>NW_021604596.1:8875659-8936266 GCF_004785775.1 Grammomys surdaster
AGCTGTGCATGTCAGTGTATGCACATAAATGAGGTATGTATGACTATGTCTCCATGTGTATATTATATACAGCTGTGCATGTCAGTGTATCCACATAAATGTGGAGGCCGGAAGTCAATATCTCATGTCTTCCTGAGTCACACTATTATTTTCTAAGACAAAGTCTTACACCAAACATGGAGGGTACCAATTTGGCTAGGCTGGTTGGCCAGCAACTCCCAAGCGACCTCCAGCCTCCACCTCCCTAGAATCAGGATTACAAATGAGTGGTGCCATGGCCAGGATTTTATGTGAGTACTGGGTTTCTGAATGCAGGTCCTCATGCTTGTTTTGTAACCATTCTGTATATTGACACATCTCCCAGCCCCTTGACAAAGCTGAAATGTGAGCAGAGAACTCGCTGATAGAGGCTCTGTAGCTCTTACACTTGGGCAGGCCTCTCTGAAATCTCCCTCACAATTCATCACACATTCCATCCTTTCTGCTAATAAACTTGAACTCATCAAGAATTAACTCATTTTAAGAAGATCTACCAAAGCCCCTTCCCACAGTGAAGTAGTGTGGGATTTCATTTCAAGGCTATTTTATATGTCCAGCTTGGATGTTGTGGACCTGAGGCAGGCCATGGTTCAAAGCACCACGTGAAGTGAGGTCAGCTGAGATCATGGGCAACAGGACTCTTCTCCACCTGTCTATTTCAAATTCCCTGACAAGTCAACGCTCATTTTTGTCTAGTATATTTGATTCACCCTTCATGCATAATTTGCAGTTTTCACAGTCACAACAATGGTACTATCTTTGTGAGAGGCAGGTTGTGTAATCATTATTATTTCATTTTAAAAATTAAAATTTGGTAACATTTAAGCTCAATAAAACGTCATTCTCGACTGAAAGGCAACAAATCGGGAAGGATCAGAAGAACTTGGGCACTTGTTTCGTGGGGAAAACCTTTATCAATAAAACAATGAAGATGGTTTCTAAAATGTGAAGTGAGTTTGCTCAAGATGGGTACCTGAAAGGGTTAAAATATGTAAATGAAAAATAAATTGAAACCTAATGCAGCCAGACATCTGTAAATACTTGCTTTGTGGGGATTGCTATTATTTTTATTTGATTGTTTTATAACCCTAAAAGATATTACACCCACTTGAAAGACAATAATTACAAAAAAAAATACCTCTGAGCCTCATAAAAACTGGGTCACCTGATCAGTCCCTAAAGAGAATGAGGTCAACTTGGGGCTCAAGTCCAGTGGTGCCAGTTTCCCTTTCTAGGCTTCATCTTTGCACAGATGCATGGCAGGTTCTGTTGGCAAATCTTTTCTATTTTCTTGGTTCCTAATAAAATCCAAATGCTGCGAAATATACACAGAACTGAGAGTGAGGCCTCTTCTACCCAAAGGCCATGTGATCAAATGCTTGCCACTATGAAATGTGTTATTCTAATCAATGTTAGACAAGGGCTGTGCTCCTAGTGGTCTACAGCACTTTGGGAAAAAAAATCTCTCCTCTCTCTCTCTCTCTCTCTCTCTCTCTCTCTCTCTCTCTCTCTCTCTCTCTCTCTCTCTCTCTGTGTGTGTGTGTGTGTGTGTGTGTGTGTGTGTGTGTGTGTGTTTGTGTGTGTGTGTGTCCAGAAAAAAAACAAGCATGGAGTAATACTCTCTGGCATATGGTTTTACCTGGAAATGACTCCTGAAGTTGCCAGTGGCATCTTGGTACAGCTGTAGCACAAAACCTCTGCTGAACAGGGCAGAAACAAAGAGTTGTGGCTGATAAAAAGTTCTTAGAGCTGACCAATTAAGCATCTTTGAATCTTCTCTCTCTAGACTTCCTCTAATGAAGCATGTGCCTCTTTGCCCATTTAAAGTCCTGTTTCCATTGCTATCTGAAGCGCCCTAATGATATAACTAGAGGCTAAAACTCCATGCAACAAGGCCAGGCAAATGCCACTGTGTAGATTTCAAGGCAGGTATAGCAGAAGGTCCTGAAATGAAATAAACATATCCAAGCAGGCCAGATGAAGGTGCCAAAATGACTAGGATTTGCCACAGAAGCTTTTAGGAAATCAGTCTCCAGGCAGCATGAGAATAGGAACATCTGCAGAAGTAAAACCTGGTGTGTGTGTCAAGCTATCCTCTGTAGGTTAATAAGCTGAGCCTGGGCTGTGTCACAGAAACACATGAGAGGTGGTCAAGTCCTAACAAGCTGAGGTCATTTACAAGGAACATAGAAAAGCATAGCCTGGCAATAGCAGAGCCAATTAAATTCATTTCTTAAGAACTCTTTCTGGGCAATAACTGTTTTGGCTAAAATACAACTCTAAAGACTAATTACTCTCCCATCACTCTCAAGTCACTGCCTTAAAAGTGTAAATTTAATGTGTTAAAAAAGTTTTATACTTAATTTATTAAATATGTTGTTAGTTTTAATATATCTAACCTTATTGAAGAGTTTAAGTATATGAGCTACTTAAATTCTTAACACAGTACCTGTACGCATTGGAGGAGTGAGGGGAGGCCAGGGGGAGAGGATGTTAAGACACTGCATACTTTGGTCACAGTCCCTGTCATTAATCATATTGCTTATTTTCTCTTCATGTGCACAATGAAGAAGCGCAATCATGGCATTTAATAACTGTCCATTTATTGCCTAACAATAACCACATATAAAAAGCACTGAAATAGCTTCTCTGGAAAAAACTGAGAGTCACCAGCTCAGTACAGAATTATACAATCTAATAAGCACTAAATGACAACTTTCCTTCTTCTGTGTCCACAATGCTTTCCAGTGAGGTTAACTAGGAAAAATGACTTGGAGTGACGAGGTGTCACCCCAAACTTAAGAATGATGGCTAACCAAGTGTTATTCTTATGTCTTTTTTAAAGACATGCAAGCAAGCACAGTTAACTTAAACATTCTACTTCACCCAATAATAGAAACAGAGAAGGATGTGGGAATCCTAAGTGGTAATGAATATGAAGTGAAGATTTGCTTGTTCCTCCAGTGTCCTCTCATACAAGATGAGGAAGAGAAGGAGGAGGAGGAGGAAGAGGAGGGGCAGGGGAGGGGGAAAATGAGGAGGAGGAGGAGGAGGAGAAGGGGAAGAGGAAGAGGAGGAGGAGGAGGAGAAGGAGGAGGAGGAAGAAGAAGAGGAAGAAGAAGAAGGTTTACAAATAAACAACGTGGTTGGAGGAATGGGCAGCACAATTACATCAGCCATTGTGCTGGAAGTCACTTTTACATGGATGCCACTGAAAATTAGAGTTTCATTTAATGAGACAATTTGACTCCAAGGCAATGGAAACAATTATGGCTTTGTGTTCTGTCAAATGAGCTAAGTTGGAACTCATTTTCACAGAATACTTTTCCTTATATGGCTGTAGATTATGATTGGCTAAAAGAGAAAATTGTACAATATTTGAAAGGTAAAATTCAAACAGCAGTTTTTCTGTGCCCTGAACTCTACAATAGAACCAGCATGCTGTACCTCGCACAGAAGAATCATTTGTCACCCTCACCTTGCTAATTCTAGACAGCAGCTAGAACTGAGAAACTCCTGACCACACCATGTTTTTTGTTTATACCAGAGAAAAAGAAGTCTACTGATGTACTAAGCAATGCATACATAAAAAGGGTACCACTATTACTAAGAGCAGTTATGGGTCTTCTCCATATGCCAGGTTACTACCCATTAAGAACAATGATGGATCTTATGCACAAGTCAAGAATGAGCATCACTAACAACAATGGTGAGATCCTTCCATAGACCAGGGATAATGTTATAAAAGACCACAATGGAGTTAAGCTCACTGATAATAATAGTATGAGAGGAGCCAACAGCAATGAGCAGATGATGAAACTTGTAGTTGTAAGATAGATAGGGAGAATTGCCCAAATGAGTACCACAGTTGGAGGGGTACCAGGCTGTTGAATTTCAGTTACAGAGATATCTCACAGAATACAGTTTGCCTGTATGTGAAACTGGCAGCTAGAGTAGGATCATATGTACAATCAAAATAAACCAAGGATAAATGAATAGTGAAAGCCAGCTGTGATAGTGCACACCTATAATCTCAGCACTCAGAATATTATAGACAGGAGGATTGCCAAGAGTTCAAAACCAGTCTTGGTTACACGACTAGCACAAGCTCAATCAGGGCTATATGGCAAGGCTGTGGTCTCAAAAGGCAATGACAAAATGAGAATGTTGAGAGAGTCACAAGAAGTCACACCACCTCACACAATGCTGGACCTGAACTGCCTGTCATATCCGCTGACGGAACGACAAGCTAGCTCTCTGGATGAAGGACCTCTCCACACTACAACAAATATGGAGTTATGGGGACACAGCTATTTCCCAGGGAATTTGCAGCTACTTGCCTGAGTAACTCTAATCTGAGAAACTATCAGGCATGGAACTCAAGTTGACACTGACATCTGAAGATTCAATCCATAATCCCAGCTCTGGAATTATACATAAACCATAGAATGAAGCAGTCCTGGCCTAGGTCTGGCTTAGAGCAGGTCCCCTGGAAGAGTGGACCTGTGTGGTGGTCATCTTACTGGTAACTAAGTATACAACTGAAATAACCACAGTTGATAAGTTGTAGAAACCCACATTAGTTCCTCAGCAGATGAATACAGAAATACGTATGAGTAAAATTGCAGGCGATTCTAAAACTACTAACCCTTTCCTCCCCAGAATAATAACATTACTTGGGTATAAGCAGTGTGAGTTTTAGTACATAGGGAAATGAGCAGAGGAGGTGCCTCCTGGCATCAGTACATGGCTGCCTGCAAGTGTAGAGCTTCAGGGTGGTTATCCGAACCTCTGTGGTAGCACAGACTTAGATCCATAACACTAATGCTAACTTTTAATTGATATACTCAAAGCTATACACATCCTCCTATTGACGGTGTTGGCTACATTTTACCAATTCTAATACATGTATCAATTTTTCTTTTAGTTAAAATGATTCTAATCTTCCCCCTCACAGATTATTTAACAGTATATTTAATTGACAAAATAAATTGATTATTTTTCATATCTTTCTATTAGTTCCCAGTACATGCAGTCTGTTTTGGTCCAAGTGCTAAGTAAGTGCATTTGAAAATAGTGTATATTTTTCTGTGCTTTGATTGAGTGTTTACAAATGTTAGCCTAGTCAAGTTAGCTAATAATAGTTTTCAAACTGTTTATGGATTTGGAATTACCTCAGAGACACACATCTGGACATGTCTCTGAATCTGAAGGTTAAGAAAGGTTTGACCGAACAGGGAAGACCAAGCCTGAACATAGCCCATGCTGTAGACTAGAGTGTTGGGCTGAATAGGAATCATCCGAGCCCCACTGTTCACCTTTCTCCACTTCTAACAGCAGATACACAGAGACCTCTTGCCACATGCTCCCCAAACACCCTACCGTGCTTTCTTCACCATAAAAGTTTGTATCACATGAGCTCTAAGCCAGGGTAAACCAGTCCTTCTTTCATTGCTTCCTGTATGGTGTATGATCACGGCAATGAGAAAATTAACTAATAAATGTACCATAAAAATGTTTAGTCCATCATTCTGTTACCAAGAGTAAAGGCACATGCTACTCGGCTCTCTACAACTGTAAACGAATGCACATTTAAAGGTTTATTGTGGATCAGGGTGGTAAAGGCCCATTGCCAAATTCTGCTGAGATTTCCAGGGATAATGTGGGGAGCACATGACAGAGCCAAGTGCTCTTTTCTTGGTCAGGGAGCAAGAATAGGAAAAGCCAATCCAAGGTCCCACAAGCCCTTTGAAGCACATTCCACGAGACTGGAGGCCCACCCACTAGGATCTCGCTGAGTTTCAAGATATTTTCCTGAGAGCAGTCACTGCATATGTATCAGGACCCTATAGGAAATGATTGTTTTAACAGGCATGGTGTCACGTGCCTTTTGTCTCAGAACTCAGAAGGCAGAAGCAGGTACATCTAGGTTAAGTTTGAGGCCAACTTAGTCTACCAAATGAGTTCCAGGACAGACAGAGCTAGAATAGAGAAAACCTGTATTGAAAAAAAACACAAAAAGAAAAAGCAAAAAGGAAATGACTGTTTCAATTTCAACCCAAGACAATGACACCATCTCAGTTCCTGGGGAACTTAAATGGCAATAAATAAATAAATAAATAAATAAATAAATAAATAAATATCAGTTTGGTTAAACTTCCTATGATTTGGAAAACTCTAGTAAAGACTTCATGTACAACACAATTTTGCTACATTCAATTTAAGTTTTTCATTTGTCTTAGCAGTGAACTTCATTAAGCACTGTACTGTCTCCCTGGCTGTTTCCATACCCATAAGGCTTGGTCACCTACAGTCACAATGGTGGATCATGAGTGGAGAATAAGACAGGAAACAGAAATGGAGACCTCCAGCAGCAAGTGATTGTGAGGAGAACAGACTCTCAGGAGACAGGCTTCAATAAGAAAGACCATTTAATTGAGAGGAACAAAGGCTATTTAAACATAGTGGGGGTGAGTAGGGCTTATGGCATGGGTGTATATCATTGGCCAGAGCCAGGCTGCTTTGAATACCTCATTTACATTAGGAAGAATTCTAGGTGCTGCTGGACATGACCTTATAAGGGAAGAGGAAATTTAATCAGGCTACTGGGCGACATGACCTCCTCCAGTGGAGCAAAGGTGGGGCACAGGTCTACGTGCACTGGGACATGCAGGCCCAGGGCAAGGTGGGAAGCGATCCTACTCCTGCTAATCTCAGGATGAGGTTTTTGAGGTTCAGATATACCTCAACCCCACTCTTACTCCAGGCCTGCTCCCCACAGCTCCGTGGTTCCTTCAGACCCACAGTGGACACAGGAAGCACTGCTTCAAGTAAGTTATCGATTGTTTTCCATAAATTAAGATCTGTAAATAGCACCAACCAGCATTTAATCTCCAATTAACCATGGTAAATTAGAAAACTCATCGTGTCATGAGCACAAACATAGGTAGACTCTGGGAAACAGCAGGGCTGGAAGCAAATCCTTGTATAGTATTCATTCCTGTTATACAAACTATTGGATTTATTAATCTTTTACAGTGACAACTACATTCAAGTCCTATTAGTAAAATCTAGGAATGGGTTTAGATTCCCTGTTACTGCAAATATTTCATAGAACATGGTTTTTTAATTATCTCTTACAAGGAATTGGTCCATGTGACATAAGTCTAGGCCCAGGAGAGTGATGACATATTTCCAGAGGTAGAGGTAGAGGTAACTGGATTGACCAAGTGCAGAAAATGAAAGCTAAGTTTGAAACATTTAAAGAACTAAAATGTAAATGGAAGAAAAAAAGTCTATAAAAATGACCAAGTAAACATAAAAAGAAACAAATGAAACTTGAAAAATGGAAAACTGTAGCAATGGAAGTCCAAATTCAACAAATAAAGACACTTCTCAGATAAACAAGAAGAATGGAACCATGAAGGAGAAGATAAATAGTGAAAAGATAACATTTAATTAGAAACAAAAGAGAAAATACAAGACACACATACACGCTCACACACACACACACATGCACATACTCATGCACACACACATACACACATACACACAGAGGCGTACGCACACACTGGATATAATGGTCTTGTAAACAAGGACATTGGCAATACTTGGGTCTCCTTATAAAACGGTCCTCAAAGAACTCTCTCCTTCTTTCTACTGTAAGTATACACAGAAAAACCGATTGCAGTGTGGAAGATTGGCCTCATAATCCAACCAACAGCCTTTGAGCTGACCTTGGCTTAACTAACCCTCACACCACAGTTCTCCTTACCCTGCATGAGAAATACCTCATGTCACGGGAACAGTTTTTGCTATATGCCTCACTGCTATGCAAATATCCATGAGAATCAAAAGATTACACAATAGTAAGAACTGGCAAGATGTGTATCATTCAGAACCCTGACACATCAGTGTAAAGTGATGCAGACACTTTGGATAACAGCCTGCTGGTTTCTCAAACAACCAAACAGATGCTGGAGCAGTTCACATCATGACAGCCAGAGAGCAGAGATGGCAAACACTGTCCCTCTCTGCTTCACTCTACATCCACTGTCAAATACTGCCTCACACAAGACAGACTGTGAGCTGCTGTGTTGGCTGTGAACTCTGCTCCTGGACCTCCTAACATTTCCTTCATTCCACCTACCACCGAGACTGAGAGCAACTCTTGATTTTTCTAATTTCTGAGTTAATTTGACGTCCCTTTCATAACCATTCAATCATAGTTTGTAACTGATTCCTTATTCTGTTCCTTGTCTTCCTTGACAAACGGATGTTCTTAGAATAGTGGGTCACCTTGTCTCTGATCACCTCTGTTGGTTTTATTCTGCAAAATCACTTTATGAGTAATCACTGTAAAATCACTTTGTTGGGGTATTTAGAATAATTCTAACTTGTAACAGTGTGAATAAAGATGTGACATAGAACACATCTATAAAAATGTGAACCATAAAACAGAGAAACATAATCATTAAAAATAAAGAAATGAACCTAATTCCAGAATAGTCACTACTAAAGTCAAGAGGTGAAAATATTCCATTAAATATCCATATGAGTGGAAAAAGAATTCTGAATTATTATGATAAACAACTGTGGTGGTTTAAATGAGAATGGCTTCCATAGGCTAATCAATTTGAATATTTGGTCACCAGGGAGTAACACTATTTTAAAGGATTAGGAGGTTTGGCTTTGGAGGATGTGTGTCACTAACAGTGATATTTGAGGTTTCAAAAAGCCTACTCCAAGCCCAGAGTCACTTGAAGTGGGAATTTGATGTTTCATTGAAGATTCACTTGTGTCATGAGATGTTTTTCTAGAAACTATTTATGAGAGGATGTTTTGGGGAAGCAGACATGTGAGAGGATATTTTGCTCAGAACAGACATGTGATTTTTTTCCTGAAAGCTAGCTGATGAAAGAGCATGTGATGTTTTGCTGGAACAGACTCCAGAAAGGACACAGGATCTTGGAAAGAATATAAGCATAATTCAATGGAAGTGGGTGGTGTTCTTGCATTGGTTTGCCTTGCAACTCTTTGCTGGCCTTTATTGATCTTTGTTGAGACTGGTCTTCACTGACAACACTCTTACATTGGTTGACCTTGCTTTCTTTGCTAATTTTCACTTGTTGTGACATTATAGAAAGAAACACGCAAAAGAACTTCTGGTGGTATTCTGGCTGCTGGTGGTACTGATTTGTGTTTGGTGTTTGCCAAGTGGAATGAACTTGTGCTGATGATTCATGTTTGGTGTTTTACTAGTGGACTGGACTGCTGACAACAAAGATTAAAATTACCCAAAGAACTAGTTCTAAACAGGTCCACAACCCCTGTTTCCTATTAACCTTTCTTTCCCCCTACCTCTGGTGGGTAGTGGGCTAGAAGAGAGGTTGAAGTGTTAAAAAACCACATTTAAAGTAAAGCTAAGCCTACAGTCATTCTCTTCCTACTGCCTGCAGATCTGGATACAGAGCTCTCATCCAATTCTCCAGCATTGTGTCTGCCTTCATGCTGCCATGTTTCTTGCCATGATGATAATGGACTAAGCCTCTGAAACTGGAAGCCAACCCCAATTAATTTCTTTCTAAGGACTGTGTGGTCATGGGTTCTTCGCCAATAGAAACCCTAACTAAAGCAATATCTATGAAACACAAGGAATGATGCTGAGGAAATTCCTGAATGTAAGTAATGAACTCTTCATTTTGTACATATGTGTACTATATGTATGAGTGTGGGCATGTACATGCCTCAGCGCACATGCAGTAAGAGGACAACTTTCAGGAATTGTTATGGCTTTGCACCTTGCTACATCAGGGTCTGTCTGTTACACTGTACCGCATACTCCATGTACCTGGAGTGTTAGCCTCCAGTATATTCTTCTGTCTCCACATCCCATCTCATGCCAAGAGTTCTGGGTGACAGATACATTCAGCCACATCAACTTTTAACATTAGTTCTGAGTACTCAAACTCAGGGAACCACACCTACACACCTGAGATTCTTACCAATGATGCCATAAATCAAAATACAGTGAAACCTCTGAAATGGTGGCCCCAAGAGTGAAGAAATTTTTTTATTGTAGATGAGAAATAGAGAGGGGGAACTCAGAGGCCTCTAGAAGAGTTCAAAGCAGCCATGGTTACCTTCAGGTGGTTAAACAGTGAGGGGAGCAGACTGACCAAAGCCAGGGATATCTCTCTGCATCAGAGAACAGAGAGGAGAGAATGGGGAGGGGAGGCTTGCTGTTATAAAGAGAACTGAGTAGCTGCAGGGTAGGGAGAGAGAATCTGGAACACCCAGAATGGGAGCTAGCATCAGGGAAGGGGAGGTGAGACTAGCCAGAAGCCTAGTGCGATGGCTTTAATAATCATAACAAGTACCTGTTACTAGGGGTAGAAGGAGCCTTGAGGTTAGTCTGGGGGCTTTTATATCCACGACAGGTACATGTTACTGGAGTGGGAAAAGCTTGGAGGTTAGCAGGAACTTTGATATATGACTCTTTCTGGCTGGCACAAACCCCTTTTCATAGGTTGCTAAGGAATACTGACTGTAGGCTTTAATCCTGCCAACAACCCTACAGAATTTAGCCTGAGCCAAGAGGACCAACACATGCCGTCTCCCAGTGTTCCTAATCTGTACATTTTAAGCATGAGCATAATTTTTGTGATTAAGTTTCATTTTTTGTCATCTAACAAGAAAGAAAACACTGAATAATGAATTAAATAGCACTTGTACAGACAGGGACTCAAGACTGACAGCTTTTCAGAGGAAAACATGAGACGGCAACCTGTCAGAAAACAAGAATAAATAAGAAATTGTTGAGGAAGCAAACGTAAATATCTGTGATCAGTGCCATTTGTGATTGGTGCTCGTCATCATCAGCTACCTTAGAAGACATCATGCTGAAGCACAGGGCTGAGTGAGTGCTAGGCCAACAGGGCTGAGTGAGTCCTAGGCCAACAGGGCTCAGTGAGTGCTAGGCCAAAGCTGTGCGAGGTGGCATGCTCTCGGGCCTCAAGTAATGGTGTGTAACTAGGAAGAGCAAACAGGAAGGCTCCTGTACACCAGTGGGCTAAGGACCTGACACATTCCATAGTGTGAAAGTTTACCAGAGACAGAAATCTGTTCTGCCAAGGTCAGTTCAGACAACGACTGTAGAGAGGAGACATATGATTCGTTCTTGCATCCAGTCACTAGGTCAAGGGAAGGAAGGGAGTTATTCCAAGCTAGGAAAAATCTTTAGTAAAAGAAAACATTAAACTGTATTCCTTGTTTAGAGAACTGTCCAGTGTGGCAAAATTATGAGGGAAAAGAGATTAAGTGTGGAAGACTGACTGTAGAGAGAGGATCAAGAAGTTTTTCCCTAAACTAATAGATGGATCCAGCCCCTTTCCTAGTACTACACAGTAGTGCCTTCAGAACATAATCTGCATTTTTACATGTAAATGGTTAAGGAATGTCACCAATACTATACTTAGGGAAGGCTTCTCAGGGAAATTAACATAGTAAACATACTTATTTATTAATCATATGTAACTATACTTATGAGTAAATGCTAACTGGTTAATAATGACCTTTGAATGAAGACAGTGGTGATAAAATATAAGCCACCCAAAGCTGGGCTCTGCACTGGCTAGTTTTAATTGTCAACTTGATGCAATCTAGAATCATTTGGGAAGACAGCCTTAATGAGGAACTGTCTAGATCAGGTTGGCCTGTGAGCTTGTCTACTGAGGATTATATTGATTATGTTCATGGAAACAGAACTACCAATCCACTCTGGGCTGTTCCCCATAGCAGAGGAACCTAGACTGCACACAGTAGAGAAGGGACCGAGCACATATGCTCATGCACACTCGTTCTCTCCAGTCTCACCTCCCCTTCCACTACGTTAGCCTCCACTCTGGCTGTTCCAAATTCTCTCTCCCTACCCTGCAGCCTTCTCAGTTCTCTTTATAACAGCAAGACACAACCCCTCCCCTTTCTCTCCTCTCTCTTCTTCTCTACTCACATTCTCTCTCTCTCTCTCTCTCTCTCTCTCTCTCTCTCTCTCTCTCTCTCTCTCTCTCTCTCTCTCTCCTTGATTATGGATGTGATGCCTTGGCTCGGTTTCCTGCCTTGACTTTCCTGGGATGATGTACTCTAATCCAGAATTGTAAACTGCAAACAAAACAAAATGAAACAAAACAAAAACTCCCTTAAAATTGCTTTTGTTGGGGTGGTGTTTGTTTTTTTTTTTTTTTTGGTTTTTTAAATTTTGTTTTGTTTTACTGTAAGTTTTTTTCTTTGTTTTCAGGTTTAACTAGTGCATATAATCCAAAGCCAAGTAGAAAGTGTAAGTCAGTCTAAATGAGGATATAAGCAATGTGCACAACTCAAACATCTTCGTTTAAATAAGTGTAATGTTCGTATTCATGACATATCAGAATGCAGATCTGAGATAAAGCTATAAAAAAACTATAACTCATGGGCCACTTGTATTTGATTTTATATTAGTACTATGCAGAGAGACAACAAAACCACAAGCACAAGCCCTATACCCTAGCAGTTTAGACAGATTTGTTGAGCTATCTTAGCACAGCAGCAGAGAGGAGATTAGGACAGGCTGATCATGTGGGACTACACTTGTTAGCTATTACCCACATAGCCTTAAGAAGATATGCATGGTCTCTGTGCTTGCATCCCTCATGTGTAAAGCAAAGACCTAATCTCCACTCCATCTCACAGGGCAGTTGTGATCATGAAAATGTTTGTAAAATGTAAATCGACTGTAATATATTATTACTGTCACAGCCAAAGTTCTATGTTGTGATTCTTGTATATGGTCTTCCTGAAATAATATTGGAAGAATTGGAAGAAGCCTTAGCATTCATAAAACAGCAAACAGACACTTAAAATCCTCTGAGGCATTTCAGAAATACTCAACAATATGAATAGACAAGATAAGAACTCAGTGGACAAGAAATTTTCAAGTTCATGATAAGTATCTTCAGTGTGTAATGGTTAAGAAATATTATGGATAAATGAATGGATGACATTGCTATAGTGTATTTTCATACAGTCTCCAAGACTGCAGAGGAAATCCCATCTTTAAATTAACAAGGAACACCATCAGGTATCAATGGTGACCTCATCCTGACCTCCATGGAAAGTTCACCACTGTTAACTCTGACTCTGAAATTTCAGAATCAACTCATCCTCCTGAAAGTTCTCATAATGGCTGCTCACTTTAGCCATCCTTTAGAAAGTTTTCTTTCCTGTAGTACCAGCATCCAATGACCTGAGGATATAGAGAAAGGTGACAATTTGCTATTTATTCTCATTACAGTAAGGGAGGTAGGTGGGGAAACACAGTTGTAATACAGTGTACTGTAACTGACTAGTCAGTATATGATCCATTCTTTTACAGAATGCTACAGATGGTACCAACTCCCACTCACTGGCCACAGAGATGTTTCTCTGAGGAACTACTTTTCTAAAAACTACACAATTGGACCCACTCCAGAATTGACATACCCCTTCAAAGCTAAGGATCTTTCAACCTTAGGATCTTTCTAAACACTTTCAACCAATAACTATCAGTCTCTGATGTATCAATAGAATCATTCTAGCTTTCTGTCCCCTAGGGTAGTAGGTGTGTGCTTCATATTATTTTCTCCAAGATTTCTTGCAAGGTGTAAGCAACACTTACACCATGGTTAACCACTCAGCCTTTCTGCTTATTTCTCTGTCACCCCTACCCCTCTGTGAATCAATGCCACTGGCACATCATACCTCCTTCTGTAACTTCATCTGAAGACTTTCTGAAGGGTCTGCTTTGGAGAAAGTGCAAATGAAGTAATGCTGTTTCTAAAAATGGAAGTATGCACAGGGTGGGAAGAAAATCAAATTATATAACCTAAAGACAAATGGTCAGGGAAGACTTCTCAGGGAAAGTGACATGAACAAGTTGTGAAGAATCTGGCCTGGCAGAAAGAGCCAAAGAGGTGACCCAGATAGGACAGGAAGTTGGAGTACTGTGATTGAAATGAAATGTGCTTGTTGCTTGTGCAATGACAGACGATGACGTCAGCAGACAGAACCAGGTCACTCACTGAGGTCACTGTGTGAACTATCTTCTGTACTAAGCCAATGTTGCTGGGCTTTATCTTAGAACACAGGAAAGACAGACATGGAGGGCTTTGAGAATGGGAATCACACAATCACATCTATACCTGAGAAAGATTGTTTCAACAGCAGAGTGGAAGTAAGATTTAAGTGGGGAAAGTGGGTGGAGGTGAGGAGACCAGAGAAGGCCTCTCAATGATTCCCATGTTGCAAGTAGATGATAAAGTGGAAAATTGAACATTTGATAAAACAGAAACAGGATTCAACCTTGGGTCCATCCATTGCGGGCTTAGTGGCCTGTGAAGAGATAGTCTCTTAACCTGTAACTTCATTTTTTTTATGAGTATCAAGAAAAGCAATGCTACCCTTCAATGGTTAGTATGTGATTGGTCCACCACACTTACTAGCACCAGTTTCAATCATTTACTGAACACATGTTGATGCTGGAGAAGTCAGGGCAACTCTGAGAGACATAGTACAAGCTTTTTGAGTAATTGGCTGTAGTTTGTGACTTTGGGATCTATACTCTTTGGAAGGCTTTGATTTTGGTGACAGACTGGTCAGCAGGACAACCCATCTAAGTAAGAGACATCTAGGTTGGAAACACTCATCCTTTGACATCCAGGTGAACACTAATGTTATATGAACTCTTCCTTGAGAGTTATGAACAAAATTCTATTTATTTCACAAATGACACTAGCAACAGACCAAAGAAACACTTCCACCCAAGGCTAGCTAACATGGCCAGTCAGTAAGTGCATTGTGCTTACTTACAGGAGCTTGGATGAAGGGTTACTTACAGGAGTGTGGGTGACCTAAAAGACAGCTTCATCACTAGAATGTTTCATTCCAGCAAGAGCGATGATCCCCAAAGCCACATAGATGGAGTCTCCCCTTCAATTAAGCCTCCACATGCAGTTCTCAAAACTGTATGAAGCTGCGGCAGAATTACATTTAGTTGTCAGGGAGGTGCATCAACTCTGTCTCAGATGAGCAGAGGTATAATGGCTGCATCTCAGATGAAGTTCACCTAACTGCCTCTTCCCATGCTCTCTTTCTATGAGGGGCTGTCAGGCCCACTTTTGAGAGCCTTTTGCAGATAATCACAGCTGCTGTGGTTGAAATGCCAGTGGCTATTGTGCTCAGAGGACAGTATTCCACAAGCAGATAAACTGATCTTGAGCAAGATACATAGGTCTGAGTCATGCGTGTAATTAGTATTCAATTACTATTACTAGAATGACCTCAGAGGCAGCTGGTGGTAGCAGTGGCTGTGGTGGTGGCACGTTCCCCACTACCCGCAACAATATTCTGTATTCCTGAATGAAAAACATATATACACAACCCTTATATTTTTATAGGCCTTTAATAGCTCAATGGCTGGGGCCACTTCCTAACCACCATGTGGCTAACTTACCCCCCTCTGATATTCCAGAATTATTGCTTACTAAAAACTGTATTCTATCTTAGCTGTCCTAGACCCAGTCGAGGGGCCCTCTGGGAGCAGGTCTTCCCCAGCTGTTCCATGGCTATCTCTCTATCCTACACCTTTCAGACATTCTTTGCTTCCATCAAGGCAGATATCCCTCTTCCTGCTTCCTCAGTCCCTTGCTGGGGAATCCTAAAAGTCCTTCCTGTGTCTCCTTGTGCAGCCATTGGCCACTGGCAATTTTATTTATCAGACAAAACAGGGTTCCCTCAGTCGTGTGTGTGTGTGTGTGTGTGTGTGTGTGTGTGTGCATTCACACACTCGAGAGACATTGCAAACAGGTTTTTGGATAACATAATTAGCATGAGAATACAAGCGGAAAGTCTTGAGTTCTGGGAGGAAGGAGGGAAATAGCTTGAAGGAGGTGAAAGAAGAGAGAACAGCTTGAATTCTAGCTCTTGACTGAATTCTTGCCCTGGTAAAAGTGACAGCTATTCAGGTGCAGAAAAAACATCTTTGGTGAAATGTGGGGGATGTAAATTTTTGAACCACACTAAAAGGAAAAAGAGACCAAAGCTCATACATGGAAAGCTCTGGATAAACCTATGTATTGATCTGTCTCTGTAGCATGAATAATAACCTAAACCAGGTCAGTGAAATAAACCATGTGCCAGCAGAAAAAGAATTTAAATAGTAAGGCCTGCCTGCTGCCTTGCTTACCCACTCTGCTCTGCGCCTGTGCACTGCAGGCAGGCACATTGTATTCACACTATGAACAGATCCTCTGAAAGACAACTCCTGGGACTACAAATGGACAGCCTTTGAAGATGGAGATGAAGTCTTTAGGAGAGGTAGGCACTGAAAAATCCTTTACTGAGGTTTATAAAGGTTCTACATACCAATGAGTTCAAGGCTATTATCCACTTTCTTTCTGTTCTATTAGATTTAGTGTATCTGGTTTTACATTGAGGTGTTTGATCAACTTGGACTTGAGTTTTATGTAGGATAATAAGGCTCTATTTCCATTCTTCTACATGCACACAACCAAACTAGCTCCATTTGTTAAAGACACTTTACCTTTTCCATTGTATGGTTTTGCCTTCTTTGTCAAAAAAATCAAGTGTCTGAAGCTATATGGATTTATTTCTTGGTCCCCTATTCAGTTCCATTGATCAACCTGTCTGTGTCTATACCAATTCCATGCAGTTTTTGCTACTAATGTTCTGTAGCACAGCTTAAAGTCAAGGACTGTGGTACCTCCAGAAATTCTTTTATTTTAGCTATCCTGTGTCTTTTTGCTTTTCTATATGAACTTAAGAATTGTTCTTTCAAGATCTGTAAAGAATTGTATTAGAATTTTGATGGAAATTGCATTGAATCTGTAGGTTGCTTTGGATAAGATTGCCATTTTCACTATGTTAATCCTACCAATCCATGAGCATGGGAGATCTTTCTAGCTCCTGATATCTGATTCAAATTCTTCAGAAACCTGAAGTTCTTGTCATACAGGCCTTTGATTTGCTTGATTAGAGTTACACCATTTATACTACCTGTGACTATTGTGAAGGACGCGATCTCCCTAACTTCTTTCTCAGCCCATTTATCACTTGTATAAAAGAGGGCTACCAATTTTTTTTCTTAGTTAATTTTGTATCCAGCCACTTTGCTGAAGGTGTTTGTCAGCTGTAGGAGGTTTCTGGTTGAATTTTTGAGCCACTTATGTATATTCTTATATCATCTGTGAATAGAGATACTTTGACTTCTTTTCCAATTTGTATCCCATTGATCTCCCTTTAACTCTCTTATTGATCTAGCTAGTATTTCAAGTACTATATTGAAGAGATGAGAAAGAGTGGAAAACATTGTTTTATCCCTGATTTTAGTGGAATTGCTTTAAGTTTCTCTCTGTTTAATTTGATGGTGGCTATTGGCTTGCTCTATAGTACCTTTATTATGCTTAAGTGTGTGCCTTGAATTTCTGATCTCTCCAAGACTTTTAACATGAAGGGGTGTTGGATTTCCTTGAAGGCTTTTACAGCATCTAATGAGATGATCATTCAATTTGTATATTAGGTGAATTAGGTTGATGGATGTTCACATACTCAACCAAACCTGCATTCCTGGGATATAGCCTAATTGACCATGGTACATGAGGCCTTTGATGTGTTCTTGGATTTGCTTTGCAAGTATTTTATTGAGTATTTTTTCATCAATGTTCATACAGGAAATTGGTCTGAAATTCTTTTTCTTAGTTGAGTCTTTGTGTGGTTTAGGTATCAGGGTGACTCTGGCCTCAAACAGTGAATTTGGCAATATTCCTTTGTTTCTGTTTTCTACTCTCTGTGGCCAGACAGGACTGCCAGTGGTGAAAAAAGGGACACCAAGCCACCCACAAAATTTTTGATCCAAAATTTTTCCTGCCTACAATATGTGTAGGAACAAAGATAGAGCAGAGACAGAGGGAATGGCCAACCAATGGCTGACCCAAATTGAGACTCATCCCATGGACAAGAACCAATCCCTGACAATATTAATGATACTCTGTTATGCTTATAGACAGAAGTCTAAATAACTGTCCTCTGAGAGGCTCCACACAATATCCAATGAAAACACATGCTGTTGGCAGCCGACTCTTGGCTATCATCTTTATAGCCATCTTTTTTTTTTTCTTTATAGCCATCTTAAGCCATATACTCTGACAAAAGACTTGTTTTCAACAGCCCACAACACCTGAGCACACTCTGATAAACATCTTGTTACACTGTTTAGTGACCCCAGCTGCAAGGTGCATGTGATATCCATGGCTACAAGACACGTGACATAGTGCCTTCAGTTGAGCTTGTCCACAGGGCAAGGCACGTAGTAAAGGGTATAAATATCCAGGATTTCCTTTCAATAAAAGAGAATTGATCAGACTCTATCTTGTATCCATCTTTTGCGTCTCTTCCCCCTCCATTGCAGACTGGAGCAGGAGAATAGACCATTACAATGTGGCCCCTGAACGTGGGGCAGCTTGGGCAGTTACAAAGTGGCGCTCAATGCTCGACAACAAGAACCAGAGGCCCAGTGAGGGACATTACCAGAAGAAGGACCGACTAAAAATTCAGAAGTGAAACAGAGGTGATTGCCGCAGGAAACTGCCCTGTGGAGACCAGTAGATCATAGTAATGATAATGGGGCAAGAAATAAGTCAGCCTGAACTCAACTCTGTTTCTGTTCTGTTGCTTGTTGTTTTGTAGGAAGCGGGTATGGCGGCCATTCCAAAATGGCGCCTGAAGCTAACACCTGACTTTCTCATATGCCCCTGAAGAAGCCATACCCACAGGCAATATTGTGCAGGCTCACTGCTACGCATAATCAGGCCATCTGCTACGTAGGGCAAAGTCAGATCTTGCCTTACCCACTGTCCTATCACATGCACCGATGTGGCAGGCTCTGACTGGAGAAGGCAGAGGGATTTAAGGGTGGTGGAGGAGAGGCTCGGGGGCTTTTTGAAGAATGTAAGGGTTCCTGAATAAACTGCATTGGGAAGAAGAACTCCGTGTGTTGCCGTCTCATTCTGCGGGTCAGAGTGGGCAGTGACATTGTTTATGAGTGTCAATTGTCTGCTTTTGTTTTGCTGTTTAAATGCTGTCTTTCATGTCCAAAAGAAAAAGAAACACATAGAATCCAAAATACTACCAAAGATTGAAGTAATCAATTTGTCAGAGCCAGATTGTGCTGACCTAGAGGAAGAGGCAGCCAAATATTATGACCCTGAATGGCCCTCTTCCCGTAGGCCCCCACCCTGTGCTCCTCCACCTCCAGATGCTCCTGCTATGAAGATGGTGGTTGTAGATCCTGGAAAGGAGTTACAGGACAAAATTTCTCTCCTTAAACAACAAATTTCTCTTCTTAAACAACAAATAGAGTTAGAAAAAGAATATCAGGACTTAATTAATCAGCTACAAAAATTAAAGACAGGGAAAAGGTCTCAAGAGGGCAAGGAAAATCACCCAGGTCCTCGAGTTCCTCAACCTGGAGTCCAAAGGTAGCCCCTGTCCTCTGGTTTTAGTTCAGCCACAGATCAACCAGAGGAGGGAGAGATTAAGGTTTTCCTTGTATCAGAGACTAGAGATGCTCAAAGGGTTGTGTGGAGACATCACACAGGGTTTAATCTTCAAATTATTACAGAATTTAAAAATTCAGTGTCACAGTACAGTGCCACTGCTCCCTTTACTCTTGCAATCTTAGAATCCGTTGCAGAGGAGTGGCTGACTCCTGGTGATTGGAATACTCTAGTGAGAGCAGTTCTTAGTGGTGGTGACCATCGTATTTGGAAATCAGAGTATCATGAGAATTATAAAAAGACAGCTAGGAGAAACACTCAGGCAGGTAATGGTTGGTCCTTTGATGCCTTAGTAGGAGAAGGGCAATTTGCTTCTAGTGATAACCAGATGCAAAATGACCCAGGCTTATTTGCTCAAATTCAAAATGTGGCCATGAAGGCTTGGCGCAAACTCCTGGTAAAGGGAGACCCTGGTACATCTTTGACCTTAGTCAGACAAGGGCCTGACGAACGATTTTCTGATTTTGTTCATCGATTAATGTCAACAGCAGGGAGGATTTTTGGTAATGCAGAGGCAGGTATAGATTATGTGAAACAACTTGCGAATGAAAATGCCAATCCTGCCTGCCAAGCAGCCATTAGACCCTATAGGAAAAAGACAGACCTTAGTGGGTATATCAGACTCTGCTCTGACATAGGACCCTCCTACCAACAGGGCTTAGCTATGGCACCTGCCATGCAAGGACAATCAGTAAGAGATTTTTTGGCAAGTAGAGACAAAAAGGCCTGTTTTAAATGTGGCAAGCTTGGACACTTTGCAAAATATTGCAAATCGGAAAATGAGTTAACCCAGAGACAGCCCAGAAAACAGCCTGGGCTATGCCCGAGTTGCAAACGTGGAAGGCATTGGGCTAATGAATGTAGGTCCAAGAAAGATGCACAAGGAAACATCCTTTCCCATAATCAAGGAAACGGTAACAGGGGCCAGCCCCAGGCCCCAAACCAACACAAGCCAAAACAGGCTTATGGGGCAGTCAGTTTCATACCAGCAAACTACAACCCCTTTCAGAACTTAGTCGAGCAACACTAGAAAGCGCAAGACTGGACCTCAGTTCTGCCACCCACACAGGTCCCCAGAAATGGGACCTCAGGCCTTACCTACTGGAGTCTTTGGACCACTCTATCCAAATGTGTTTGGCCTGATAGTAGGAAGAAGCAGTGCTACTATGCAGGGACTACAAATTTTTCCTGGAGTTATAGACAATGATTATCAAGGTGGGATTAAGGTAATGGCCAAGACTATACAGAATATAGTCACTATTCCTACAGGAAGGAGGATAGCTCAACTATTGTTACTTCCATTGTTTCCTACTAATCACAAATATAAGAGTCCTAAGAGAGGGGATCAAGGTTTTGGTTGCTCTGATGCATACTTTGGTTCCTCTGTGGATTCTGAAGGAAAATCTCCTGCAGATAGATTCTGGCATCCTAATACCAAAAAGAATTTTGTAACAGTCCACTGGAAAGACCCATTAACTGGAACCTGGAATGGGCCAGATCCAGTACTTATCTGGGGAAGAGGTTCTGTCTGCATATATTCCCAAACAGCAGATTCCACATGCTGGCTGCCAGAGAGACTGATCAAACAAATAGAACTCCCCTGAGAAGCATATTTTTTCTTTACAGGAAACATGAAGATGCTTCACTGGGGTGGATCAACCAGCATACCTGACTTGGAAAGTTCTCAGTGCAGAAGAAGACATCACCACTCGCGCCTCCAGGGTGGCTCTATTAGACTCTTGGTTCCCTGATTTATGATTTAGTGGGGTACATTGTTTAAACCCAAGAGAGAACCCATTACCATAGTTACTATAGTTGTTTTTTAGGTTTGAGATTGATTGGGGCAGGGGGAGGGATTTTCTTACTTGTTTTGTTAAGATCAAAGCTATGATCAGTTCTGTACTTATATAGATGAGATTTAGAAAATAGTGTTACAGAATAGAAGAGGCTTATACTTTTTACTCCTACAACAGAGGGAGTTGTGTGCTACCCTTAAAAAAATGTCGCTCTGAGGCAGAATGGTTTACACCAACCATTCAGGCATTGTTAAGTCTCTTGTCTGTCAGGTACTGATGGTTTTCGTACAACAATAGATAGGCACTATTCAAATGAAACCCATACAGGTCCATTATTACAGGCTGGAAGTAGGGGACTAAAACCTCTGTCATCAAGACTGATGAGGATTAACCCCTAACTTACGTGCTAAGCCGGATAGTCAATGACAGGAAAGAGAACACTTCAAGACCCTTGCCCCTAACTGGAGACCTCACCATCCTAAGACAGGAGCTCAACCAATGGATGTTGAGTATCCAGAGACAGAAAAGGGAAGCTGGGGTCCTTTGTTCCAACCTAAGACAGGCACGGTTTCCATAAGTTTTCCCAGCCTTCCATTTTGAAAACAAATTTAAAAGGGGGGACCTGTTGGGAGCCGACTCTTAGCCAAAAGAGGCTATCATCTTTACAGCCATCTGAAGCCGTATACTCTGACAAGACTTGTTTTCAACAGCCTACAACAGCTGAGCACACTCTGATAAACATCTTGTTACACTGTTTAGTGACCCCAGCTGCAAGGCGCAGGTGGTATTCATGGCTACAAGGCACATGATATAGTGCCTTCAGTTGAGCTTGTTGATGAGGGCAAAGCACGTGGTAAAGGGTATAAATATCCAGGATTTGCTTTCAATAAAAGAGAAAAGAGACTTGACCAGAGTCTGTCTTGTATCCATCTTTTGCATCTCTCGCCCCCTCCATCTCCACTCTCTCTCTTGCTAGACCCTGACCTGCAGACTGGAGTAGCAGAACAGGCCATTGCAAAGTAGCAGAATGGGCTGTTACAAAGGAACAGGCCATTACAACATGCTGATACCCACAGCCAAACATTAGATGGAGCTTAGGGAGTCTTTTGGATTCATTGGGGGAAGGATTGAGTCCCTGTAGAAGACAGGGACTCCACAGGAAGAGCAACATAGTCTGGACCTTTGGGGCTCTCAGAGACTGAACTACCAACCAAAGATCGAGCATGGGCTGGATCTAGGTCCTCCACATATATGCAGCAGACATGTGGCTTGGTCTTCACGCAGATCCCCCAACAACTAGAGCAGGAACGGTTCCTGAATATGTTGCCTGTCTGGGGTTCCCATTGTCCTAATTAGGCTGCCTTGTCTGGATTCAGTGGGAGAGGATGATCCTAGTCCTGCAGTGACTTGATGTGATGGTGGAATGGGGGTGCTCCCCCTTCTCAGAGGAGACAGAGAAGAGGGAATGGGGGTGAGGATCTCTGTGAGGAGGTACTGAATGGGGGGGAAGGGAGCTAATATTGGAATGCAAAGTGAATAAATACATTTTTTTCAATAAAGTTCTGACTAGTGTTCAGTAATCAGTAAGTTATAAGATTACAAGACACCTTTGAAATCTTTTCAATTTGCATATTTAAATATGCTATCAGCTGGAATCATTTATTTCAAAAATCACAAATCAATCTTTCTTAATACTTTGAACATGCTTCAGAAATTTTAATATTTCCCAGACATCGTCCCAGAAAGTTTGGAAATGAGTGTGATGTTTTTGCACATCACAAAGGCTGCAAAAACACCACTTGTTTTCAGGGACACAGTGCCACAGACTTGAGGTGTCAAACAGTGAAGACTTGTTCAGGTGGTGAGAAAACATAGTAAATCATACAACTTTGCAGAACACAAAAAAATCCTTCAACAAACATCAAGGAAAGTTTTTAAGGCATGAAAGACAAACTCAAATGAAATATCTTTTGATGCTTTTGAACAATGATGGCAGTATTTCTGAAAGACTTGATCTTCTGGTGAAGGTTTCAAAACAGCAAATAAAAGAGAGCAGCAATTAACTGAATTTTCACTTTGGTAGGATAAACATGTTTCATATCATAGTAAAGCTTCACTCTTCACATACATTGAATTTTTTTCAAGGGATGAAGAACTTATTATGTTCAAAATACTCTTTTCACAATTACTTGCTACAGGCACAAAAGTATTATCAAAACAAGATCCTAAGAATTTCTAAATTCCTTTCATAGAATATGACTTCCCCTAACAAGGTGGTTCTTAACTTATGGGATCAAACTACCCTTTCACAGGGGTCACCTAAGACTATCATAAAGCACAGATATTGACATAATTCATAACAGTAGCAAAATTACATGTCTAAAGTTTCAATGAGAATGATTTTATGGTTGGGAGGAACTAAAATCTGGTTTCCTAATTGGTTCCTGATTTGGTCAAAAGAGAAGGCAGAAGCCAATTGCTGAGTAAAGTGTAAAGGTGGAATTTCTGCATCCTAGGAGGAAAAGGGGGAACTTGAGGAAAGAGAAGGAAGCTTTTTGGAGCCATACATTGGAAGAAAAAGAAAGCAGCAGTCATGTAAGGCCTTGGGGCACCTATGGCCTGCATTCTCCGCTGCAGACAGGGACTAAGGAGGATGGTGGAGGTAGCTGATAGCTGATAAGATTAGGGCAGGAGATTCAGTGCCCAGCAATTGTGCTATCTGGTTAATTTTAAAATAATAAAGCTGTCTCGTGTTTTCCATCAACAGAGCAAAGGTGAGCAGAGAAAGAGGGCAGCTGGGGTGGTAGCTGGCGGCTTGGTGAAGATAAGCTGAGAGAGGCTGGGAGCACAATTACAGATTGCAGCTCCTTGGAAAGGCAGAAGCTGGCTGATGGCGCAGCTAAGCCAGGAGCATAAGCCATGGTCCCAGGCAAAGGAACCAGTGTGTTTTTAAAATTACATGTAACAGTTGAGGGTCACTACAACATGAGGAAGTGTATTAAAGGACTATAGCATTAGGAAGATTGAGAAGCGCTGATCTAACACCTTTGAAATAGAAATTCAGTTGAAAGCACCAGAAATTCTAAAACATTAACATTCAACCTGTGTAAGATAGCACTAAATATTTTTTTGGGAATTTACAGTTTTCTTTGATCACCAAATATTTTAATGGAAATATTTACCAACTGAGTGTGTCAACACAAAAGTATAACTCTCAATCCAAAGCAGATAAGAAATTGTTTATTCTGGAGATAAATATGAGTGGCCATGGCCCAGGAACACAGATTCAATTTAGTCTAAATTCCATGCTCCAGTGTAGTAATACTTCCATGAACTTCCACAGTAGCCAAGTAAAGGAAATCATAGATGAAGACATGTTGGAAATAAATCAGTGGAAATATCAGGTAAGTGAATACAGAAAAGTGGGCAAGTCTTAGCTACAGACATCAGATGCTAAGACTACTCGGGCTGGTAAATTTCCACAAAAGCTGCCTGTTTACAATAGCTTATAGCCATCTGTTTCAATGTTTCTGGTTTTTTTACAGAGACCCAAGACTTGGTGTTAGAATACATGTATGACAGGCCTATTGCTGATTTTAGGCCTATGGCTGATTTTAGGCCTATGGCTGATTTTAGGCCTACAGTGTGTGAACAGGGCTGCCCCTGACATCTCCTCCCTTCTCTAAGTATAGAAGGGCTGTGGCGATTCTAATCTTGCGAAGGCGGGGATAGAGGCCTGATCTCCAGTAATTGAAGGGGACCTTGTAATGGCTCTGGTCCCCCTGTCGTTGTCCAGTGAGGCATGAGGGCCATACCCATCCCGATGTCTTTTTCCTGGAGAGGGGATACTTCTGACATCAACCCCTATGCAGTCAGGCTTTTCCCTCAGGGAACCCAGAGACATATTTTTAAGTTTTATTTATATTCCCTTAGCCTCGCAGCCTAAGCAAGAATTCAGATCGCCTGGCCACATTCTAAAAATTACCCCACTTCATGATCTGGACTGCCCTACTGGCCATAAAATTAGATGGGATCTAATCCTGGATTCATCACTCTCATCTGAAGTTCACCTTCTGGAAACATCAAGACTCTGGACTAGTGATGGGTCATCAGGCAATATCCATAGGACCCATTAAAAATCAGACTATTAAAAGACTCTAGGGACTAGTTTTCTTTTGTGTGTTGCTCCAGCTGCTGAGGCACATGCTCCAGTACAACACATAAGAATTCTGATTAGAACTACAGACAAGACTAATTACTAATATCATTGCCCATAGTTCCTCAACCCTCACCTTTGACTTATGTAAGTTGTGTGGGCCAAAATGGAATAGGCATCCAAAGACTACAAACATATATGTTCCCTCATTCCCTAGGTCTTTTAGATATAAGATCCAAAATATGGAAAAGGCTTTGGCTTCCCTTTAAATATATGACTGTCCCTCACATGGAGACCCTGATTGTAGAGGCTAAGATATAGATTTTTCTCTTATATGGGGCTGGGAAACATTAGTTCCCTGGGTAACTGATACTGATAAGGATAATTATATTCAGTTACAGAGGATGGAGAGCCACTCTAAAAAAAATTACTTGGAAAATAATCAACCCCATTCAAATTAAGATTTAAAAATAGATATAAATAATATAGGAGAAAGAACAGGAAAACAGAGGGTGTGTTTTGGGCAGGGCCATCTGTTGAAAACAATCATTATCCTTATGGGAATAGTCATTACAACTACCTGGAAGAGGAGGAAGAGAGTCCTGTCCCCACTTAGACAAAGAACAAATGACACAATAAACACTCTTGGTCTGAGAGTGCCAGAATAGGACACTCATTGGCGCAGAAAAGGGCAACCAGCCCTCATCTCCCCCAACATGGGCTTGGTTACCTCACTGGACATCACAGCCTACTCTACATACTGTCACCTCTGCCTCTGTCATTCCTGCCCTAATACAAGCTCTGTTGATGACTGACATTGCCAGGTAGACTCTAGCTGATGGACAGAAGCAAGTCCTCTGAGCTGCAGGGTCTAGCTTCTGACATGGGGCCTATCAATGACTATATTAAGCCTGTTTCCAATATATGAGATAATGTATGGAATACAGAGAAGACTTGGGGACTTTGCCTTTATGTGTCTTGGTAATGACCCTGGGATGATGTTCACCATCCAGAGATTCCAGGTCACCAGTGACAGGGTCACTAGACATCCTTGTTTCCAACAGAATGTTAAGCCTTCTCCCTAACCCCAGAAGGACAAGACCCCTGCTATTAACAGGCTCATAAAAGATATCAGTGTCTTGGTATTTTCAACACTGTAATGTTAACTTTAGAAGTTACTGCTTAGTATTTAGTACCTCCAAAACGTACTTGGTTTGCTTGTGCTTCAGGAGTAACTCTCTGTATCAGTCCCTTTATCCTCACTGAAACTTCTGACTTTTGCTTCTGTTTACCTCTATTTCCTCAGGTATACTATTATTCTGGAAAAGGGGTCTGGGAACACCTGGGACTTCTGCATCAATCCCAGCTGGCCAGTGCAGCTCCAGTACTAATGTGCCTCTTAATAGGCATGAACATAGCAAGGTCTGCCAGCAACACTTATTAAAGGAGATCAAAATTTCAAATATTTGAGCCAATAAAGGCTGGTATAAAAGTTTGTCCCCCTAGCCTCAGAGAAAAATTTTGAGTCAACTCGCTGGGACAACTCAAAAAGGGGAGAATGTTATGGTCTGACCCCAGCCCCTACCCCCTACCTGAATAGCTGTAGCCATTTTTGTCCTATGCCTGCCAGCTATTTCATATTGTTGCTGTAACACACCTTGCAGTCATTGAGACAGAGAAGGGACTTGGCTCAAGGACATCCTGACCACACACCCTGTTTTGTTCTGTATGTTCTGTGTTCTGTAGGAGGTGTGCTAATCTTCATAATTACACAAAGCTTTAGGAAGGACCCATAAAATCAAAGGTCAATATGATCTGTTATGTCTAAAACAGCTTGAGTCAGAGCCAACCACAGGGCAGCCCTGCCGGCACCTATGTATGAGGCTCACTATAGTTGTTGTGGCTGATACTGAAGAATGCTACTAAGAAACCAAAAGGTTATGATTATAATACTCATGCCCTGTTAAAAGGTTAGCTAATAATACTTTGCCTAGTAAGCTAACTGTTCCTCTTCTTGCCCTTTAAACCTTGGAGCCTGGATTTTCCTATCAATAGCCTACCTCAGAGCAGACTGTACTGACATTAGGCTCCTGCAGTCCTTGTTGCAGTCCTGGATGTCCAGTGTAAGGTGTGCTTTGAAAAACTATACTTGCTTAACTGAGATCAGGGTTTGTTTGGTTTGAGTATCAATTACTGAACCCCAACAATATGTTCTGCTCACTCACTCACTCACCCTTGCAGGAGGCTCAGTGGGATATAAGTTCTGATCAGACACTCAAATTTGCTGAAGGCTCAGTGGAATGTACAATCTGATCAGTCTATCACCCTTGTTTGAGGTACTGTCCAGTGTATGTTCTTCTCAGTCATTCAGCCTTGCTGGAAGTTCAGTGGAATGTGGTTCTTTCCAGAACCTTTTTCGCCAATGCTATTCAAGTCTTTTAGTAAAAGAACAAGATCATGAGATGACAATTATGAATTAAAATGTCTCTTCTTAAGCATCAAAGTTAAACAATCCTTTAAGTGAAATGTTTAATGATTTAATATTTGATATTATTGAGTATATTTGATTCATGGAGAAAATTTAATTATTAGATGTTAAAATTATATGGCACAGCATGTTTTTGATATGTGTTTGAGAGACTAATGAAGTTCTTGTTAAAAAATAAGGATCAATTGATTTTAACAAAGTGATGAGAATTAGTGTATGATTTACTGATAGGCATTTGTGATGATGACATGACAGGCATTTGTGATGGCCAGCTTTGTCAACTTACAGGACCAAGGTTCACCTGGTAGTAGAGTCCCAATGAAGGGTTGTCTATATTGGGTTGTGCTGTGTGCATGTCTGTTGATGTTATGTGTCCAGCTTTCTCAAGCTCCTGACTACTGTGACTCCGTGAAGTGATAGAATGTAACATGCAACTGTGACCCAAAACAAATCCTTTCTCTTCTATGTTGCTTCTCATGTGGATATTCTATCACAGCAAGAAAAACAAGGACAGAATTATTTATTCTTTGGATAAAAAGATTTTTCAGGTTTCTATTGTTTCAGTAAAGATAAAAATCAACTTTGCTTAGATAAAAATCCACTTAAAGCAATGTGTTTGAAAGTATATTGCTATTTTAATGGATGGAATTCTACCCAAACTCCAGCAAAAAAAGAAAAAAATTGAAATGTAAACCTCCAACACAATATGGACGGTAAGAGGTGAGAATTAGAAAATTTAGGAAGGCAATTAATTATAACAAGGGCTGAACCTATTTTGATAGGACCAGTCCCCAAATAAAAGACAAATAGTGGAGCTCTTGCTCTTTCTTGCTTTACCATTACCTTGCCTCATGGAAGAGTTACTGACCTTCTTCAATATGTATGCAACTCATTCCAAAATCTGAGGGTTTTATTCAAAGGCCTATTTCACTACAAAACACTGTATTTTATTATTGGTGCTCTGTAGGAACACAGTCCAAGGATGGAATTGTGCGAGGAGAATTCTTGTGAGAAAACTCCAAGAAAACAAGATGAGAGTCTTATGATCTCAGCTTCCTCAAAGAACAGAATTGTTTTGGGATGTGTTTTTGTGTTCTTCCCAGGGGTAAGGGATGGAAGTGAGTTTGCTTCAGCTGTTGTTATTCATGTCTCTGTGGGGGGGAAATACATGTTTTTACTATGCTTGACTTTTCCTTGTGATTGAACATCTTACTCATATGATTCTTACTAACCTTCAAGCGTATAAATTCTCTGGTGATCTGAATAAAGTTGGTTATTGCATGAGACTTTAGTTTGCCTCAGTTATAAGCCCCAGTCTCCCAGGTTTATGTGGCTAACTAGAGCCCCAGTCAAACATAAACAGAACACACAGACTGGATAAACTGAGGCTACTGAGTATTTGGCCAATGTTCAGGAAATCCAGAAAACACAAGACTTGGGGATGAATGATTTGTACCTAAAGTTTGTACTCTAAAATGTTATATATACATATACAACATATACATGTACATATATGTACTTATACATGTACATATACATATATTAGTCATCAAGCACAATGAGGCTTAGAAATGTGGATGACTAAAATATGTACACACCTTGCATTTGTCTGGACAAGTAAGTCAACACAGATAGGTTGTCCATTAAATGAATGAGGTTGAGATATTTCTTTCTTCTATTGTTGGACTTCTTTAACAGTCTTTTAAAACATTTTATTCATTCATTCATTCATTCATTCATTCAGTGTGAATGGTGGCAGCAGAGCCTTGGATGTCATTGCATACAAGTAGAGGTGAAAATATCACTGGAAGGCATCAGGTTTCCTTACCCAATGAACCATCTCTCCAATCTCTGTTCTGGTTTTTATTATCTTCTATTCTATTTAAATATATAATTATGTTAACTATATCTTTTTTGAAACCAAAAAATTAAGAAATTCAAAATTAAGACAGCTTATGATTTTGTAAATCAAGGTATAAGGGTAATGAAAATTTCTCTTTGCAACCATTACAAAATTAAAATATCCACAAGAAATGAGTGGAAATATGCATCACCTCTATCAAAGAAATCACAGAAGTTCACAGAGGGCCATAAAACCCAAAATAAAACCCAAATATATGTGAAATTAAAATATATTAATACAGATAGCAATACCTGATGTAGCACATCTGTCAGTACATTATTTGCTGTTAGATATGCTTATAATGGAGATACAAATCCAATCACTGTACAAACTATATTGTGAAGAAATACAGACAGATGCACAGAGTCAGAAGTTATTGAGAAGTCTCTCAGCATACGGCTGAGAGAGTTGGCTTGCTCTGATGAACACTTCCTTCTGCTGCTTCTGGGTATTTACTGTGTGTTACAATTTGTTCTTAGTAGATAACTGACTATAAAGTTTATGTTTTTATTCACTCTCTCATAATACTCCACTAAAGTGGAAGGAAGACTCAGACATAAGTAAACCAAAAATTACATTCAGTTGCATGAATAACTTCAGTGAGTTCATATGATATACCACAAAATCACAATGAAAACATGAAAATCCACTTCAAAAGAATTTGTAATGTACAAATGACTCTCGTGCAATAGACATTAAACTGTATAAAAAGAAACATGCCCACTATAATTCCAAGCCTGTAAGTAAAACTGTGTGACCATAAAGAAATAGAAGGCTCTAATTAAAATTATTAGTAAGGATCTCACCTCAGAATACTATTGTCACATTTCTTCTTTAAGTATTTTTATCAGCAAAAACATTTTAAAAGTGTTGCATCATGACTTGGGCACTGGAAATGTAAGGATGAGTAAATGTCCTCTTCCTGATCCTCCACTGCCTCCTCACACAGCATCCTTCCCCCACCCTTGATGAGGAGTGCTCCAAGGCACCCCAGCACCAATATTCTCGTAGTTGTATAATGTTTACCAGGCCTGTTTATGCCAGCTGCATTTATTATTGTTATTCTGTGACTTAACCAGCATGTAAACAGATGGAACAGGACTAGAGAAACAAAAAGCGGGTTGTTATTTCTAAGAAATGAGTGGAAGATTCTGAAGACTTAAAAAAGTCCAAACAATTAAAATGACATAAGAAATAAAAGCAGAAATAAAGAGAGTGAAAGATGAGACAGAAAGGGTAGAGGTGGAAGATGAACTAGAAGAAGAAAAAGGAGGGAAGGAGAATGAAATGAAGACCTGTCTGAATATGTGTAAAGACATCATTGTAACAGAGAGAGGAATGATCAAAATCTAGAAACATTCAGTTCTCAAAATACTTTATAAACATATTTAAGTTCTCCGGTAACATAAGGAAATTGACCCTGGAAAAAAGAATAAGCATCTTAATATTGGTTTGGTTTATAAAATAACAACAACAACAATCATTTAACTAGACATATACCAAGAGACATGATGTTTTGGGTTCTACATAAAAGCATTCACAAATGGAAGAGAACCAACTGCCAGCAATGGTCCCATGTCTTCCACACATGTTCATGTTTACATACACACATACACACAGACACAGACATACATACAAATATATGTGCGTGTATGTGTATGTATGTATGTATGTGTGTGTGTGTGTGTATGTATAACAATATAAATGAATCTCCGTGTCTTAGATGGGGTTACTATTGCTATAATGAAACACCATGATCAAAGCAACTTGAAAATGAAGGGATTACTTGGCTCACACATCCATATTACTGCTCATTATTATCAGGGCAAGAACTTGGAGGCAGGAGCTGATGCAGAAGCACGGAAGAACGCTGTTCAGAACGACGTTTACTGGCTTGCTCCCCATGGCTTGCTCAGTCTACTCTGTTATAGAACCCAGAACCTCCAGCCCTGGAGTGGCATAACCAACAATGGACTGGACCCTCGCCCATCTATCACTGATTTTAAAATATACTTTTGGGCTTGCCCACAGCCCAGTCTTATGGAGGCATTTTCTCAGTTGAGGTTCCTTCCTTTCAGTTCACTCTTGCTTGAGCCAAGTTGACATAAGACCAGCCAGGACACTCCCAGTCATAATTTGCTAAGAAAACAACTCTCCTGTGCTTACTTCCCATCCAATCAAACCCTAAGAAGAATAAAACAGTAAAGTTCTACATAGCTGAAGATGTGCACAAGCATTTTCCATAAATTAACAGCAATTGTCATAAACTTGGCAAGGAAACCACAAGGCCTGCAGTGACCTCTGTTCACAGGACCACTGGCCACAGAGAACTGCAATTAAAATTCCTGGCTTGTTTAGAAGATCTTTGTATCCTGCTGAGTTGCACATTCACAGCAACAGGGATTTATATATTCCATTTAAAGTAGTTCAAATGTCATGGGAAAATATGTCCCAAATATCTCTACAATCAAGTCATATTTTATATAAAAAGCTAATCAAGAGGAAGTCACCGAACCAGCGATTAGCAATTGCACTTGACTCTAAGATTAGGACATGAAGCTGAAGAGGCAACAAAAAACATACTGCACACAAAGATCAGTTCAAACTATTAGTAAATTCAACTTATTCTTAAAGTAGAGACTAAAAATATTGTATGCAAGGAGGCATGGAATGATATTTTCCATATTTCCATATTTCACTTGGACTGGTAAGTTTTGATTCTCATGTACTTAATTTTTTTTTTTTTTTGGCCAAGCTGTGACTGTTTATTAACTGACCAGATTACAAAAATACCATGGGCAACACCTTAGTTCATCCTTCTAATATGCTTCTGTTGATCTGGTCTTCCCTGTTGCCAGCGTCTCCACCTTCTGCAAAGTGAGTTGCCTTCTTTTTCATTCCACCTCGTGGGGAAGATAATTTGAAAGGCTACAGGAAGTTATTTGCTTCCTTGAAGTGTTTCCCAGCTGTATAGATCTCATGAATTAGATCCTCCATGCAGATGATGCCAAATTTACCAAGAGACGGAGCAATCAAGGAATTATCCGTCAAGGCATTCTGCTTCTTATTGATTTTGCCATAGCCTCGCTTGTAGATGAGCTCATTTACTGACTTCAGGTTGGGGTACCCCCATGCAATGTACGGTTCCACAGTCCTCGGCGTGTTAATGGAAGCCTTGTTGAGCTTAACAAAAGTGCCATTGAAGATCTGTCGAAGGTGAAGAAGCTGCAATAGTTGCAGACCTTCGGGATTACTCCATTGATACCTCGGATTCTGATGACAAACGCCAGCTTTGGTTCTGCAGGCACATAGAAGTTCCCAGCTTTCCTTGCCGTCCTGACCATCTGAATCTCAGTCCGGTACATCTGCCTGTACTCCTTGTGATAGTGCTTTGCCTTCTCATAGATGAGCTTCCTCCTTGCCTTTCGGAGTGTCTTCAGGGCAAACGTCTTCCTCAGGCGCTTCATCTTCAACTCTGAGAATTTCCTTTGCTTTTTCTTAAGGGTTTCTGGCACAGCTGGAACCTTTTTCTTAAGAGTTTTTGGCACAGCAGGAACCTTTTTCTTAAGAGTTTCTGGCACACCGGCAACCTTCTTTTTCTTCTCTGGAACAGCCTCCATGCTTCCAGCTGGAAAAGGAGAGTGTACTTACTTATTTTTAATTTATCCATTCATAATCTCTTACATATATGTGAAATACTTTGGTCATATTCATACTTCATCTTTTCTTCACCCTGTCACTCCTGCCATATTTCTTCTTCATCCCAGTTCTCCCTCCTACTTTCATGCCTTTTTTGTGTGTGTGTGTGTGTGTGTGACCCACCATGGTTCACTAAGGTGGCATGAGCATGAGTTGAAGATTATTTTCTTAGTCTAGGAGTAGAACTCATCCTTCCACCAAACACTAACTACTATAGCTCCTCCAGAGCGTGGGAAGCCACTCCACCTCCCATGACACATTGTTGACAGGTGCGACTGCAGTCCTGGCTCTTCCAAGCTCTTGAATATTGCAGTCACATCATGTCCAGAAGACAGCAATCCGCAGCACCGTTCCAGTCCCCATCCTCTGACTCTTGCATACTTTGCACACCCTCTTCCCCCATGCCTGCCAAGCCTTGCAAGAGATAATATAAACATCCTATTTGGGGCTGGGCATCCAACAGTCGCTTATTCTCAGCACTTTGACCCCTTATGGTGCTCTGAATTTACCATTGAGCATTTCAAAAAGAAGCTTCTCCAAAGGAGACTGAGAGTAGTTCTAATCTATGGTTACGAATATAAATATTAAGAAGGAAGTCTGACAATTGTATTTAGTAAAACTCCAGGAGTGGGTTCTCCCCTAGGACCTGTGTCCTCCTGGCACTAGAGCTTTTGGCAAAGTATAATCTGCTTTCAAAGATTCAAATTCAATCAGAAAGCAACTTGTCACAGAAAGCAACAGTCCTGCTGCTACTACTGCCCCTGTGGATGGTGTCACGGCTAAGTAAGACAGGAGATAACTTTTCCCTCCAGCAGTCGCTTAGTAACCTCCAATACTGTGAAAGTCTACTAGCAAAGAGGAAGTTTCCAGCCTTGTTCCCGCTTCACTGTTCTGTGTCCTGCGACTGATGTGTGTGATACCTTCAGCAATGGAGTATTATCACCCTCGAGTAACACTACTTCCTATGGCAACCAAGAGAAAGTGAAGTCTCTTGTATTGTTCTGGGAGTCCACTGGGGTCTCTATGACCAACATCTCACAAGCAGGTATCACAAAGCTGACCTAATCAATTTAAAAGAATCATCTTAATATTATAATACTATACTTTTCAAAGCAATAAGGAGTCGCTGTTTGTTTAGATCACCCTCAAGTTCTCTTGTCTACATTTTATGACTTTCATATACAGGTCTATTTGATTAAACTGAATTCTAAGTTTTTTATCTTTTTGATGTTATTATGCATAAATTGTTTTCTTAATTTCCTCTGAGGATTTTTTTATTGCTGAGAAGTCAAAGTGCAAATTTTCTGTCTAAGCATATCACATATCTCCAAATCTGTCCTGGGACACTGTTTGGCGCTATATAAATTGGTTAAGTTTTACCTCACTGTTCTTATATTTATGCCACAGCCCCTACCTAGTATCTTGCTTTTGTTATATGCCCATATATCATTTTACTAGCATTGATGGAATTATTGCACCTCTCTGTCACTTTATTTTTTAACACATTATACTTTGGTGCCTACACTTGTATAACCAACACTTGTGTTAAATGTGTGTTCCTTAACAGCTGTTTCCCAGTTATTCTCAAAGAAATTCATTTATATAAGTCCATTAAACATTCACTGAAGTTGGAGGGAAGCATTGGTGTTTATTTCTGATATTTGTATAAAACATAAATACATGCCTACTACTTTGCCAATACATGTGGCATTCTCCTTTAATAGTGTGCTTTGTCTTAAGAATCCAATTATATATTCTTCCATAGTGCTTAAAATAAATTGACCTGGAACTCAGGAAGCAAGTTTAATTCAGGAGTTAAACTGAGACACAGTGGGGTGAGTCCATGCATATCAAGGTTTGACATGGCATACTAAATAATACTCTAGTTGACCATATTCCAAGTAGTATCTGATGAAATGGTTCTGTTATGAAAAAGCATTCCTTAAATGGATTAGCTTAGAAAATCACAGGATAACTAAAGTGAATGGGTTTTGTTTCTGAAAATTTTCTCAATTAATCTGCAAACATATACCATGATTAGAGACAGGTAAACATATTCTCTACTCCCAAGTGAAGTCTCAAAATTGAGTGGAAATTCCTGGACAAAAGCAGCCATGCCCTATTACCCCTCTATACTCAATTTTTTTCTCCAGCCCCATGATATTTCTGTCTCTCTAATATTTACTGGAGCTGTCTCTTCCCAAAGTCAGATAAGCTTGCTCTGCATCACAAATCAACAAAACTACAGGATGAAGTGCCTGAATAATGCCCACTTGCCTCTGAGTGGTTCTTTCCCACCTGAACATCCACCCCTCACTGCCTCCCCAACAACCTACTGTTGTAAATACTTTCATTTTTATTCATCTTTCCAAGTTGTTTTCAGTACAAACATTAGACAATCACATACTGTTGTATTCTGCTTATAATTAAAGGTCTCCCCATAATTTTAATACAAAGCAAATAAGAAAAATAAGAGTGGTCTGTAGATACTGAAACCCCTTGGAGAAAGGAAAACAGTACTTCATTTCATTAATACAGAGGCCTCTTAAAAGAATCCATAGATTTAACTTAAACATATTGCCAACAATTGTTCAGTAAGTTGGCAAGGTAGAAAGTATCACCATTAGCTGTTTGGGAATTGCAACAGAACTGGGTCCATTAACCTTAACAAAATAACAGAAGCTGAAACAAAATGACGTCCATGTACATGTGTAGCAGGTAAAATCATTGCGGCACTCTGGAGGCTGAAACAAAAGTGTCACAGTTAGAGCTACGTAGCATAACTAAATTTTAAAGAAAAAAGGTAATGTGAGTGAGTAATCATGTAAAACCAATAAAATATTGACCAGAAAGAAAGGAAAGATTTAGACATTAGCTGAAATTCCCCATTATTCTGATCATCCCATACAGAATGCCACTGTATTGTTGCCAAGTGTTTTATATTTATTTTTATTAATATTTAAAATGTGTAGGATCATTCACAGTTTATGGAATCAGTGTCAATTGAAGTCACTTATGAACAATAAAAATTATGGTGTGAGCCAAAGAAGCTAAAAAGTGAAGAAGTCTCAAGTACAAATCTACTCTAGCTTCTGAATTGATTTTGATATTAGCACCACCACTTATATAAAATAAGAAACTACCAAGGGAAAAAATTTTAGATCATATATTTATACTTATAAATACAGACAGAAATAAGAGGTATAGTTGATAGCTCTACACACACATGCGCGCGCACACGCACACGCACACACACACAAATGATTGTGACTGTCACTTGGCATTCAATGTTCCATCCTATAAAGTTCATTATTTATTACAAAATAAATTTCATCCTCTGCTCCAGGGAGCAGAGTCAAGCTGTGTTCTGTTCTGCTAGCTCCCACAGTGTGCTAAACATTGCAAATTGGTGTTGCTCAGTAAGCATCATTTTGTAGACTGGGTAATTTTATTCAGTCCTAATGCCTTTCCCAGAAGAAGAGAGAATACAGTTTAGAAACCAAAGATCAGTGATTTGACCAGTTCAGATACAGAGCACTTAAAGGAATGATTTCTGCATGGAAATAGAAACCCAGTAGTTTAACATGCACTCAAAATCTACCTATTGGCAACATTAACACCATGTAGGCTTTCGTCTAAATATAAACAATACAGATCATTTATAAACCTGGTCTATAAACAGAATCCATCGAGAAGTAAGTAGTCTGCCAAGTGGGTAACTGTATAGCTGCAATGAGACAGTTCTTGGATTCTTCTCTAGTGAAAAATTCCTGGAAGGAATAGCATTCCAGTGTGGATCAGAAGAATCAGGATGCCCAATAATGACATCTTCATACGTATATAATTAACTGTACCAATACTTAATCGTAATGCTATTTGTAGGTAAAATATATTTTTAATGGTCTGGAGATGAGACTTCATTTGTAGACAGCCTGCCTAGCAAGCAGAAAGCATTGGGCCCAAGCCTCAGCACTGCACAAACTGGCCAGATATAGTAGCATATGCCTATAAATCCAGCACTGAAGATGTGGAAGCATGTGTGTGGATACATGTAAACAGGTATGCAGAGGCATGAAATTCAAGTTCATCCTCAATGTGCAGAAAACTTGAGGCCAGGCCGGGCTGCATGAGATCTTGCATCAAAAAAACAAAATGAAAATAACGATAACAATAATAATATTTTTAGCAATAAAGCATGATGAAATTTCTCTTGTGTTTCTTAGATCAGTTTAGGTCAGTCTACAACAACCTAAAGAAGGAGAAATTTTGCAAAGTTCAAGTTAAATGTATAAATAATTAAATGCATCTAATTTGTTCTGTGTTTCGATGACCCTCATTTTGGCAGAAGGGGAGGGATTATTGCCTCACATTACATTTTCTTTCCTAAAGAAATTAGCAGAGAAGTCAGTGAGGGAATGGAATTACAAAGTCTTCAGGAGTGATCTAATTATAATGACTTACAAGGTTGCAACCACTATAGAGAATGCAAGGTAAGTAATTTGAAAGAAATGAAACTTTGGAATCTTCTTTTTTTATTGAACATTTTCTTTATTTACATTTCAAAAACTATCCTATTTCCTGGTTTCCCTCCTGGAAACCTCTTATCCAATCCCCACTCTCCCTGCTTCTATGAAGGTGTTCTCCCACCCACCCACTCCCACCTCCTTGCCCTCTAATTCCCCTACACTGGGGTATCAAGCCTTCATAAGACCATGGGTCTTTCCGCCCATTCTGCTACATATGTGGCTGGAGCCATGGGTTCCTCCATGTGTACTACTTGGTTGGTGGTTTAGTCCCTGGGAGCTCTGGGGGTGGGGTCTGGGTGGTTGATATTGTTGTTCTTCATATGGGGTTACAAACCCCTTCAGCTCCTTCAGTTCTTTCCCTAACTCCTCCACTGGGGACCCTGTGCTCTGTCCAAAGGTTGGCTGATAGCATCCACCTCTGTATTTGTCAGGCTCTAGCAGAGCCTCTCAGAAAACAGCTATAACAGGCACCTGTCAGCACGCACTTCTTGGCATTCACTAGAGTGCCTGGGTTTGGTGACTGTATAGATAGATCCCCAGCTAGGCAGTCTCTGGATGACCTTTCCTTCATTCTCTGCTCCACACTTTGTCTCCATATTTGCTCCAGTGAGTATCTTGTTCCCCTTTATAAGAAGGACCGTAGCACCCACACTTTGGTCTTCTTTCTTTTTGAGCTTCATGTGGTCTGTGAGTTGTATCTTGGGTATTGTAAACTTTTGAGCTAATATCCACTTATCAGTGAGTGCATACCATGTCTGCTCTTTTATGATTGGGTTACTTCACTCACGATGATATTTTCAAGTTCCAACCATTTGCCTAAGAATTTCATGAAGTCATTGTTTATAATAGCTGAGTAGTACTCCTTTGTGTAAATGTACCACATTTTCTGTATCCATTCCCCTATTGAAGGATATCTGGGTTGTTTCTAGGTTCTGGCTATTATATATAAGGCTGCTATGAATATGAGAAGCATGTGTCCTTGTTATATGTTGGAACATCTTTTGGGTATATGCTCAGGAGTAGTAAAGGACACTGTAAATAGTACAAAACGACAACCAACATATTGGGAAAAGATCTTTACCAATCTTACATCCAATACAGGGCAATATACATCCAATATATACAAATAACTCAAGGAGTTAGACTCCAGAGAATCAAATCACCCTATTTTAAAAATAGGGTACAGAGCTAAACAAATAATTCTCAAATAAGGAATATCGAATAGCCAAGAAGCACCCAAAGAAATGTTCAACATCCTTAGTCATCAGGGAAATGCAAATCAAAACAACCCCGGGATTCCACCTCACATCAGTCAGAATGGCTAAGATCAAAAACTCAGGTGACAGCAGATGCTGGCAAGGATGTGGAGAAAGAGGAACACTCCTCCATTGTTGGTGGGATTGCAAGCTGGTACAATCACTCTGGAAATCAGTCTGGCAGTTCCTCAGAAAATTGGGCATAGTGCTACCTGAGGACTTACCAACATTGGAATCTTAATTCCATTTTTCTCAAGTAAATAAGGCAATTTCCTTCATAAGTCAATAGATACTATTGTGTAATGTTGAATGTGCAAAGCCTTTAATCTCACTAATTCTAACTGTGTGTGTCTGATGGAAATTCCAGCATGAATGTAAAACGTGTCTAAAACTGCTTATAACAACACTTTGCATTCACATAAAATGATAAGGGCCACTAACAAGGGTGTATAGCACATGGCTTATTGACACAGTGGAATATTAAACAATAAACTACAGTCACATGCAAACACTAGAAGAATTTGGGGATCATAATATTGGAAAGTTGTGTTTCTAAATAATTCATAGTTTATGAAGCTCAAAAATAAATGACACCACAGAGCACATTTCTTATGCACACATATAAAATAAAAATATAAAGAATACAAGAAAGTAAAAGTAGAGTTTTCAGAGTAGTCATTATCTTCTGGTAAAAGTTGGGAATAGATTAACAGAAGAATTCACAGGTAATGGGTATTAATACTGATCAGGAGCTGATGTGAATACTGGGTTATGACCTGGCATCTACCATTCCTTGTTCATATGTGGGTATATATTAATATCATCAGTATCATATTTAAATTTTTCTAAGTATAATAAAAATAATATTAATATATTAAAAAATTGACTACTAGTAATGATCCAGTAAATATTCTTCAACTCCTACATTTATTTTCAATTTCTTTATTGGGTATTTTACTTATTTACATTCCAGATGTAATCCCATTTCCCCTCCCTAGAAACCCCCTATCCCATCCCCCCTCCTCCTTTTTGCTTTTACACCATTTTAATTATATGCAAGTATTAAGGTCAGTTCTAGGTTGAGGAACTAGCAATACAATAAATGCAAATAGTCAAGGAACAAGCAAGGCAATAGACAAAGTCCCATGATCACTCCCATGATCACTGTTTCTAAGGGCTTATCAGGATGACCAAAATATCTGAGCCTACTTTCCTGGCCTAGCCCAAAGTCACTTCCATGTCTGAAGCCTACGTCCTTGTTCTAGCCTAAGATTTAGATTCCTGCCCAAAATTACTTCTTTTTTCTAGCCTAAAACTTAGGTTCCTGCCTGAAATTACTTCTTTGTTCTAACCTAATGTCAGAATCCTGCCTCAAGCCCACTTCCTTGTCCTTGGTCAATGTCATATTCCTGCAAAGCAGCCCATTCCCTTGTCCTTGGTCAATATCAGATTCTTGCCAACCAGCCCCAAAAGCTTTCTGTCTCTCCTCCTTTTTTGTTTCATAAACTAGACTGAGTCTGTCTTAGGTCATTCTGCCAAGAATGCTTTCCTCACCCATCATGGAATATGCTTTATCAAAAGCAATGCACTTATGTCTTAGGTTGGTAAGTCTCTGTCCAGAATCTTACCCATCCTTGGCTTGTCAGTCTTTTAATTTAATAGCTCTATCTGGGTGTCCATTTTCAGCTTCAAGCCATGTACTTTGGCTACCAACATTTTGATGTTATTAAAGACAATCGTTAACATGATGAGCAGAAATAAAAGTATTCCCAAAACAAAAAGGGCTAGCATGATCAAGCTATATATGCCATTCTTGAAGCTTGACCAAAATAGAAATACTGACCTCAGGCCATGGGTAATTTTATCAGCAGTATCTCAGCAGAGCAATATTCTTGAAATTCATAAGCTCACTATGCAAAGTTAAAACATCCAGAGAGGTGTTAGAATTATGCCAAATATACTACAAGTATTTTTAAACTTTTCCCTAATTATAGTGACGACTACTTTATAGAACTAACACAAATCCAATGGTATTTGGCATGTCACTTGAGATGGCTCCTTACAACAACTCTGAACCTCCTTCCAATAATTTGAAAAAGATAAAGAGCATCAATCCATTGTTCCAAATGCCTATCTAAATCCTTTTGTGTATTCAACACATTAGTAACATTTTTTGCTAAATGATTAACGAAAGTACTGGTCTTAACTTCTTGTGTTATAGCAATTGCAGAAGCAGTGGTGCTAGCAATTAATGTAATTAAAGCTGTTATATCAGCAACAATCAAGCCCACTACCCTCTTGCCTCTGCTTAAAGCCTGATTCACTTCTTCCAGTACTTACAAGCTTTTTTCAAAATACCAAGGCTCTGTGGTACTCAGGGCAATAAAACAACAGCTTGTTGAGAGACCTCCATAACAGATGTGCCGGATTTCAACACACTAACACAATTAGAAAGTGTACAATCAATGCAACTGACATTAAATACTGTAGAAGAAACAAAAGTAATTTTAACTTGACAATTAAAAAAGCCTTAACAGATGTACTAACACTTGTTACAAACCCAGATCCTGTCCCAACTTTATCTCTTGCTAATATAACATCATAGAGAACTGCAGCTAACTTCTAAATATGTCTCTGAAAATGTCCAGAACCAGCCTTCCAAATGAAGACTATTATTTCCAATATTGGATTGATTTCTAGACCAGCCCATGATTGAGTCTGAATAACTGGTCACCTTTAAGAAAAATACAAGAGTCATTATAACTTCTCTTTTTGATTCTCTGTTCCACAAGGTCTAAAATTTGAAGCAAGGCAGCTTGTCCCACCTGGGGTACAGGTAAGCAAAGGCAGATCGGGAACATATGTCCAATACAGCTCCCAGTCACCAATGTCAGAGCACTCAGCAAGCGCACAGGTCAGCATCATTCTTTGCCCCACCATCAGCATGTCTCCCCAATCATTCTGGCAGTTACCATGCTCCTTCAGCATCCTGCAGAAAGAACATAAACATGCCCTCTTCTCCATGTTAAATACCTGATCAGGATCATGCCATATGCCAGTAAGTGGATCCTTCTCTTTTACCTATGCACAAGTATGCCTAGTTGTAGAGTGTCATAGACACTCAGCAGAAAGTACCATGGCATCTAAATTTTTTTAAAAAATTTAACAGAAAAACATGATTTAAATAAATTTGTGGTGTACAGGGATATACCTCATCCTACGATCCTGGACATGGTAGAGCTCCTGGGAGTCCAGCCTCCTCTGGGTTTGGGGGATTGGGTGCCGAGCTAGTGCCTTAGGACTGCTCAGAACACTGGCACACACCGGAAGGAATCTGAGCCACTGGCCATGAGGGAGGTCCACCTCCTACATTTTAAATCTTCCTGGTTTTCTTAAGTAATTAATTATTCCCCACCTCTGAGTAGATAATGAGTCAGTCACTATAATAAAACCAAGACTCAGAAATCAGCAACCTTTCAAGAACTCACAATCTGTACAAGAATTTTAACAAGATCATAACAGGATCTTGTTAAAATAGGAGAAATAAGTAAATGTTCTATCTTTAAATGCCTGGTATACTGTAAGTGCTTGAATTATTATTGTTATTATTATTATTATTATTATTATCATTATTTACTATTACTATTGATATTCAAGCTAGGGAAAATAGCCATGGGCCATAGACATTGAGAGCTTGATATTCCCCAAGATACGTATTTCCTTTCTCTTACTAAACCATGTGTGCACAATAATGGATGTTTCTGTTTCATGTGGTGCCTCTGGGTAAGCAGATCTTGAAAGGTAAAAGAACAAAGAAAACCAAACCTATTTCATCTAAGCTCTACACCATGCCCCTTGCTCTTTTAGTGTTTACTCTCTTTATAAATATTTGCCCTTCACTTTAGTCTAATAATTCTAAGAATGCAATTTCCTCTGAGTTCACCTTATCTTTAGAATATCCAAACTAAGAATAGCTAATGAGACGACTAGAAGAACTAAAATATAACATACAGCATAAAAGACTCTGCTGGTTGAATTAAATGGCCCTTAAAATCCCATAGCCCATCTCTTAAATATGAGATAGCTTGTGAAATGAACAGAATCATATACACTTTGATGATGTTTAATTCTTAGATTAAAATCAGAAATGTAAGTAAAATTTGTTAGTGAAGGACTATGAAATCCAAAAGGAAATTAAATTCATCAGTGAAAACTATAGGTTCGTATAGTCTTTTGCAGAATAAAACAGTGATGTTGAGACTAACTCAGAGGTAACTTCTAGAATCTTTCCTGATGGCCAGAAATATTTATTTGAGTCCCAGGAGAGTAATACATAAAGCCTAAATTATGGAAAAGCAATAGTTTAGAACCTAGGTGTCCCACAGGGGCCATGCAGATTCAAATTAAATCTTCAACCTAGTAATACGCACCACAGGAAATCCTAAAAATATATCCACCAACTGGGTAGTTAGAAAAAAGAAACAAACATAGTTCTTGGCATAGGTTCCCCATAAACAGAACCCTGTGGGCACACTTCATACCAGACCATCTGCTGTTTGGTAATAGCGTGCTAATGGATGGTAGAGACAAGTTATTAATGTCACTGTAGAGAACGGCTCATTATCCAAAGCTTCTCACAGACTGAGTTCTATCTGTATTGTATGCACTTTATTTTCTGTTTTATTAGAGTCAAGGGAAGGGAAAGACTCTTATTTAAACATTCTTAGCTTTTGGCTTTTCTTACTACAAATTTCCCAAAATAGTGAAGAAGGAGGAGGAGGAGGACAAGGGGGAAGAGGAAGAAGAGGAAGACAAGGAGAAGAGAGGAGGAGGAGGACGAGGAGGACGAGGAAAGGAGAGGAGGAGGAGCAAAGAAAGCATAAGCCCAAGTAGCCAGGCTAAAACTACTCAATTTAGAACACGTATGAAACATTGAGAATGCTGAGGACAACAAGAAGGAGACAAGAAAGGAAGGAAGGAAGGAAGGAAGGAAGGAAGGAAGGAAGGGAGGGAGGGAGGGAGGGAGGGAGGGAGGGAGGGAGGGAGGGAGGGAAGGAAGGAAGGAACCACTGGTTTTACTGTTACAGTTAAATTGTAATGACAGAAGGCTGGGGAGAGCTCATGTTCCCCAGAACCCACAGAAAGCGCTGATGTGGCAGAGCTCATCTGTAATCTCAGAAAGGCAGAGACAGGCGAATCCCTGGGGTTCACAGGCCAGACAGCCTCATCAAATACATAAGCTCTAGGTTCAAAGAAAGACCTTGACTTGAAAAACTAAGGTAGAGACCAATAAAGAAAAACATCAGTGTGAATCTCTGGCCTCCACTCACATGTTTACATGCACCCCAACACATGTACACACACACACACACACCACCACCACCACCACCACCACATAAAATAAAAATAAATTTGAAAGCCTGATAAACAATTGTTTCCTCTTCTTCCCATATTTAGTTAGCCTTGAACTTTTCAGTAATCCTCACTAGGAAATACAAAATGATGGATTGCTATATTGGCCAGATGCAGGATGCTGACTGGAGCTCCCATGAGGTATATCTGACTTGGAATAGATTAGCATTCAGTCTATTACCAACTCTCTGTCTGGGATCACCTCACTCTAACTATATGGAAGTGTTGATAAGGAATATCTAGGTGCTGATGCTTATGAGATAGGCTGACAGACTCAAAGGCTTATAGTTTCATGCCCTGAAAACTAAAGACTTACAGTTCCACAACTTAGGAACAGACATCCATAGGATCTAGGTGTGTCCTAGGATCCAATAGCCTTAAGCCTGTCAATGCACCATCAACTCTATGCAGTGGCCAACAGCAGCATCAGGTACTACAGCACCAGTTACTACAATACTCAGGTATTGGATTCCTCACCCTTCTAGTCCCCACCCCCCACACACACCCACACCTCCTCACACCTCCGCTCACTCCCAGAAACCCTGCAGGCATGCAGCCTCTTACCCATGGCCTCTGCATTCTTGGGTAGAAACCTTCTGTGCAGTTCACTGTCCAACATAGCCTCTGCAGGCTTTGCTCCCTGCTGAGTTTGGCTCCAGACACTGGAACTTCTCATCCCCGCATAGTTGCTGCTTGCTTCTATCCTTACCACCACTGCTGCCACTTGGTTGATACAAGCTCAGCCCACTCTACTGAAAAAAGTTCTCAGTAGCCAGTAAAAGACCCGCAGAAGTCTTTGACTGGGTCTAATGCAGCATGACTAGTGGGAGACGGACAGAAGGGTGTCCATCACCCGGAGCAGCTGTGGCTGGACCAAGCCTCCTAAGGCAGCCATTACAGCCTCAACTAAGCACTGCCTGAAGCTGTAGGGACTATAGCAGCCAGGCCATCAGGCATGAGGGAAGAATCTATCTTCTGCCATTCAAAGGCCTCAAAAGGTGTTCCTAGAAATTTCTTTAATTCTCAGCAAGAGAGAAGAGAGAATTTATTTTTTTAATTTAATTTTTTTTCATACATTATATTTTGCTTGTGTTTTCCTCTCCTCCAATTCCTCAAGATTCTCTAGACACTTCTCTACCCCTCTCCATATTATTATTCCAATACTTTAGTATTATCCAATAATAATAAAGAATTAAAGTGCAACACAAATTAACGATCAAAACAGGATTGTTTTGGTGTTTGACACCATTTATCAATGCTTCCAATGCTTCCCCTCTGCCTCAGTACCTTAGGGAGGGTTGAGATTCTCTATTCTGTCGCCAAGTGCTTGAATTATTTTTCACCTTATGCTAGGAACTCATCAAAATACTGAGTGGCACCCTCTAATATTGTACAGTACAAAGTCGGACTATCCACATGTCCCAGGCAATTTTCCAAATATTGAAGGACCCAATCAATATTCTGGATGTATTTACATTGAAATAATAACAATTATTGATTTTGACATTCAACTTTAAATTCTGTATTTTATCTAATAAATCTGATTGTCCTACAAACAATGGATATAAATAATTATAGTAACCATGTATTGAAAAATATTTTTGTTACCCTGAGCCACAGGAATCAGTACCCGAATTCTGCCCCAAGAGAGCTGGTCTCCCAGGAGTACTGTGGCACCTAAGATCACATGTGAGACCACCACTATTGCTCCAATGCCTGGCCCAAGTGCGACACACCAGGAGCCAACAGGATACAGGAAGTGAAGAGCAGACTGGGACAGGATCTTTCTGGTTTCTGTCTGCGGCCAGGAACTAACCATGTGCTACAGCTCTCTGTACCCAAATGCTGCCCAAAGAGAGCTTGTCTCCCAGGAGTGCTGACATACATAAGATCACAGGCTCACAGGCTCACAGGCTCACAGGCTCACAGGCTCACAGGCTCACAGGCTCACAGGCTCACAGGCTCACAGGCTCACAGGCTCACATGAGGGACAATCTATAGTCACAGACAACAAGACCACCTAACACCAGAGATAACCACATGACAAGAGGCAAGCTCAAGAACATACACAACAGAAACCAGGGATCTTTGTATCATGAAAACCCAGTTCTCCCACCACAGCAAGCCCTGGACACCACAAAACACCAGAAAGATCAAGATTTTGATATAAAATCACATCTCATAATGATGATAAAGGACTTTAAGAAGGACATAAATAGCTCCCTTAAGGAAATACAGGAGAGCAGAGGTAAACAGGTAGAAGCACTTAAAAGGGAATGCATAAATCCCTTAAATATAGGAAAACATAAAAAAAAAACAGGTGAAAGAATTAAAGAAAGCCATCCAGGATCTAAAAATGTAAATAGAAAAAAAAAGAAATCACAAAGGGAGGCTACCCAAGAGATAGGAAACCTAAGAAAGAGATCAGGACTCATAGACTCAAGCATCACCAACAGAATACAAGAGATAGAAGAGAGAATCTTGGTGTAGAAGATACAATAGAAAACATTGACATGACAGTCAAAGAAAATACAAAATGCAAAAACATCCTAACCAAAAACATCCCAGAAATCCAGGAAAAAAATGAGAAAACTAAACCTAAGGATAATAGGTTTAGAAGAGATCGAAGATTCCCAACTCAGAAGGCCAGTAAACATCTTCAACAAAATTATAGAAGAAAATTTCCATAGCCCAAAGAAAAGATGCACATAAACATATAAGAAGCCTACAGAACGTCAAATAGACTAGACCAGAAAGGAAATTCCTCTCATCACATAATAATCAAAACATCAAATGCACAAAACAAAGAAAGAATATTAGAAGCAGTAAGGGGAAAAGGTCAAGTAACAAATAATGGCAGACCTATCAGATTTCTCAAGAGACACTCTAAAATCCTGGGCAGAGGTCATAAAGAACCTAAGAAAACAGAATACCAGCTCAGACTAATATAGCCAGCAAAACTCTCAATTAACATAGATGGAGAAACCAAGATATTCCATGACAAAAACAAATTTACACAATATCTTTCTACAAATCCACCCCTACAACGAATAAAAGAGGAAAACTCCAACACAAGGAGGGAAACTACACCTTAGAAAAAGCAAGAAAGTAATCTTTCAACAAACCCAAAAGAAGATAGTCACACAAACATAATTCCACTTGTAATAACAAAAATAACAGGACGCAACAATCACTTCTCCTTAATATCTCTTAACATCGATGGACTCAGTTCCCAATAAAAAGACATAGACTATGAGACTGGATATGTAACAGGACCCAGTATTTTGCTGCATACAGAAAACAAAACTCAGTGACACAGACAGATATTATCTCAGAGTAAATGGTTGGAAAACAAATTTCCAGGCAAATGGTAGCAAGAAACAAGCTGGAGTCGACATTCTAATAGCAAATAAAATCGACTTTCAATCAAAAATTATCAAAAAAGATAAGGAAGGACACTTCAACTCATCAAAGGAAAAATCTACCAAGTTGAACTCTCAGTTTTGAACATCTATGCTCCAAATGCAAGGACATCCGTATTTATAAAAGAAACTTTGCTGAAGCTCAAAACACACATTGCACCACACGTAATAATAGTGGGAGACTTCAACACCCCACTCTCAGTAATGAACAGAACATGGAAACAGAAACTAAACAGAGACACTGAAACAAACAGAAGAACCAAATGGATTTAACAGTTATCTATAGAACATTTCATCCTAAAAACAAAAGAATGTACCTTCTTCTCAACACCTCATGGTACCTTCTCCAAAATTGACCATATAATTGGTTACCAAAAAGCCTCAACAAATACAATAAGATTGAAATAATCCCATGTATCCTATCAAAAAACCACGAACTAAGACTGGTCTTCAATAACAAGAAAAACAGAAAACCCACATACACATAGAAGCTGAACAACTCTCTACTCAATGATAACTTCATCAGGGAAGAAAGAGAGAGAGAGAGAGAGAGAGAGAGAAAGAAATTAAAGACTTTGTAGAACTTAATGAAAATGAAGGCACAACATACCTAAACTAATGGGACACAATGAAAGCAGGGCTAAGAGGAAAACTCATAGCTCTGAGTGCCTCCAAAAAGAAACTGGAGAGAGCATAGACTAGCAGCTTAACAACACATCTGAAAGCTCTAGAACAAACAAACAAAAAAAGCAAATATACCCACAGCAATAGGAGTAGTCTGCAGGAAATAATCAAACTCAGGGCTGCTAACAACCAAGGACATACAAAGAGAACTCTACAAAGAATCAACAAAACTAGAGATAGTTCTTTGAGACAATCAACAAGATAGATAAAACCTTAGCCACAGGGCACAGAGACAGTATCCAAATTAACAAAATCAGAAATGAAAAGGGAGACATAACAACAGAAACGAGGGAATTCAAAAAATCATCAAATCCTACTACCAAAGCCTATTCTCAACAAAACGAAAATCTAGATTAAAAGGAAAGTTTTCTAGAAAGATACCAGGTACCAAAGTTAAATTAAGATCAGATAAAACATATAAACAGTCTCATAAATCCAAAAGAAATAGAAGCAGTCATTAAAAGTCTCCCAAGCAAAAAATCCCAGGACCAGATGGGTTTAATTCAGAATTCTATCAGACCTTCAAGGAAGACCTAATACCAAAACTCTTCAAACTATACCACAAAATAGAAATGAAATGAACACTACCCAATTCATTCTATGAAGCCACAGTTATGCTTATACCTAAATCACACAAAGATCCAACAAAGACAGAGAACTTCAGACCAATTTCCCATACAAATATTGATGCAAAAATACTCAATAAAATTCTGACAAACCAAATCTAAGAACATATCAAATCCATCATTCACCAAGATCAAGTAGGCTTCATCCCAGGGATGCAGGGATGGTTCAATATAAGGAAATCTATCAAAGTAATCCACTATATAAACAAACTCAAAAAAAAACCCACATGATCATTTCATTAGGTGCTGATAATTCATTTGACAAAATTAAACACCTCTTCATGGTAAAAGTCTTAGAAAGATCAGGAATTCAAGGCCCATACCTAAACATATATAAGCAATATACAGCAAAACAGTAGCCAACATCAAACTAAATGGAGAGAAACTTAAAGCAATCCCACTAAAATCAGGGACTAGACAAGGCTGCCCACTCTTTTCCTATCTTTTTTTTTAAATAATTTATTTTTTCTCAAATCGTAATTCATTCACACAGGGGTTATAAACACAGGAAGGCAGGATGTGGGGAAGGGAATGACACTGGAGTATGGGTGTTCAGGGTATCGGCTGGGTGAAGGTTCAGGGGACAAGTCACTATGACTCTGCCTATGACTCGCTTGTCCTTATCTAAGTTGGTATTGTCTGCCAAGGTTACCTATTTACAAGGTCTATGACTACTCAGGCTTGAAAATTTCCACAAAAGCTGCCTATTTACATTAGTTTATAGCCATCTGTCTCAATGTTTTTCCACTGAGACCCAAGACTTGGTGTTAGTATACATGTATGACAGGCCTATTGCTGATTTTCGGCCTGTGGCTGATTTTAGGCCTTCAGTGTGTAAGCAGAGCTGCCCCTGACATCTCCTCCCTTCTCTAAGTATAGAAGGGTTGTGGCAATTCTAATCTTGTGAAGGCGGGGATAGAGACCTGACCTCCAGTACTTGAAGGGGACCTTGTAATGGCTCCAGTCCCCCTGTCGTTGTCCAGTGAGGCATGAGGGCCATACTCGTCCCGATGTCTTTTTCCTGGAGAAGGGATACTTTTGACATCAACCCCTATGCAGTCAGGCTTGTCCCTCAGGGAACCCAGAGAGATATTTTTATCTTTTATTTTTATTCCCTTGCAGTGCTTAGCCTCGCAGCCTAAGCAAGAATTCAGATCGCCTGTCAGAGGGGATTCTAGGTGGCCCCTCTCTGCTTGGTCTAGGGGCAGAAGTCCCCCCTTTTAGGTTGGGTGAAGATGGGTTTTGGAAACACCCTGTATAAAGTAACAATCTCATCTTGAGTCTCGTGGTCCTCCATAGCTAACTTATGATAATGTATCTGAATAGGTTTTGCTACCAAATTATTTATCTGTTGTATCACAGAGTTAGTCCGCCTATTTGAGGGCCAGGGACCAGCAGAAATAAGCAAAAAGAACCCAAATAATGGTCCCAAGATGGGAGGAAATAGGGTTGACAACCTTGGAGAGGCTGAAAAACAATTCTTGTACCAGCAATCATCTGTCTCTTTCTCTCTCTGATTTTTCTTAGGGCCTTCACTGACCTATTTCATGCTCTCTTTAACCCTCCTTGTCTTGTCTATGTAAAGGCAACCTTCTCCTATCTATTTATTATAGTACTTGAAGTTCTAGCTAGAGCAATTAGACAACAAAAAGAAGTCAAAGGGATACAATTGGAAACGAAGAAGTCAAAATATCACTATTTGCAGATGATATGATAGTATACTTAAGTGACCCCAAAACTTCCACCAGAGAACTCCTAAACCTGATAAGCAACTTCAGCAAAGTGGCTGGATATAAAATTAACTCAAACAAATCAGTAGCCTTCCTCTGTTCAAAGGATAAACAGGCTGAGAAAGAAATTAGGGAAATGATGCCCTTCACAATAGTCACAAATAATATAAAATATTTTGATGTGACTATAAGCAAGCAAGTGAAAGATCTGTATGACAAGAACTTCAAGTCTCTGAAGACAGAAATTGAAGATCTCAAAAGATGGAAAGATCTTCCTTCCTCATGGATTAGCAGGATTAACACAGTAAAAACGGCCATCTTTCTGAAAGCAGTCTACAGATTTGATGCAATCCCCATCAAAATTCCAACATAATTCTTTATAGAGATAGAAAGAGCAATTTGCAAATTCATTTGGAATAATCAAAAACCCAGGATAGTGAAAACTATTCTCAACAATAAAAGAACTTCTTGGAGAATCACCAACCTTGACCTCAAGCTGTACTGCAGAGCAATAGTGATAAAAAAAAAAAAAAAACCCACCCTGAATGGTATTGGTACAGAGACAGGCAGGTAGATTGGGGGAATAGAATTGAGGACTCAGAACTGAATTGAAGACATACCTATGGTCACTTGATCTTTGATAAAGAAGCTAAAACCATGCAATGGAAAAAAGACAGCATTTTCAACAAATTGTGCTGGTTCAACTGGAGGTCAGCATGCAGAAGAGTACAAATCGATCCATTCTTATCTCTTTGTACAAAACTCAAGTCCAAGTGGATCCAGGACCTCCACATAAAACCAGATCCACTGAATCTAATAGCAGAGAAAGTAGAAAAAAGCCTTGAACACATGGGCACAGGGGAAATTTTCCTGAACAGAACACCAATGCTTATGCTCTAGATCAAAAATTAACAAATGGAACCTTTTAAAGATGAAAAGCTTCTGTAAGACAAAGGACATTGCCAATAGGACAAAATGACAATCCACACATTGGGAAAAGATCTTTGCCAATCTCACATCCAAAAGAGGGCTAATATGTAATATATACAAATAACTCAAAAAGTTAAACTCCAGAGAACCAAATATCCCTATTTAAAAATTGGGTACAAAGCTAACCAAAGAATTCTCAACTGAGGAATATCGAGTAGGAATATCGAATAGGAGCACCTAAAGAAATGTTCAAAATCCTTAATCATCAAAAAATGCAAATCAAAACGACCTTGAGATTCCAGCTCACACCAGTTAGAATGGCTAGGATCAAAAACTCAGGTAGCACCAGATGCTGGCGAGGATGTGGAGGAAGAGGAACACTCCTCCATTGCTGGTGGGATTGCAAGCTGGTACATCCACTCGGGAAATCAGTCTAGTGTTTCCTCAGAAAATTGGACATAGTACTACCTGAGGACCCAGCTTCTCCACTTCTGGGCAAATACCCAAAAGATGCTCTAACATATAACAAGGACACATGCTCCCCTATGTTCATAGCAGCCTCATTTATAATAGCCAGAAGCTGGAAACAACCCAGATGTTCCTCAGTAGAGGAATGGATACAGAAAATATGGTACATTTACACAATGGAGCACTACTCAGCAATTAAAAAATGACTTCAAAAACAATAAAAAACAAAAACAAAAAAAAACAATGACTTCATGAAATTCACAGGCAAATGGATGGAACTAGAAAATATTATCCTGAGTGAGGTAACACAGTCACAAAAGAACACATGTTGTATGTACTCACTGATACGTAGATATTAGGCAAAAAGCTTGGAATACCCACAATACAACTCACATACCATATGAAGGTCAAGAAGAAGGAAGACCAAAGTATGGATGCTTCAGTGCTTCTTAGAAGGGGGAATAAAATACTCCCAGGAGTTAGAAGGTGGAAGGGACTTTGGAGGGAGAGAGGATATGAAGTGGAATAAAGGGAGGCAGGATCAGGCATGGGAGGAGACTGAGGCGATATACAGAGGGTCAGTAAATTGAACAGAGGTATATAGCAATGAGGGATGGGGAACTGGGGGTAGCCACCAGAAAGTCCCAGACGCCAGGAAAGCAAAAGGCTCCCAGGACCCAAAGAGGATGGTATTAGCTGAAAACTTCAACAAAGGGGGGTGGGACAACCTGTAGAGATCATATCCAGAAGTTAGTCAAGGCCCCCAGTTGAGAGATGGGATCACCTACTCATCTCCAAAATTATAACCCAGAATTGCTCCTCTCTAAAGGAAATACAAGGACAAAGAGTGGAATAGAGACCGAAGGAAAGGCCATACAGAGACTGCCCCACCTGAGGATCTAACCCATTTGTAGACATCAAACCCAGACACTACTACTGATGCCAAGAAGTGCTTGCTGACAGGAGCTTGATACAGCTGTCTCCTGAGAGGCTGTGACAGATATATAGATTCGGATGCTTGCAGCCAACCATCAGACTGAGCACCAAGGGCAAGGTCTAGAGGAGCTGAAGGGATTTGCAACCCCATAGGAAGAACAACAATATCAACTAACCAGACCCCTCCAGAGCTCCCAAGGACTAAACCACCAACCAAAGAGTACACATGGAGGGACCCATGGCTCCAGCTGCATATGTAACAGAGAATGGCCTTATCTGGCATCAATGGGAGGGGAGGCCCTTGGTCCTGTGAAGGCTGGATGCCCCATTGTAGGGAAATGCTTGGGAGATGAGGCAGGAGTAGGTGGGTAGAGCAGCACTCTCATAGAAGCAGGGGTATGGGGGGATGGCATAGGAGGGTTGTGGAGGGGATATCAAAAAAGAGGATAACAGTAAAAATGTAAATAAATAAGATATCAAAATAAAAAGAAAAACATTTTAAAGGTGAAAATAAATAATTTGCTTGTGGCCACATAGTGACATTGTGTAAGCTTACAGACTAGTTATATTTATTTAGCTAAAAAATGTGCTACAGCTTAGGGAGTTATAACATAAACTGACTTATACTACCATTTCTCTTGCTAATTCATTAATAATTTAACACATAGTCATTAGCCATCAGGGTCAGCCTCCGCTCTGTGTGTAAGACAGACTGCAAGCTGTCAAGAGGTGGGTCAGAACTGTGAGGTATTGCCAAGGTCCAATGGGTCAGGTGGGGGCTGGGAGCAGTGAGGTTCATGGGAAGTAACAGGAGATAATCATATATTGAACATAATGTCAACCAAGAAGAAAATGAACATATAATTCCCTGCCCTCAGGGACCTTTCTCTCCTGAAAGCTCACATGTATTGAGTCTCGGTTGACCATAAATTATACACATACCAGAGAGAATCTTCACTTATCTAATCTCACCAGTGTTCTCTAAAGTCCATAGAGGGTCAGACAAAAGAAGCTGAACTGATTTGCCACAGACATGTAGCTAGCTGGTAAGTAAAGCAACAGGGTAGCTGCCATTTGACTGATACCAAGCAGGGTACTTCACCCTGTGAGTGTCTAAAGGTGGAGATTGGGAAGCATTTTTAACAACTGTGTAGAATACACTTAATTTACCATTCTCATCGAGCTGGGTTTTTTGAAGATACCAAATGAGTGGCCAACATTTAAATGCTTTGTGAAACCAAAGAAACAGAAAATAGGTATGATTTAAGGTGCCTGGAGGACAACTCATGGGGGAAAGGGACATGCTGGGCCTGGTATAAAGGGAGCACTCAGGCTGGCTGGGATGGAGGAAAGTGTATAAAAATAACAGATGCATAATGAAACCTCGATCTGAGAACTGAGGTAGAGAACACAAGGCCTTTCCAGGGCAGAGAGTTGACACTCTACAAAATTACAAGAATGAAGGGCAACAACAACAATGACCACACTGCTAAAAATTCACTCTGTATACATGCGTGCATGCATGTATGTGTGTGTACATGTGTGTTTGTGTGTGTGCATAAGTATGTGCATGTGTGTACATCCCAAAGGCTAGGATTAAAGACCTAAGCCACCAAGCCTGACTCTGATGATCTGTTTTAATTTAATTGAAAGGTATTGGTATATATAAGAAAAGAAAAGGAAGAGAAGAAGAAGAGCTACTAGTTTTACACAGAGCCTTGAGATTTTTCTCATCTAAAAAAAGCAAACAGCATTTTGCTTCTTTATATCCACATGGGTATTACTCAGTAGCCATACATGCATCTAGAAAATTTAAGTTTTGTTTATTAAAGGCAAAGCTGACTCAGTGATCTGTCAAAATTTACACACTAATTCAGATGCAATACAAAAGCAGAGTCCTCCTTTCTCTACACAGGCTATGAACTTCCTGCCAAACACCGATTCTGACATACGCCTGGAGGAGGGGTGGGGGCAGAACGTCAAAATGCCAGTAAGAAGTAGCTCATTATCTTCTGTTTCAAAATGGCCTTTTTAATTTAAAAGTCCATTTCAGGAAACTACCCTGCCAACTCAAAGTTCAGACTATCTACAGAGCTGTCAGTCATGTCTCAAACAGACCCTCTCCCACTCTTGCAAGATAGTTTCTGGGAAGAGGGAAGCTCCCATGTGCTCAGGGAACCAAAGGGATGAGGGCTCCAATCCATGTGCAATTGATATCCAGATGGTGAGGAGGAGTAAGATACACACCACAGCAACTTAATTTGGCCAGGCCCATCAACTTCTGTCCCTACTACATCTGTCTCTATAACATTTAGCTATTCTCTTAGCACATCCGGAGGTTGTCATTCCTAAATCTCCCTACTGGAGCTCTGGCAGATGCTTCAGATCTTTTAGACAAACTCTGTACTCGCCTTCAGAACTGTTCTGTGGTCCCCTGTATGGCCACAGCAATGCCACTGTTACCTGATAAGCTACATGAATTCTAGATTTCCCTCAATACCACATACCTAAGGCAGTATTTAGCAGAGAAAACCAATTCCCCAGAATGTTTCTACTTACACATACCAAATCCATTTCTTTTGCCTAAAGGCACTCCATTCTTTCTTATGGACTTTTCTGTGAATTAGTCTCCCTCCTGAGGAAGAGGGCTATGAGCTGTCTCTGCTTTCACAAACCCCCTCAATCTAGCTGTGATTTCTCCAACACTAAAACTATCACTTTCTGAAAGTCTTCTTTAAACATCTGTAATATAGTATAATTCCCATGTCATAATCTCATCCATATTTAGTGTACAGGTAAGCACTTGTTAGCTTAGCTCTAGAAACATACCACCATTAGGTTTTATGACAATTGTGTCATTGTAATGCTTCCCTCATAATCATTCTCAGTCAATGCTCATCTCATCTCATCTCATGATCCAGACATCGCCATGCTGTATCCTGCTATGGAAAGGAAGGTTTCCCTTTCTAATATGTTAAATCAAGTCCATACTGGTTAAGAACAATTCTCTTGAAGAAAACAGCTAAAAATCTATATTATATGCAAAAATGAGTACATATATATATATATATATTATATGAACATTTATTTGTTGCAAAAATTTCCACAAAAAAACGAGGAAATGTGGAGCCTCAAAAATAAGAGTGCTTTTTTTCCTGGGGACCATCAGTCCATATGAAGATATAGCCGTGAGCACAGTGGGGTTTTGGTTACCTTCTAGAACAAAGGCAATGTCCACTGAAGCAGGTGGCCAAACAAAATCTTTCACCCTCTCAATAAGTAAGGGCCTTTAATAAAGATCAAATTGAAGGTGAGCTAACATTTGTTCTAGACTTACAATCCAAGTGCTAGTCAAACACAGACAAGGTCCTTTATAATCAGCATCTTATAGAACTAGCAATGGAAGCTACAGGATTCTTGTTGCTGGTCAAAAGATGGGCTCTGAGGAGTATCTCTGGCCCTAGATGGAAACATGACATTTTGAGCCATTCTGAACTGCCTGAACAATCATAAGATTGACATCTACTCAAGGCTTTCTATTAAAGAACAGAGGCACCATTGCTACCCCACTTTAAAGATAATCTAAAGGGGCCTGCCAATAAGCTAGACAGAAAAAATATCAGTCAATGAAGTTTGTCTCTTCTAGAAACTTTAGAAATAGAATAAAGCTGCCCTAATTATCTTGGCTCAACCAGCTCTTTGTGCATTATTTTCACTCTTAGAATGTCTGACTTTCCTCTAACATATACCTAAACTCCACACTATGGTCTGTATGTTTCCATTAAATTCTCTTGACAAGAATCACAAAGGCTAGGGAGCCAAAGAGAGTCCAAAGAAAGGTCCCAGGGACACAAAAATTATGAGAAAATAATCTTCTAAGTTCAATAAGCAGGCATAGATGCTTACCAAACTACATGGGAGTACACTATGACCATAAAACAAAACCACAAAATTCCTCAGAAGACCAAAACTGACTTCAGATATTGGTATATCACAAATTATAATGTATGCTATGAAAAAATGGGATTTACCATTTTATACAATTTTATAAATCATGAAAGTAAATAGTAATTGTAAGCGATGTTACATATTTTTGAATCTGTACTTCTAGAACAGATATATACAGTATCATTTTAATCTTACCATACATATTAGCCAGTGTCTTTGGCACTCTTGAACACAGTCCTATCCTTTCTTTATCCTCCTTATTCAGCCCTTATCTGTCTCCAACTTTATTAAGCTTTTGAATATGGAACTAAATGAACAGGAATATTGGATACTTATCAATAAACTTGTTTGCACCTAGTTTATTTGGTTGCATACAAATGCCATTTTTATTTATTTTTAGAAAAAAAAATAAATTTGCCTACTTTCAAATGAAACTGACAGAAAAATCCATCTCAATCTGGCTTAAATATGAAAAAGTCATGCAAATAACACTTCATTCTCATAAAATTCAAGACTATCACAGACTTAGAAAACAACCTGTACTAGAGACTCAGCTATTTTTTTCTGCTTTCAATCCTCCTTCCTTTTGCCCATATTTCATTTGCCCTAGTTCTTGGCTATGTTCTCAACTACTGGAAAGAGAATAAAGCTTATCATCTCATTTCCAAGACTATTACTATAATTCTTCCTGGCCAAAGGGCAACCTTTTCTTTTTCACAGAAGGACTAAGAAGTGCGAAGAATAATGCTCAGTGCTGGCTAAACTAACAGATGGTTAATCTGCAGATTCTGTTGTTTTAACAAATTATGGAGGTGATGTGACAGTTGTTGCAACAGAAATACATTGAACTATCTGAAAAGGTACTGAAGGAAACTTCTTTGTCACTAACTTTTTTTGGAGTAAGCCTTCTACATCAGACAGGTGGGAAAATAGGAGGAATTTTGTCAGTCTTAAAAGTATTTTTTGACCTGAGTACATACCAAAGTATTAGAGTATTAACATCATGAAGAATATAAATTCATTTGTATGATACATGCAAAAGCATAGAAACCAATAAAATATGTTTATATATAAAGTACTTGAAAAACAACAATTTAGAAACACAAACAATACAGGTTATTGCCATTGCTATCGGATGACCACTACTACTTAATGAAACCCTACTGTTGACGACACCATACCCTTGAGACATAGACCATGAAGAAATCAAGCTGGTAGTGGTCTAGAGGCTGCGTACCTACTGACTTTCATAGTGCTGGAAGGTGCTGTGCATGCTACTGGAGGAGAAAAGGTGTCAGTCTCATCCAGCTGTGAAACTTGTGAGCTGCAGTAGTGACTGTCTTAGCAAGACGTGCCCACTGGTACAATAGTGGCATGAACACTATTGGAGTAACCAATCATTTAAATCCCACTCCACAAATTGAAACTCATACTTTGCACCATTATTGGCACCAAGAACATCAGACTAGACATGTCATAGGCTTAGGGGAGAACCTACAACAACAACAACTACTACTACTGCTGCTACTACTGCTGCTGCTGCTGCTACTACTGCTGCTGCTGATGATGATGCTACTCTGTTAAATGTACATAGTATTAAACTGACTCAAAATTACTTATCATTATACTCAGAGATCAATATATCTCTCAACCCTCATCAGAAGATTGTCTTTTTGCTGGAGGTGACAGTAACACAGAGAACCACAACTGATCAGTGTTCAAAGGATAAGAGATTGTGGAATGCTCAGTCTTAAACGGGACATCCATATCACACCACTCATTATGGAACAGGGGTCAGAAGATTGTAAGGGCCATTGTTTTGTTTTCTTTTCAGACCCCGAAGGGCATCTGCACAGAAGACTTAACAGCATACAAAATAAGCTCAAGCCAGGCAAAATCCCACCAGGGAGAGAAGTAGACATGAAGTCCCAGCCCTAGGTAGGAAACTATTAGAACCTGATAGCTGCTGGGAGAGAGAATCAGCTTTCTCTAAGGGTGAGACCCCTACTAGGTTGATGGTGCTCCAGAGGAAGACTACAAATTTATGAGTAGGGAGATGGATGTGATCAAAATAAACTATAGGAAATTCTAAAAAGGCTAGCAAAAATGAGGGGCTGGAACCAAACAAACAAAGATCCCTCAAAATTGTTTACCTAGCTAACAAAATTAAATGTCTCCAGTTTTTATATTGTATCTAAAACTGTATTAGACACAGGAACACAGAAATGCAGTGTGAATCTTTGACAGAGCTTGCAGAAGTCACTGAGTAAAGGAAGTGACCCTATGTGCTGATCCTGATGAAGACAGGAAAGGGAGAGCCAGACCTCATGGGTTACACAAACAAAGAGAGAAAACAGTGTTTGTGTTCTGTCTTCAAGACTAAACAATGGACCTCCTTCATATGGGATGGTGATAAACTGACCTCTCTCATACACTAGACTAAACTGAGGGACAGGCTTTCTCTTTGCTCAACACAGTTGTGCATGAGAAGGAAAAGTTCTATTAGGCAAATGCCCTATATTCCAATTCTTGAACACTTAGAAAACTCTCAAAACTCTGAATGCTTCCCAACTAGATGAAGCTGTGGTTGAATCAACAACAAAAACAAATGTTCTGATTTTACTCAAGAAAATGAATGGAAGACTGGAATTCTATTCAACCTCCACTGCTTTTTCTGAGGTTAGCTAAATTCTAATCCATGAGTGCCAGTAGGTTTTCCATCTGTAGAACTTAATTTTTTAAATACAAGAGTGGGAAATATATCAGGGTACAAAACAAAAAATTATATAAAATATTGGCATGTCTCTACAATTCTGTAGTCAAATGTACAGCAAAGAACCCAAGAATGAAAATCAGATGTAGCAACTGCCTAGCATGGACAAAGCCCTGGTTCAATCTGTGTGTGTGTGTGTGTGTGTGTGTGTGTGTGTGTGTGTGTGTGTGTG
>NW_021604596.1:8936276-8939042 GCF_004785775.1 Grammomys surdaster
GTGTGTGTGTGTGTGTGTGTGTGTGTGTGTGTGTGTGTGTGTGTGTGATACTTATAAAGAACTCAAGAAGTTAGACTCCAGAAAAAGAAATAATCCCATTAAAAATGTGGAACAGAGCTAAACAGAGAATTCTCAACTGAGGAAACTCAAATGGCTAAGAAGCACTTAAAGACATGTTCAACATCCTTAGTTATCAGGGAAATGCAAATCAAAACAACACCAGTAAGAATGGCTAGGATCAAAAACTCAGGTGATAGCAGATGCTGGCAAGGATGTGCAGTTGAGGGACATCCGGGTTGTATCAGTTTGCAATGCCACCAGCAATGGATACAACCACTCTGGAAATCAGTCTGGCAGTTCTTCAGAAAATTTGACATAGTACTACCTGAGGACCCAGCTATACCACCTCCTAGGCATATACCCAGAAGATGCTCTAACATGTAATAAGCACACATGCTCCTCTATGTTCATAGCAGCCTTATTTGTAATAGCCAGAAGCTGGTAACAACCCGGATGTCCCTCAACAGAGGAATGGATAAAGAAAATGTGGTACATTTACACAATGAAGTACTACTCAGCTATTAAAAACAATGACATCATGAAATTCTTAGGCAAATGGATGGAACTAGAAAATATCATCCTGAGTGAGGTAATCCAGTCACAAAAGAACACACATATGGTATGCATTCTCTGTAATTTGATGTTAACCCAAAAGTTTGGAATACCCAAGATACAATTCACAGACCATATGAAGCTCAAGAAGAAGAAAGACCAAAGTATGGATGCTTCAGTGCTTCTTAGAAGGAGAAACAAAATACACAGAGGAGGAAATATAGAGATGAAGTGTGGAGCAGAGACTGATGGGAAGGCCATCCAGAGACTACACCACCTGAGGATCCATCCCATATACAGTTGCCAAACTCGGATGCTATTGTGGATGCCCAGAAGTGCTTGCAGACAGGAGCCTGATATAGCAGTCTCCTAAGAGGCTCTGCCAGAACCTGACAAATACAGAGGAGGATGCTCACAGCCAACCATTGGACTGAGCATGGGGTCCCTGATCAAGGAGTTGGAGAAAGGTGATGAGGGGGTTTGCAGCCCCATGTTGGGAGCAACAGTGTCAACTGGCCAGACCCCTAGAGGTCCCAGGGACTGGACCACCAACCAAAGAGTACACATGGAGGGACCCATGACTCTGGCTGCATATGTGGCAGAGGATGGCCTTGTTGAACATAAGTGGGAGGAGTGGACCTGAGGGAGTTAGATGCCCCAGTGTATGGGAATGCCAGGGCAGGAATGCAGGAGTGGGTGGGTGGGTAGGTGGGTGGAGGAGTTCCCTCATAGAAGCAGGGGTGGAGGATGGGATAAGGAAGTTCCAGAAGGGAGAACTGGAAAGAGGATAACATTTGAAATGTAAATAAGGAAAATATCTAAAAACAGAAATATAATACAATTATATTTCTCAGTAGACACACTAAAATTAACCTAAAAATGTTTTAAAATTTTTATAATTTCAAGTTTTGTAGCTTTGAACCATGTCTTTTTTTCTCCTATCAATTACATTCATCATTTTTGTAAAGAGAAACAATTATCAGTTTAATGTTAAAGACGTTCTGGTGTCTAGTCATACAGAGCTGCATATTGATAATATACAATACATCAGTGGTAAGGGAATTACATCAACATGCACACTGGAGCCTAGAGAAGGAACGTGCTAGACAACATTTGAAGAAAATGACTAAAGCAAGATGTAGAAACAGTAATTTCCATTTAATGAGAGCTGAGATCTATATCTGTGTTCTAATTAGACATCTGTTCCGATCTTATTTTCTATGTTCCTGAGAAATTATCAGGCTGACTTCCTCCAATATGTGGACAAGGCACCCTGATGAATCCCATTGCTGCAATGTAAGCATTTGCCCTCAGAGATTACAGTCCTGCTTTTCAGAAGGTGGGTTTGTAGAGATCTTAAGAAAGTAAATGAAATCTCTAAGAACTTGAGAGAAAAATAACCCAAGGAGAAGAACAGTGAGGTGAACCCTGCAGAACCATAGTCAAATTTGCATTTCCTAGGCAAATAACAGAAGTATGTTTTGTAAATTAAACAACAGACTCTGCAAACCTTGGGATCCCAAATCCACATCTTTCAGGAAAGCTGGCAGCTCCAGGTTGGAGCTGGTCTTTGGTGGCACTGGCAGCTTCCCCATCCCCTCTGCTGCCTTCCTTCTGTGTCTCACCTGCCACTGCCTTTTCTCTCCCTTGCTCTTTTCTTCTGCCTTTTGTAATGAAACTTTTGCCATGCTGATTAAAAAGAATCTGTTTATGTGATTTACACTCAGCCTCTTCCTTTGTTCAAAATATGTTCCTTCTCTTTGCTTCAGACTATCTCCCAAGGTCTCTTGAGCTGTCATTAAAGCCACTCCATGTCCTTTGTGTAGGCTGTTGGACCCGTTGAGCTCCTTAGACCTTAAATCTCTTCTTTTTCAGATTCTACACAGGTTACACTCTATTAACCACATGATCTCTGATGGTCTTGTCTGTCCTACAAGTGGGAGCTCACCACACGGGACTTTTTTGTTTACCATGTAACTTATCTGTGTGATGAACCAACTCCCAAAATTGCACAACCACTTAAAAAATCAGAAAACTAGGAGAATGCTTCACTGGGTTTACTGTTAAAATTAAACAAGTAATTATTGAGTACCTAAAGTGAAATGACCTGAAGAAAGAAAGAAAGAGAGAAAGAAAGAAAGAAAGAAAGAAAGA
>NW_021604596.1:8944042-8971573 GCF_004785775.1 Grammomys surdaster
CTCCCTCTCTCCCTTTCATTATGTTTTGAGACAGGATCTCATGTATAATCCTAGCTGGACTGAAACATGTAGCTATCCTTCTGCCTCAGCTTCCCCAGCACTGAAATTACAGTTATGCAACAGCCATCTAGAGCATGGCTCTTTTTACTTTGCAATTTCTATAATAACTGGATATTGTTTCTTGTTGTAAAACACCAATTTAGAGTAAATTTTATTCTTCTCAACCAAGTGTGATGTAATGAATTTTAGGTTTAGCGATCTGTTCACAAAAGGCAATAACAATGTTTCTAAATCCAATGCTTCAATGCTAATTACCTTATCTATACTTTATTCGTGATTTCACAGCACACATTCTAAAACTGAAATAATATAGAGTGGATGAGCACAGCCCGTGCATAACCATGACACATAAACTCAGGAAATGTTCTGTTCTTTAAATATTCAAAATTCATTAGAGGGAGCTTATACACAATATATGTACTTTACAAGTTATTTTTAATTCACTATATTTTATATACTTTTTAAAAATTTTTAAATGTAAATACATTTTGATCATATTCTTGCCCTCCCCCAAGTCTTTCCAGACCCTCTCCACCTCCCTACCCACCCCAATTTAAGTGCTTTCTCAAAAAAAAACAAACAAAAACCCAATAAAACAAGAAAACAAAAAGAAAGAAAAACTGTAAACAAATACTAGCATACAAAAAAATCTAGGGAGCCCAGTATATGTTGGTCAACTACTCGTAAACATGAAGCCTTCCCTGGAGTGGTTGATGTACCCAGTGTCGCTTGAATGGAGAAAATTAACTTTTCACTGTTTCAGCAAGTATTCTGTTCAGAATGGGGAAAAAAGAAAAGCATCATCAACAAATGGTGCTGATCTAACAGGATGTCTGCATGTAGAAAAAAGCAAATATAGATCCATATGTATCACCCTGCACAAAACTCAAGTCCAAGTGACCTCAACATAAAACTGGATACACTAAATCTAATAGAAGAGATTGCATTGAATGCATTGGTACAGGAGACAATTTCCTGAATAGAACACCAATGGCTCAGGCTCTAAGATCAACAATTAATAAGTGGGACCTCATAAAACTGAAAACCTTCTGTGAGGCAAAGGAAGCTGCCAATAGGATAAAACAGCAATCTACAGATTGGGAAAGGATCTTCACCAATTCTATATCTGACATAGGGCTAATAACCAAAATTTATAAATAACTCAAGAAGTTAGACTGCAACAAACCAAATAACCCATTTATAAAATGGGCTATAGAGTTAAACAGAATTCTCAACAGAGGAATCTCAAATGGTCCAGAAGCACTTGAAGAATACTGAACATCCTTAGTTATCATGGAAATGCAAATCAACCTTACATCAATCAGAATGGCTAAGATCAAAAACTCAAGCAACAGCACATGATAGCAAGGATGTGGAGAAAGAGGAACACTCCTCCACTGCTGGTAGGATTGCAAACTGGTACAATCACTCTGGAAATCAATCTGGTGGTTTCTCAGAACATTGGAAATAGTTCTACCTGAAGACCTGCCATACCACTCCTGGGCATTTACCCAAATGATGCTCTACCGTACTACAAGGTATAGCTACTTGTATTACAAATGCCAATTATGTTCCCTAAAAAGCTGTTTGCCAGAGAGTGTCTACAGGTAGCTTCTGGGAACCTGCTCCTAGTTGGCTCTGATTGGTAAATAAAGATGCCAGCAGTCAAAGCTAGAGAGGACAGACAGAGGCCGGATTTTAGGATTTCCCAGGCTTGGGACCCAGAGGAGGAAGAAAGAGAAAGATGTCATGCCTGAGGTCAGAGACAGAGCCACTATGTAAAGGGGTCGGGAGAGCACAGCTCAGACCCAAAAAGAACATGCATGATATGTACTCACTGATAAGTGGCTATTAGCCATGAAGTACAAAATACCCATGATACACCTCAGAGATCCAAAAGTGTTAAAGAATAAAGACCCAAAAAGAGAATGCTTGAATCACACTTAGAAGGGAAAACAAAATAGTCATAAGAGGCAGAGGGAGGGGATAAAAATGGGTGCGAGAGGGGAAGGGGATGGGATTGTGGGGGGCAGGTCAGTTATAGGGAGACACAAGAGACAGACCCAGAGGGCCCAAGTATGAATGGAAATCTGCAGCTTCTGGGGGTAGGGGGACTGGGAAGAATCTCTAGGAAGTCCCAGAGGCCTGAGATCGGAGAAGCTCCCAGGAGTCAATGCAGGTGACCTTAACCAAGATGCCTAACAGTGGGGACATGAAACAAGAAGAGGCCACCTGCCATAACCAGGTAAAACCCCCAGTGGAGGGATAAAATCAACAACCTACCCACAAAACCTTCGACCCAAAATTTGTCCTATCTATAAGAAATTCAGGGACAAAGATGGAGCAGAGACTGAAGGAATGGCCAACCAATGACCAGCTCAATTTGAGATCCATCCATGGACAAGCACTAATTACTGACATCATTATTATACTCTGTTGTGCTTGCAGACAGGAGCCTAGCATAACTGTCCTCTGAGAGGCTCTACCCAGGAGCAGACTGAAACAGAAGCAGATACTCACAACCAAACACGGGACATAGGTTGGGAACTCTTATGGAAGAGTTGGGGGAAGGATAGAAGGCCCTGAAGGGAATGGAAATTCCACAGGGAGATCAACAGTCAACTAACCTGGACGTCCTGGGAGAGCTCAGAGACTGAGCTACCAAGAACACATACAGGCTAGAATGAGGCCCCAGGTACATATGTAGCAGACAGGCAGCTTAATCTTCATGGCTGCCTTGTCTGGCCTCAGTGGGAGAGGATATGCCTAATCTGGCAGAGACTTGATGTGCCAGGGTGGGGAGATACCCAGGGGAGCCCCAACCTCTCAGAGGAGAAGGGGAGGGGAGATAAGGAAAGGGATTGGGGGGACCAAGAGTGGGAGCAGTGTTTGGGATGTAAATAAATAAATAAATAATTTTTTTTAATGGATAGTTTAGTTGTTAACTTTTACCCTATTCCCTATTGGCAAGGTTTTCATTCATTCATTCATTCATCCATCCATCCATTCATTCATTTTTTTAAATTTAGTTAGAAAAAACAGAAACTATCACATCAAAATTGGACAAGAAAAAACAACAGAAGTAAAAGATCCCAAGACCAGGCATAAGAATCAGGAACTCACTTGCTTGAATACTCAAGAATCCCATAAAAACATAAAATTGGAATCCATAATATATACACAGAGGACCTGCTACAGACTGGTGCAGGCCCTATGCTTCCTGTTCCAATCTCTGTGAGTTTCTAAACTTAGTTCCTGCTGGTATAGAGGCCTTATTTTCTTGGTGTCCTCCATTCCTCTGGCTCTTATCTTCTTTCTGCGTTCTCCCCCATGGGTTCTGTGAGCTCTGAGAGGAGGGATTTGATGGAGACATCGGCAAGGAATCTCAGTCTCTGTGTAATGTCTGTCTGTGAGTCTCTGCATTTGTTTCCAGCTGCTGCAAGAGGAAGTTTCTCTAATGATTGGTGAACAAGACCAGTGAGTATAGCAGAATATTATTAGGAGTCATTTTACCACTACATTTTTTTCCTTTTTTTTGGACCAGTAGTATTAGGTCTTGCTCTAAGTTCCTAAGCTATCTAGTCTTAGGTTGTTGGTCACCCAAGCAGTGTCGTGTATGGGTTTCATGAGTGGGCCTTAAGTCAAATCAGCTATTGACTGATTAGTCTCATAAGCTTTATGTCACCATTGCACTAACGCTAACATATCTTATAGGAAGGACACTATTGTAAATCAATGGGTTCGTGGCTGTCTTGGTGCTTATGTTTTCTTTTGAGAGAGTACAGAGTATGTTTCTATGCCAAAGATCCTGGAATATATGGCTCTGTGTAAGTAGAGGCTCAACATCTCTATTACACAAATAGTTGTGCATATGGCTTCTGTTTCTATCAGTTGCTAGGTGAAGCCTCTCTGATAATTGGGCTAGGCAACAATCTCTGAGTATAGCAGAATAGCATTAGGAATTATTTTCTATCCTAGGTCACTGACCTATCCACTCTCTGGGTCCTGGCCCTCCAAGAAGTGTCAGAAGTGAGCTCCCTCTCATGACATGGGTCTCAAGCTGACCTGTAATTAGTTGGCCTTTCCCACATGTTCTGCATCAGTTACACCAGCACATCTTGTAGGCAGGACAAATTGTAGGTCAAAGGTTTTCTGGCTGGGTTGTTGTAACAATCCCTTCACTGGAAGTCTTGCCTAATTACAGGAGATGACTGGTTCAGGCTCCATATCCTCCATTGCTAGGAGTCTTAGCTAGGGTCACCCTCATAGAAATTCCTGGGAGTTTACACTGCACTAGGTTTTTAACTTGTCCCAGAGCTACCCCCTAGTTGTCTTTCCCAGTACTCTCTCCCCTCCTGCTCCCTCTTGTTCCTGTAGTATCACATTTTTTTTTATCCATTCATCTATTCATCTATTGAATAATACCTAGTTGCTTCTGATTTCTGGCTATTATGAATAGAACAGTGGAGAACATGGTTGAGCAAGTGTCTCTGGTAGTATAAGGTGTCCTTTGGGTATATGCCCAAGAGTAATGTAGCTGGATCTTGAAGCAGATGAATTTCCATCTTCCTGGGAAACCTCCATCCTGAATTCTATAGTCACTATACAAGTTTTCACTCTCACCAACAATCCTCATCAGCGTGAGATGTCATTTGTTTTGTTGATTTCAGCCATTCTAACAGATGGAAGTTGAAATCTCAAAGTAGTATTGATTTCCATTTCCTTGATGACTAAGGATGTTGAACATTTGAGTTTCCTCTCTTGAGAATTTTCTGTTTGGATATGTACTCCATTTTTAATTGAGTTATTTGTTTTTTTAATGTTTGTTTGTGTTTGTTTTTTGATATCTAGTTTCTTAAGTTCTTTATGCTTTACTATCTTAATCCTATCAATCCATGAGCATGGGAGAGTTCTCCATCTTCTAATATCTTCTTCAATTTCTTTCTTCAATGATTTGAAGGTTTCTATCATACAAGTCTTCTACATGCTTGGTTAGAGACATTCTAACTTATTTTATATCATTTGAGGCGACTGTGAAAGATGTTGTTTTCCTGATTTTTTTTTCCTTGGTCCATTTGTCATTTGTATATTGGAGGGTTACTAATTTTTGTGAGTTAATTTTTTATACTAATACATTGCTGAAGTGTTTATCAGCTATACAAGGTTCCCCAGTGGAAATTTCAGGGTTACTTATGTATACTCTCGTATCATCTGCAAATCAAGATACTATGACCTCTTCCTTTTCAGTTTATTCCCCCTGGCTCTCCTTCAGTTGTCATACTGCTTTGGCTAAGACTTCAAGTGCTACATATATTGGATAGATATGAAGAGAGTGAACATCCTTTTATTGTTTCCTGATTTTAGTAGAATTGCTTTGAGTTTCTCTCCATTTAAGTTGATGTCGGTTATAGGCTTTCTGTAAATTGTCTTTATTATGTTGAGGTATGTCTCTTGTATCACGGATCTCTTTAGAATTTTTTATCATGAAAGGATGTTGGATTTTGTCAAGTCCTTTTCTGCATCTAATGAGATGACTATGTGTGCGTGTTGGGGGGGTGCTTTCAGTTTGTTTATATCATGAATTACATTTATTTATTTTCTTATAATGAACCACACTTGCTTCTCTGTGATAAAGCCTATTTGATCATGGTGGGTGATCTTTTTAATGTGTTACTGGATTAGATCTGCAAGTATTTTATTATATTTTTTTGCATCTATGTTCATAAGGAAAATTGTTCTGTAGTCCCCTTTCTTTTTAGGGTCTTTATGTAGTTTGAGTTAGAGGATAATTATAACTTCATAAACATAATTGGCCAATTTCCTTTCTATTTCTATTTTGTGGAATAATTTGAGGCATATTGACATTAACTCTTCTTTGAAAGTCCTATAGAATTCTCCACTAAAACCATCTGGCCCCAAGGGTTTTTTTGTTTGTTTGTTTAGTTGGTTGGTTTGTTTTGATTTGGTGGGGAGAGTTTTAAGGACCAATTCTATTTCACTAAAAGTTATTAATTTATTTTGATAGATTATCCATTCTTGATTTAACTTTGATAAGTGGTATATATCAAAAAATTATTCATTTCTTTTGTGTTTTTCAATTTGGTAGAGTTCAGGTTTTTAAAGTACATCCATTTAATTCTCTAGATTTTTCAGTATCTTTTGTTATAGCCCCTTTGTCTCTAATATTTTTAAATGTTTATGTTCTTTACCTTTTAGCTAATTTGGATAAGGTTTTGTAAATCCTATTGATTTTTTCTTAAACAACCAACTCTTTGTTTTATTGACTCTTGGTATTGTTTTGGTTTTGGTTTGGTTTGGTTTCTCTTTTAATAATTTTAGTTCTAAGTTTGACGATTTCTTGCTGTCTGTCCTTTTGGGTGTGATTTCTTCTTTTTCTTCTAGTGTGTTCAGGTGTACTGTTGATAGTATGAGATGCCTTCAATTTTTTTATGTATACACTCAGTGCTATGAACTTGCCTCATAGAACTGTGTTCATTTTGTTTCATAAGTTGAAATGTATTGTGTATTTATTTTTGTTCAATTCTAGAAAGTATTTTTTAATTTTATCGTGATTCATTTTCATTCAGTAAAGTGCTGTCCAGTTTGGTGAGTTTGTAAGCTTTCTGTTGTTTATGTTGTTGCTGTTGATTTCCAGCTTTAATTCATGGTGGTCTGATAAGATGCAGAGTATTTCTTTGATTTTCTTTTTCTTCTTTTTTTATTGGATATTTTATTTATTTACATTTCAGATGTTATCCTCTTTCCTCATTCTGGGCCCCTAGAAACCTGCTCTCCCATCGCCCCTCCTCCAGATTTTATGAGGGTGTACCCCCATCCACCCCCATCTCTCTCTGCCCTTGAATTTCCCCACACTGGGGCATCCAGCCTTCACAAGACCAAGGACCTCCTTTCCCACTGATGCCCAAAAGTTTGGAATACCTAAGATACAATTCACAGACCACATAAAGCTCATGAAGAAGGAAGACCAAAGTGTGGGTGCTTCGATCCTTCTTAGAAGGAGTAACAAAATACTCATGGGAGCAAATATAGAGACAAAGTGTGGGACAGAAACTGAAGGAGGGGTCGTCTGGAGACCATTCCACCTGGGAACCCATCCCATGTGCAGTTCTGACACAGATGCTGATGTGGTTTGTTTATCTTGTTGATTTTCTCAAAGAACCAGCTCCTGGTTTTGTTGATTCTTTGTATAGTTCTTTCTGTTTCTACTTGGTTGATTTGGACCCTGAGTTTGATTATTTCCTGCCTTCTACTACTCTTGGGCATATTTGCTTCTTTTTGTTCTAGAGCTTTCCCGTGTGCTGTCAAGTTGCTTGTGTATGCTCTCTCCAGTTTCTTTTTGGAGGCACTCAGAGCTATGAGTTTTCCTCTTAGCACTGCTCTCATTGTGTCCTATAAGTTTTGGTATGATGTGTCTTCATTTCCATTAAATTATAAAAAGTATTTAATTTCTTTATTTCTTCCTTGACCAAGTTATCATTGAATAGAGTGTTGTTCCATTTCCACATGTATGTGGGCTTTCCGTTGTTTTTGCTGTTATTGAAGACCAGCCTTAGTCTGTTGTGATCTGATAGGATGCATGGGGTCATTTCAATCTTATTGTATCTGTTGAGGCCCATTTTGTGAACAATTATATGGTCTATTTTGGAGAAGGTACCATGAGGTGCTGAGAAGAAGGTATATTCTTTTGTTTTAGGATGAAATGTTCTATAGATAACTGTTAAATCCATTTGGTTCATGACTTCTGTTAGTTTCACTGTGTTTCTGTTTAGGTTTTTTTTTTTCATGATCTGTCCATTGCTGAGGGTGGGGACTTGAACTCTCCCACAATTATTGCGTAAGGTACAATGTGTGCTTTGAGCTTTAGCAAGGTTTCTTTTATGAAAGTGGGTGCACTTGCATTTAGCATGTAGATGTTCAGAACTGAGAGTTCACCTTGGTAGATTTTTCCTTTGAGGAGTATGAAGTGTCCTTCCTTATCTTTTTTGATAACTTTTGGTTGAAAGTCGATTTTATTCGATATTAGAATGGCTACTCCAGCTTGTTTCTTGGGACCATTTGCTTGGAAAATTGTTTTCCTGCCTTTTACTCTGAAGTAATGTCTGTCTTTGTCACTGAGGTGCATTTCCTGTATACAGCAAAATGCTGGATCCTGTTTATGTATCCAGTCTGTTAGTCGATGTCACTTTACTGGGGAATTGAGTCCATTGATGTTAAGAGATATTAAGGAAAATGATTATTGCTTCCTGTTATCTTTATTGTTAGAGGTAGAATTATGTTTTTGTGGTTATCCTCTTTTGGGGTTGTTGAAAGTAGATTACTTTCTTGCTTTCTAGGGTGTAGTTTCCCTCCTTGTATTGAAGTTTTCCATCTATTATCTGTTGTATGGATGGATTTGTGAAAAAATATTGTGTTAATTTGTTTTTGTCATGGAATATCTTGGTTTCTCCATCTATGTTAATTAGTTGCCTGGGCTGGCATTTGTGTTCTCTTAGGGTCTGTATGACTTCTGCCCAGGATCTTCTGATTTTTTTGGTCTCTGGTGTAATTCTTATAGGTCTGCTTTTATATGTTACTTGACCTTTTTTCTTTTACTGCTTTTAACATTTTTTTCTTTGTTTTATGCACTTGGTGTTTTGATTATTATGTGATGGGAGAAATTTCTTTTCTGGTCCAATCTATTTGGAGTTCTGTAGGCTTCTTGTGTGGTCATGGTCATCTTTTTCTTTAGGTTAGGAAAGTTTTCTTCTATAATTTTGTTGAAGATATTTACTGGTCTTTTACATTGGGAATCTTCACTCTCATCTATACCGATTATCCTTAGGTTTGGTCTTTTCATTGTGTCCTGGATTCCTGGATGTTTTAGGTTAGGATCTTTTTGCATTTTGCATTTTCTTTGACTGTTGTGTCAGGGTTTCTCATGGTATCTTCTGCACCTGAGATTCTCTCTTCTATCTCTTGTATTCTGTTGGTATTGATTGAGTCTATGACTCTTGATCTCTTTCCTAGGTTTTCTATCTCCAAGGTAGTCTCCCTTTGTGACTGCATTATTGTTTCTACTTCCATTTTTAGATCCTGGATGATTTTGTTCTATTCCTTCACCTGTTTGGTTGTGTTTTCCTGTAATTCTTTAAGGAATTTTTGTGATTCCTATTTACGGGCTTCTAGCTGTTTACCTGTGTTCTCCTGTTATTTGTGTCCTTTTTAAAGTCCTCTATCATCATCATCATCATCATGAGATGTGATTTTAAATCAGAATCTTGCTTTTCTGTCCTGTTGGGGTATTCAGGACTTGCTGTGGTGGGAAAACTGGGTTCTGATGATGCCAAGTAGCCTTGGTTTCTGTTGCTTAGGTTCTTGTGCTTACCTCTCAACATCTGGTTATCTGTGGTGTTAGTTGGTCTTCTTGCTGCCTCTGACCAAAGCCTGTCTCTCCTGTGAGCCTATGAATTTGTGATATCAGGTGTGTCAGCACTCCTCTGAGACCAGCTCTCTCCAGGTGGGATTTTGGTATGGAGAGCTGTGCCACAGGGTTACCTCTATTGTGCAGATGGAGACCGGATCCAGTTGCATCACAGTTCCTGAGTCCTGTGGTCTCCTGGCAGCATCCTCTTTGGCCAGTTATTGGAGCAAAAGTGTTGGTCTCACTTGTGAACTTAGGAATGAAGGCACTCCTGGGAGACCAGCTCTCTCCAGGAATGTTTGGGTACAGAGAACTATGCCACAGGGTTAACTCCGGACAGGACCTACAAATGGCATTTTATTTACTAATCCGAAGCTATCAATGCTATGGGGTCGGCTGTATGACAGAGAAATTTGTAGACACAGTTAATGCCATTCTCAGTATCTTTCTCCTCTCCAAATCTGTAAATGTTTCCCCAAGTCTTCCAGGTATCTTCTGAGACAACAGGTCCAGGCAGGCTCATCAGTATTGAAGCTTGGCAGCTTCAACCATCCTCCAGATGATGTGAACAGCTTCCAAATTACTGCTCTCCACTCCTACCTCTCCCCTGTAAAATCATTTCCAACAGATGCTTCAGAGACATCTCAATTTAGTTTGAGAAAAGTTATGTAGAAATGGAATGCTTCACACACACACACACACACACACACACACACACACACGGTATCCTTCTGTGACTTGTTAAATGCAGTTTTATCACAAAGGAAAAGGAAAGGAAAGCAGGAGGGAAACAAAGACATCAAGGAGAAGAAAGGAACACCTGTCTCATTGGCAAAGTAGCACAGCTTTGGATTGTCAGAAGCCGCTATTGATGGATGGCTCTGACTAACCCATTGTCTCTGACCTATGAAAAGCAGATTCGGGTGTTAGACTTTGAAGATTAAAAATATCTGTTCTATAGTTGTTTTAAATGTACAGTGGGGCACTGAAGAGATAGATCAGAAGTTTAAAGCATGTTTACTGCACTGAAAGAGAGTCTCTGTCCTGTTCCCAGCACCGACACCCAACATCTGATATCTTACAACAGCCTGTAACTGCAGCACTCGTATGCACAAACCCACACACAGATACATACATATACACATACTTTAAAATGAAACAAAATGATTTTTCAAAATGAGATTCAAGAACATTGCTTAAGTGATAAGAAATGAGCCTACTAATGGTCCTTTATAAATGTTAATCAGGCAAAATGAGGCTCCAGTCCTCACCCCTCCCAGACCAGTAAGCCCCACTCGTACACGGTCTGGCCTTGGCTCCTGCCTTGGGTTTCTTCAGTAATAGACTATAAGCCTTTGCTTCCCAAGGTGATTTGATAGTGTTTTACCATAGCAAAAGAAAAGAACACTAGGAAAAAGGCTGTCTTCCTTCTTCCTGGACCACTGAGGCATCTTGCCAGCTTCACTTAGAGGAGAAGGAAACGCAGCTTCCTGGTGACTCTTTTACAAAAAGATATCAATCCTGCCTTTGGTAAGCAATTGGAAATCTTAGGAGCCTGAAGTAGGAAGCAACATAGGTAGAGACTGAGTTTGAAGATCAAGTGGTCACCACCACCTACGGAAGGCCTCCTTTGTTTTCACATCTGACTCACACAGTTGTCATAACAATGTTCACCCTTTGAGCAGAGCTGGGTCCTGGAGGTGGATTATCCCTAGCACGGACCTGAGTAAATGACCCATTTGGAGCTTGAGGCTGCAACTGTTTCACCTTACTATTCAACAAAATAAATTTCTTGACCTATGTCCTTTAAAATAATGACTCTTGGCCTGTTTACTCTTTCCATTTCTAAGATACACTTTTTTGCCTCTGCTGAGAGTTTGGCTCTCTGAAATCTAATGCAGTGATTAGAAATAATGCAATTTACCACAGTCATATCCAATCAGAAGCCAAACAGTAGAAAATAAACTCTTGAACTTGTGAGTAAGACACATAAATCCCAAAGCTTAGTCAGCCAATTCAGAACTATCCTGAGGCTCTGCCTACAAGTAAAGGCTTCTGAGCAAGCCAGGTTAGCACTGACTACCCAGGAACTTACATGAGTGACTCCAGCTAGACCACTACAAGAACTTCGAGTACTGTGCATGGGTCTGTGCAAATGGGATATCTTGTGAAACCCTCATATTCAAAAATAAGACTTTGTCTAAAGGCCTTTAAGAAAAGTTAATTCAACATGAACTACATGCCATGAGAGGATAAAGGGGGTGGTTTTTACAAGTTTTTCTTTACCTTTGTCAAGATAAAGAGTAATTTTCTTATTTAGTTTATCCTATTAATTTCTGGGTAGATTTATAAACCATATTGCTCATTTTTATTATTTATGTACGAATATGTAGAAGTCTCTACATAGTAGGTTATGGACTCAGACTATAAATATTCTCCAACATTTTCCACTAGTCTTTTAAGTTTTTTTATTTTGTAATATAAAATAAATAATAATAAAATAAAATCTGTACATTTCAATAATGTGTTTTCCCTTAAGAATATTTTCTATTTCTTTTAAGTTCAAAAGTCATCCTGTGTCTCTTCTTAGATTTCCTCTAAATTTTAATAGGCGTTGTCAGAGTCAGCATCTGAATATGCATAAAAATTATTTTAATATAAGATTTTTTTCAAGATCCATTCAATTGCCCCTAAAACATCCATTGAGTCTTTCACCAGTTGCTTGCAGTGACTTTTTAAAATCAAATCAAACATACACAGGGGAAGAAACAAAGAAGACCTTCAGAGGTTATTCTGTCCCATTTGCCTCTAAATCCTTAGGCTAATACCACACTGTTTTGTTAAATACCTAATGTGTCAAATACTCATATGCTAAAACTCATTTACAAAATTTTATTAGCTCTTATTCACTTCTTCTTCAAATGAACTTCAGTTTTTTATTAGCTGTTCCGACTTGTTTATTCTTCAAAAGAACTTTAAAATCATAATCAACTTCTAAAAGCACTGTGAAATCTAATGAGATTTTATGGACATTTCATTATAAAGTAATCTTAAAATTTGTTCTTTTTACAATATTTAGTCTTTTAGAATTTTGATATGTGTCATATTTTGGTCACTTCTAATTTTTCTGTCCCAAACTAATTTATGTTTTCCACTAGATCTTGCTAGCATATTATTAAGGAATATAATACAGAAATCTGGTGAACAAGAGAAAATAAAGAGGCATATAAATAAATCCATATATATTATACAATTGCACATACCTATGCAATGGAGAAGACTGGCTCGAGCATGAGTCATCTTCCTGTACTTCTTGGTAATCATGGCTGTGGTATGGGAAATCTGTTGATGTTTTTATATCTATTTATAAGCATAGTTAGAGTCCTTGCAGAAACAAATGACACACTCAAGGGGGTAAAAATTCTCACAGACATATGAGCAGGTCTAGAGACCCAAAAAGAAAAAACATACCACCAAAACTGACAATGACAAATGTTGGCTTGGTTACTCTTCTCATTGCTGTGACAAAACACAAAACAGTCTATTTGGGCTTATCATTTATTAAAGAAGGGATACTGTCATCTGGGTCATGATGGTAGCAGTGCATGCCTTTAATCCCAGCACTCAGGAGGTAGTGGTAGGCAGGTCTCTAGGTTAGAGGCCAGCCTAGTCTACAGAGTAAGTTCTAGGACAGTCAGGGCCACACAGAGAAACCCTGGCTCAAAATTATCGAAGCAGGCTTGAGGCAGCCAATCACATCATGTCCACACTCAGCAGTGGAAGAGTGGTGAGTGCTGAGGCTCAGCATTCTTTTTATTCTGTCCAGGCACCAATCTATGGGAAGGTGCCATTAGCATTTGGTGGGTCTTCCCTTTTTCCAGCCTCTCTGGAAACACCACTCAGACACACTCACGGATGTACCACACTCCTGTTGACAATGAAGCTCTACAATCACAGAAGGCCTTACTTACATCAACCAGCCTAAAGAGGTAGGGGAAGGAAAGGGAGCTTTACCCAAAGCCGAGAAGGAACCATTGCTGTGTGAGAGGGCTACCTGGACAGAGCCACAGCATGATGGAGTAGTGATAAACAGAGGCTGTCATTTCTGTCTGTTTCGATACTTTGTCCTTCAGCTGGTGCCTCTCATTTGCTAAAACGAAAAGAAATGGATCAGAGGAATCCAACTAGAACAAGGCTTTCCTAACTAGCAGATTCATATATGTATATAGTAAATATTAGCCATCTTTCCTGTCTTATTCCAACAACTCACAAAACTCCTAATTCTTCTCAAGTAGTACCACTCTTGGATGGCTAACCATTCAAATAAGTGAGTTTACGGGGCCATTCTTATTCAAACCATCACATTCCACTCCCCCATACAAGCTTCTACCATATCATAATACAAGATTACATTCAGTCTAACTTCAAAAGTCCCCATAGTCTTTCACACTCTCAACACTTTAAAAATTCAAAGTCTCTTCTGAGATTCAAGGCAGTCCCTTTACAATTGCCCCCTAAATAATCAAAATAAAAAAGCAGATCACATACTTCCAGCATACAATGGCACATGATAAACATTATTATTCCAAAATGGAGAAAAGGGAGCATAGTGAGGAAATATTGGAACAAAGCAAGACTAAAAACCTAAAAACCAGTATGGTGAACTCCGAACTCTGTATCTCCATGTCTGATGTCAAAGCACTCTTCAGATCCCCAACTCTTTTCAACTTTGTTGACTGCAAGACATTTCAGTCTCTTAGGCTGTTTCCACACCTAGTCAACAGCCTTCCTCAGCAGACGTCCCACAAGCCTAGCATCTCCAGAATCTGGTCTCATGTGGCTTTCCTCAGCTGCAGAGGAAAATTCTACAACCCTTTTTTGTATCCTTTACTCTAAAGCCAGAATCATGTGGTCCAAGTCACCAAGTTCTGCTGCTTGCTAGGTTGGAACTTGGCCCCCTCATTCAAATAAATTTTCATCAGCTTTCTGTTTTTCATGTTTTTTTTTTCACTGCCTAAGCTTTTCATTAATTTTTTTTTCTCAAGATGGAAGCTTGGCTGGTTAGAATCTTGCCCTGAGGTCATCAGTCCATTAATTTCATTTATCAATAGGCTTGTTTAAACTTTTTATTTCCTTAAGCATTAGATTTATCTCCATTGCTCTTCCTGGTGCTCTTTCCTCCTCAAACTATACATGTTTTTCCTTGCTTAACTTACACTTTTTCATTATAGATCTGCATAATATTGTCCTTTAATAATCACAAAATATAGTCAATACTAGGCTGTCTTGAAATCTCCTCTGCCAATTCTTTTAATCCAAAAACTCTTCAATTTAGTCTCAGGCAGATTTTTTTGGACAAAGTCAGAAAGCAACCACATTCTTTTTTTTTTTTTGTCTTTTTTTTAAATTGGATGTTTTATTTACATTTCATATGTTATCCCCTTACCCCATTCCCCGCTCCCAGGAACCTCCTATCCCCTCACCCCTCCTCCTGCTTCTCTGTGGATGTGCCCCTACCTACCCCTCCACTCCCACCTCCCCACTCTCAAATTCCCACCCACTGGGGCATCTAGCCTTCATGACACCAAGGATCTCCTCTCCCACCTATGCCTGACAGGGCTTTCCACCCTTAGATATACAGCTGGAGCCATGGATCCCTCCCTAAGTGCTCACAGGCTGGTGGTTTAGACCCTGGGAGCTCTGGTTGGTTGGTATTGTTGCTCTCCTGATGGGACCACAAACCTTTTCAGCTCCAATGGTCTTCACTCTAACTCCTCCATTGGGAACCCTATGATCAGTTCAATGGCTAGTTGTGAGCATCTGCCTCTGAATATGTCAGACTCTTGCAGACCTCTAAGGAGACATCTATATCAGGCTCTTGTCAGCATGTACTTCCTGACTTCCACATCAGCATCTACCTTTGGTGACTACACATGGGATGGATACTCAGGTGGAAAGGTCTCCAGACGGTCCCTTCTTCAGTTTCTGTCCCACACTTTGTCTCCATATTTGCTCCCTTGAGCATTTTGTTACTCCTTCTAAGAAGGACCAAAGCACTCCCACTTGGTCTTCCTTCTTCATGAGCTTCATGTGGTCTGTGAGTTGAATCTTGGGTATTTCAAGGTTCTGGGTTGATATCCAATAAACAGTAAGTGAATACCATGTGTGTTCTTTTATGATTGGCTTGACTCACTCAAGATGATATTTTCTAGTTCAATCCATTTACCTAGGAATTTCTTGAATTCATTGTTTTTAATAGCTGAGTAATACTCCACTGTGTAAATGTGCCACATTTTTTGTATCCATTCCTCAGTTGAAGGACATCTGGGTTCTTTCCAGCTTCTGGCTATTATAAATAAGGCTGCTATGAACATAGTTGAGCGTATGTCCTTGTTATATGTTAGAGCATCTTCTGGGTATATGCCCAGGAGTGGTATAGCTGGATTCTCAGGTAATGCTATGTCCAATTTTCTGAGGAACCGCCAGACTGATTTCCAAAGTGGCAACCACATTCTTTGCCAAAATATCACAAGAGCAATTTCTAAGCCACTTACTCATATTCTTCGTTCAGAAACCTCTTGTGTTGAGCTCCCACAGTACTAAATGCCTTCACTACTGTCTTGCATATTCCTACTTGTATGAACCATTTAAAGAATTTCTAGTACAAAGTCCCAAATTCTTCCATACTCCTCCAATAAACAGCCATGCTCTGTAGAAACAACTTCTATCTTAGTCAGTCTCTTAGGTAGGGTTTCTATTGCTGTAATGAAGCTCCATGACTACAAAGCAAGTTGGAGAGAGAAGGGTTTATTTGGCTCACATTTCCATATTACTGTTCATCATGGAAGGAAGTCAGGTAAGTAACTCAAACAGGGCAGGAACCTGGAGGCAGGAGCTGATGCAGAGGCCTTGGAAGGATGCTACATACCAACTTGCTTCTTCTAGCTTGTTCAGCTTGTTTTCTTATAGACTCAAGATGACCAGTCCATGGATAGCACCACCCACAGTGGGCTGGATCCTTCACCCATTGATCACTAATTAAGAAAATGCCTTACAGCTGAATCTCATGGAAACACTCCCTCAACTGATTTTCCTTCCTCTCTGATGACTCTAGCTTGTGTCAAGTTGACACAAAACCAGACAGTAGTACCAGTTCTATTCTATAAAGAGATATCATGACCATGGCAACACTTAATTTAATTGGGGTTTGCTTAGAGTTTCAGAGGTTTAGTCCACTATCATTATGGCAGGGAACATAGAGACACACAGGCAGAATGATGCTGGTTAAGTAGTTGAGAGGTATATATTCAGATCTATAGGCAGGAGAAAAAAATAGAGGCACTGAGAATAGCTTGAGCTTTTGAAATATCAAAGCCCTTCCCCCAATGACACACTTCCTCCAGTAAGGCCATACCTACTTCTACAAATCACACCTCTTAATCATTTTCTAGTGCCACTCCCTGATGACTAAGCATTCAAATATGTGAGCATATAGGCGCCACTCTTATTCAAACCACCACATCCTCCGTCCCCCCCCCATCCCCCTGCCGGACCCTATTCACAACAATTCCTCTTCTTTCTTTCATACTTTATTTTTGCTGCTGTATTTTATTAAACTTTCTTGGAGGAGCATAAATGGACTGTAACTACTAGAGCAGGAGCGAATTAGCAATGGGTGCAGCACTGGGGAAAATGACACCCCTCTCCCAAAGACCACTAACTACCAATAGTCCCCCAGAGAAGGTGTCTTAGTTGGAGTTTGCATTGCTGTGAAGAGACACCATGACCAAGGCAACTCTTATAACATTTAATTGGGGCTGGCTTACAGTTCAGAGGTTCAGTTCATTATTATCAAAGTGGGAGCATGGTAGCATCCAGGCAGGCATGGTATAGGAGAATCTAAGTGTACTACATCTTCATCTGGAGGCTGCTAGGAAAACATTGACTACTAGGCAGCTGGGAAGAGGGTTTTAAAGCCCACACCCACAGTGATACACCTACTTCAACTAGGCCACATCTTCTAATAGTGCCACTCCCTGGGCCAAGCATTTACAAACCATCACAGAGAGGATGAGACCCCAAGGATCATCTGGCTATATAATCTTTAGGGAATGCAATGTGAGAGTTCAGCATATGTACAATGATCAAATGGTTACAATCAGCAAAGCATGGCCTGAAGCATATATCAGGTTTTTGTGTTAAGAACAGAAAGATACTTTGAAATACACAATAAGTTATTGTTGACTATGTTGATTGCAGTCATCACTTAATCTAAAGTCGTCTTCCCAATAAAGGACAAGACTGAAAAGGACAAAAATGGCCTCCAAGAGTCAAGAAGATATAGCAATGGGCAATGCATAATTTTTCTAAGGAATAGAAACCTACATATTTATAAAATAAACACACATGTAGTGTTGTCATCTTGTTCACTCTCCATAATTAAGCACCCAATGGATGTTATCACTCTGAAAAATGACTCAGCCAGTGTGTTTGGTTTCTTTGGATGAGTCTGCTTGAATTGGTTATGATTTTTAACCTCTGTTACACTTACCAGTTGATATCATTGTGACATCTCACCTGTGTATGTATCTGTGTCTCATTGCTGTACACACCCAGATCTATCTCTGTCCTCATTTAACTCACCATTTTTGTGACTTCAGTGTTCAAACTTTCTCACACCAAGCCAGCAAGGGCTCCATAAGCTAATTTCTGAAATACTTATGCAGCTCTATGATTTTTGAGATTTCTTTTTGTTCCTTCTAATCCAACCATATTTGTCAGATTTGTTTTACTTGCTTCATTCCATGATTTTAGAACTTGGGCTGTGGATGGCTCTCGCTCTTGTCTAGTATGTATGGGGTTTCCAAAACTCTGAGAAAACAAATTGTTGTCATTGTTAAAGCCACTTGGTCTCTGTATTTATTACTGGAAGCCTACACAATTAGCACTCACACTATCTTTTCCTCTCCTAAGCTCCTTAGCAGCTACCACAAATAGGCATACCAAAAGCACTGGACTTTTCCTAGAAACTAACTTTTTTACCAGGCTAGAGTGAATGCCTTTTTGAGTAGAATGTTAATAACTTCCAGTATTGAAATCAAAACTGTGTTTAAATTGTATCCACTTATAATCCTAGTAATAGAGTGGGGGAGAGTAAGTCTTAGGTTAAAAACTAGGATAATAATCACCTAACACATGAAAATTCTTAATAATGAAACGAGATATGATAGAAGATGGATTCCATGTGGTACTTGAAAAATAATAAACATTCAAAAAGTTTTAACTACTATTTTCATCATCATTTTATACTATAATATAATTGATTGTATATTTCTACTACAATGTAAATTTACAATATAAATATAAATTTTCTTTACATTTTATATTAATATAAAAATAATAATATAGTAAAAAGTGTAATAATGCAGAATAGAGAAATATAAAAAGGTACATTTAAGTGCTCTAGAATGAGGTAATTTGTAATACATTACATGTGTTGTTACTTATCCTAATTATGCATGAACTAAAGAAATTGACATACTAATTTCCTTCAAAGAATGTCTTCCTTCACTGTATGCTAGCAAACTCCGTGAGAATATTCTTACTCTGAAGCTCTCAAAAACAGCTTCATTCCCAGGAGACAGGCCACAGGGTGAGAATAGCCAGACTGCCCAGAGGATTTCCCCAGATCAAAAGATATTTGGTTTACTTTCAGCAGAAAGTTGGTCCCAAGGGAAAGCTTCGAAAGCACAGGTCATCCTGGATGACCTCTTTAATGGAACTGTGTTGTATTGAGGGAAAAGCAGATCAAAGCCCCTGAACCACATTGATATCCCCTGTTGAAAAATGGCAGTCTCAGAACCATAAGATGGCTCAGTGTGTAAGGATGTCACCCAGCCTATAAGGACCTGAGTTTATCATGAAGGCTGGATGCCCCAGTGGGTGGGAATTTGAGGGTGGGGAGGTGGGAATGGAGGGGTAGGTAGGGGCACATCTGCAGAGAAGCAGGAGGAGGGGTGATGGGACAAGGGGTTCCTGAGCAGGGGGTGGGGGGAATGGGGTAAGGGGATAACATATGAAATGTAAATAAAACATCCAATTAAAAAAAAAAAAAAGCCGGGCGGTGGTGGCGCACGCCTTTAATCCCAGCACTTGGGAGGCAGAGGCAGGCGGATTTCTGAGCTCGAGAGTTCGAGGCTAGCCTAGTCTACAGAGTGAGTTCCAGGACAGCCAGGACTACACAGAGAAATCCTGTCTTGAAAAACCAAAAAAAAAAAAAAAGACCTGAGTTTAATTCCCAGGACACGTGGTAAAGGAAGAGATCTGACAAGTTGTTCTCTGACCTCCACAAATGTATCACAGCATGCATGTGTGTTCCTCTGCATGCACATGTACACGCATGCACACAAAAATAACAAATCAATTAAATGTAAAAATTAAAAGGATCTGAAGAAATTGATTGGAAGCTAAGAGCACATCTTATCCTCCCAGAGTAACAGAGGTCAGTTTTCAGCACCCTTAGCCGCTGGCTCACACACACCTGCAACTGTAGACTCAGACGCTCTGACCTCCTCTTCTGGCCTCTGCAAGTATTGCATATTTATGCACACACCAGTGTACACCAATGCATGCACAGATAATTTTTAATTAAAATGTTTTAAATTTAAAAAAAATGGCACTCTCATTCTTGGCTGATATCTATGGCTGGAAGCAAATATGGGGGGAAAACAATGAACTGTGTGTACATGGAAAGATATTCAGCATAGAAATGATTGTTTGGACATTGTATTGTTATTATGAAATACACAGACTATGCTATAAGGCAACATCAATGATAGAGGGCTTGCCTAACACGGTCAAGTTTCTGGGTCTCCAGAACCACTAAAACTCTCTCTGCAGCGGAGAAAGACCACTACTGAAAACTACAACCAATCAAAATACAGAGTTATGGAGCCCAGTCGTAGTGGATACATCTATAAAATGCTCCCATACCTAAGGCCCAGGGATCACTGCAGAAGAGAAAGCAGAAAAGTTCTAAGAGTCAGAGGGTCAGGGAGTTTGCTGTGAAACTGTCACTCCTAATAATATCAGAGGCGACACCTGTACAGTCTCTGAGACTATGACTGCCTAAACATGAGCCAAACAGAAGAGCACTAATCGACAGACGTGTAGAGTGAACAGGCCAAGGCCCACAGTCCTCAATTGTACAAAGAAGTACAGGTGACCAAGAAACGCTGACAGTTGGAAAAATAGCTTTCCTCAGGAAAAACCACACTAATTGATTATCCAATACCAAGTGGTCAATACTGAAAACATACATACATAGTAGTAACATTATACACACTGAGCACATTATATCTAAATATGTGTATATTTATATGTATAGATAAATGTAAATATATATATGTTATATGTTATTACATCTATATGTATCACATTGTTAGAGTGTATATTATATATACTATGTAACATATAGTATATTATTTATATTACATATTATTGTATTATGACTATTAACTAATATATTATATGTTTATAATACAATAACAATATATAATATTATTATATGTATATATTATATATGTATTTCTATATTTATAATTATAATATAAAATATATACATGTAATAACAATGAAAAAAAAGACCCATGATTTGGAAGAGAACAAAGAAGAGTATTTGGATGGAGGAAAAGGAAGGGAGAAATGACGTGATTATATCAAAATCTCAAAAACAAAAGAAAGTTGACATTAAATGAGGCCTCTCCCATTATAACAAAGGAAATATTATAGACTATATCAAGTAATGATAAAATCATAAAACCTTACTGAAGAAAAGAAACAGAGGGGAAAGAGAGCAGAGGGGCAAGGAGTGCCAAACTTAAGGTAAGTAAGCCTTCAGCCTGGGACTGCAATTCCAATTTAAGAAGTATTGTGTGCCCAGCCATCCTGTTGTCTCCCTTCCATTATCCTTTAAGGATGGACTAGCCTGTGTCCCTATGGCAGAGCACTTTTTTAATATTAATGAAGAAATGTTGGGAATTCACTTAGAATCATGTCAGTTGGTGTCTGTTCTCATGACCTGCCTGGTGCTGTCCCTCACCTGACAACTATAAACCCAAGCAGTCCCATCCCTGGGAGTAAGGTGTATTATCTCCCTTTTATTGCTGTGATAAAATATGCTGCCAACAACATTTAAAGGGGGGGAAAGGGTTTATTTCATGATTCAAAAGTCCGTTCCGGTGAGGGAAATGAAGGTAGCAGGAGCTAGAAGCCTCAAGTCACCAATCAGAAGGCAGAGAATCAGGGCTGCGTGTGCTTGCTGGCCTTCTCCATTTTGTACAGTCTAGGATTCCATGCCCAAGGAATATTCCACCCACAATTAAGATGTCTTCCCACATCAATGTAATCAAGGCAGTCCTTCACAGATATTCTCAGACGCTAACCTCAGGTAATCCTTCACAAGAGCTCCAGATTCTATCAGACTGACAATCAACACTAACCATTACAGAACCATCTATAGACAATCCTCAGTATATGCCATCAATAGTAAGAAAATCTGCTCAGAGTCTCAACACTGGTCAGAACTTTCCCACCCAGCATGACAAAATTGCCCACTCCTGTGCACATATATAAACCATCGCAAATTATATTCTCAATACTGCTAGACCCTGACCCCAAATTTCCTGGAAGATAACTAAAGCAATTTTCCTCCATGTTTGATGTCCTCATGACCTTGTCCCAGATAAAGTGCTGTTGCTCTCGCTGTCTTACTTCTTAATTCTGATTTTTTTCTTTGAAACTTGGTAGATTAATGATACTGATACTCAGATAAATCATTACAAATCACATCATTACAAGTTACTATAAAAATTTTTAAATAAATTTACATTTCAGCTTGCAAATTTACTTTTTGCTTGTATTCAGGGAACAGTCCTGTAGCTACAGCATAGAATATCTTGAGAATGAATGCAGCTTCATATCAGCACCCACAGCACCTGATGAAGACAGTGGGCATTTACCCTTTAACTTCCCCGGGCTGGGGCTGGTTTCTGAGAAAGGACTGTACCAGTGAGTCACAGGCCTGATGATGATATCCATGTGTAAACCAGTTGTAACTCACTTCCCATTGTGACTTCAGGCAGTCACAATAGCAACCACAGACCATGATGAAAGAAAAAGATTTTTTTTCTGGAGGAATAGAAGACATTTATGGAAATGTTTGAGTTACTGCTTGGTAAACAGACACTTGAGACAGCTGTAAACTGCAAAGCCAAGCAGGAAGGAGGGAGTGGGCGGAAGGACAACTCACAGAAGGGCTCTGTGACCTGAGGGTAGACACTTGGTGTGCATTGTGTCTGTGATCTTGAACATTTCTAGCGCCCTCTGAGGCAGCCACCTCCTTCCTGGAGAGGATAGTCCACACTCGGTGGCCCCAGTCAGATACCTGTATTTGTACGTGCCGTTTATAGCATTTCCTCCAAACACTTAAGTAAGTGTTTACCGAATTTGAAAATAGTGCTTTTGCATCCTGTGTCGTCCCATCCCCAGAGCTGTCTCTACGTGGTGCTGAGTTCAATTGCCTGCATCCACTTAAAGGTAGAAGAGGAGAGCAGATGCCATAGTCTGACATTCATGTGTAAAGCATCACACACACACACACACACAAATCCACACATGCGCACACATACACAAACACAGTCACACATACAAACATGCATATTCACATGTACACATACAAACACATAGGCAAGCACAAGCTCATATACTCTCACAAACACACTCACATGTACACATTCATTTACACACACATACACACACATACAAACACAGACACAAATATACTCACATGCCCACAAACATACAAACACACACATAAACACATTCACACAAAAACATACAAACACACACTCAGAAACAAACACATGCATACACACACATACACACACACATGCATGCACTAAATATTTTTAAAAGCACAGTTTAATGAAAATTCCCTCCAGTTTAAACTTGCTCTCAAATTAAACTGGCCCTTCTCTGTAACACTGCTCTATCTAAGATGACTAAGTTGTTAAACAATGGGGTGACACTCATGCTGGTGGTATTGGCCAAGTGTCCTTGAGTTAGCTTCTGAATTTCTGCAGTGATGATCTTCACTACCCTCCCTCTACCTCTGTTGCTACCTCCTTCTGACTGTTTCCAGAAGTTTCTCTCCCTCTTCCTGCCCGTCCCATGGTATTGTCTACATCTCAGCAAACAACTCAAACATGGCAGAAGGGAGGCTGGAAGGGTTTATAATTTATATTATATTTATAAATTTGATAATGATTACATTTTTTAGTGGCCAATACAAGCCTTTTTCCTACTTTTATCTTCCAAATTTTCTTTGCTGAAAAATAAAATAACTACAATGAAAACCAACCAGTTTAAGAAAGAAAAGGGAATTTTCCAAAATTCTGTTCCCTCTTGCTTTCTGAAGTGCCCTTGGTTAAACACACTTCTCTAGTCTAAGCTCAAAAAGCTGTGGCATCGAAAACTACGTTTACAGAGGCAGCCTTCTGCTTTCCAAAAAGTGTGCTCATAAAATGAATTCTAAAAAGCAAATAAAAGATATGCATACATTAAGGAAAGTTTATATTTTTCTAAAGCTAAAATTTGTTAAGCAAACTCTGCATGTAATGCTTCTCAGATCTGCAATTTCACTTTAAGATCTAAGGATTCCAAGAATGGTCTGTTGAAAAAAAAATTTTTAATTTTTTAATCTTTTTATACATTCCAATCATTATCCCCCTCCCAGTCCACCCTCTGATTGTTTTTCATCCCATACCTCCTTTGTCTCCAACAGGATGTCCCCATCCCCCCATCTCTACCCCACAAGACCTCCCCACTCCCTGGGTCTCAAGTCTCTCCAGGGTTACGTGTGTCTTCTCTCACTGGGGCCAGAACAGGCAGTCTTCTGTATATGTGTTGGGGCCTCATATCAGCTGGTGTATGCTGCCTGGTTGGTGGCTCAGTGTCTGAGAGATCTCAGGGGTATGGGTTAGTTGAGTCTGCTGATCTTCTTATGAGGTCACCCTCCTCCTCAGTTTCTTCCGGGCTTTCCCCTAATTCCACCACAGGGGTTCCCAGCTTCTGTCCATTGCTAAGGTGTAAGTATCTGCATATGACTCTTTCAACTGTTTGTTGGGGCTCTCAGAGGGCAGCCATGCTAGGCTCCTGTCTGTAAGCATATCATAGCATCAGTGATAGTGTCACTGATGAGCCTCCCCTTGAGATGGATCCCAATTTGAGCCAGTTACTGGACCTCCTTTCCCTCAGTCTCTTCTCCATTTTTGTACCTGCAGTTATTTTAGACAGGAAAAATTCTAGGTCAGAGTTTTTGACTGTGGGATGGCAACCCCATCCCTCCACTTGATGCCCTGTCTTTCTTTCTACTGGAGGTGAACTCTAAAGTTCCCCCTCCCCATTGTAGAGCATTTTGTCTAAAGTCCCTCCCTTTGGGTCCTGAGAGTCTCTCACCTCCCAGTTCTCTGGTACTTTCTATAGCATCCTCCCCCCACCCCCCCAAAAAAAATCATACTTCCCAGGGTTGCCTGTTTCCATTCTTCCTGCTGGCCTCAGGGCATTATTCCTATTTTCCCCAATACCTAATCATGTTCCTCTTTTCCTCTTCCTGTCCCCTCTTCTACCCAGGTCCCTTCCTCCCTCTGCCCCCCCCCTCCGCCATGATTGCTTTCTTCTCCCTCCCAAGAGGGATTGAGGTATCCTCACTTGGGTCCTTCATCTTGTTAACTTTCTTGAGTTCTGAGGATTGTATCTTGAATATTCTGTACTTTTTTGGCTAATATTCACTTATTAGTGATTACAAAAATGGGGTAGAGAACTAAACAGAGAATTCACAACAGAAAAATCTCAAATGGCTGAGAAGCACTTAAAGAAATGTTCAAAGTCCTTAGTGCTCAGGGAAATGCAAATCAAAACAACCCTGATACCAATACCTGATACAATCTTACACCAATCAGAATGGCTAAGAACAAAAACTCTGGTGACAGAATATACTGGTGAGGATGTAGAGAAAGAGGAACACTCTTTGCTGGCAGGATGACAAACTGGTGCAACACTCTGGAAATCAATCTGGAGGTTCCTCTGAAAATTAGAAATAGATCTACCTGAAGACCCAGCTATACTACTCTTGCACATGTATCCAAAAGATGCCCCACCATGCCACAGGGGCATGTGTTCCACGACATTCATAGCAGCCTTATTTGTGATAGCCAGAAGCTGGAAACAACCCAGATGTCCCACAATGGAAGAATGGATTCAGAAAATGTGGTTCATTTACACAATGGAATATTACTCAGCTATTAAGAACAAGGACATCATGAGTTTTTCAGGCAAATGGATGAAACTAGAAAATATCATTCTGAGTGATGTATCTCAGACCCAAAAGGACATTCATGGTCTGTTGAAAATTTTAAATGTGTTTTTCTAGTTTAACTGTTGTATATAAAATGTCTAACCTAAGAAAGGAAACTATGAAAGGTAAAATATTTAGAGTTGTTAAGCAAGGCATCCCCTTCCTCCTACCTGGATCTACACTGAGGTCCTAGGGGCCACAGCAGAGCCTTTCCATCTTAATGTCTCATGACTCCCTTAGAGAACTCAAAATAAGCCTGTCTCCCTCTACCAAGAAAAAAAAAATCATAGTTTAAGTAACTGTTATCAAATCTTGAGGATTATGGACTAACTCTTAGACCTCAAACTTAAACAGTAAGCTATTAATTCTGCTTGCTAAGGTGCCCATCCTAAACAACTGTAGGTTAGACATTCATTAACTCCTGTATCTCAGCTACCCTCTAGAGGTTTATTCTTGCTCACTCATCTTTGAATAGTGTTCCAGTTCACTTTGCTTGCTGTAAAAAATACACTGACAAAAGCAACTTAGAGGGAGATAGATTTATTTTAGCTCATAGTTCCAGGCTAGAGTACACTACTTCAGAGAATTCACAGCAACAGGAGCTTAAGATAGCTACTTTCATCACCCATAGTCAAGAGCAAAAAAAGAATGAGTTCATACATGCTTTTTGCTTGCTTGTATTCTGCTTGATTTCTCTACTCAGAAGCCCCATGCCTAGGGAATGGTACCACCCACAGAGGGCTGGGTCTTCCCATATTAATTAAGAGAATCCTTCATTGAGACTGTCTTCCAGGATAATACTAGGTTGTGTCAAGTTGATAAAGCTAATCATCATAGAAAATCAATTTTGAGTAATTTTTTCTAGAATAGAAATATAATATATATAAACACTTTAAAGTATTAAAATGATCAAAAATAGACAAAGCACTCTAACTCAACACTTAGCATACATCTGAAAGACAAAGATAGGCACATAATCTAAGTTTTCCTTCTACAACATTGTATGTATAATATTTTTCTTAATTTTTAAAATGGCTGTTGCATTAAACATTTTATATTGAAAAGTATTTTAGCTAAATCTTCTGATAATTGCTAGTAAAATAACAGCACATGTCACAATATGTTGTATTCATCATTTTTGCTTCCCTGGGACAGCACAGAAACACTTAAAAGTCCAGGTTAGGCACCTGGCTCCTGGTCTCAGAGAAACTGTAGTCTGTCATGGTAGGGAAAGAATAGCAGCAGCACCACAGTCTGTAGCAGAGGAATCTTTTACCAGTGGCTATTCACCTGATAACAGAAGAGAAGCAGACACAGCAGGCCAGAACCACGGGCAAATGCCACCTACAAATTCTTGCTATAAGTGACCACAAGCCAGGCCACATGTCCTAAAATCTCCATAACCTTAAGAAAAAAAAAGCACCACCATACAGGGACAAAATGTTTAAAAAAAAACATGAGCTAGCAATGGTAAACTAAAAGACAGACAATAGAAGGATAGATAGATAGATAGATAGATAGATAGATAGATAATAGATGACAGATAAATAAGTGATAGAATAGATGATTGATAGATAATAGGATAGATGATAGATAGATAGATAGATAGATAGATAGATAGATAGATAGATAGATA
>NW_021604596.1:8971583-8980620 GCF_004785775.1 Grammomys surdaster
ATAGATAGATAGATAGATAGATAGATAGATAGATAGATAGATAGATATCATGATAATATATTTAGCCAATAGTCAGATGAAGAAGAAAACACCAGCAGACAGCTGAGTTGGTATCAAGGAATGATGACACTATGCTACAAGTATGAATGAACCTTTTACTAGGATGCAAGAAATGTGTTGGAGAAACTGAATCCCCATATACCTGATGATGGTGGAGACAACTGACATGGAGGAACCCACTCAGCTGAGAGCAATAGCATCATCCCAGAGAACTGCCACTCTAAGGATAATCAATTGGTGTGAGAAAGAAAAGAACAAATGAGTAGATAAACAAATAGGCTAAAAGATAAATGCCTCCAGATATATTTTTCTACTATTAAACTGACAGTTTAATTTTAATAACCTCCATCAACTGTTTCAACTCCATATGCTTAATTTGACATTTATAATTCATATACTTTTGATATTTAATTTACAAATTTATTTTTCTTTGGTAATAATAAAAGAACTGGAGCATGAGGAATTATAAGCAGTTTTGTATCTGTACTTATTTAAAACATAGTACAATATTTATATCATCATGGGAAACCATTGAAAAATATTTCTCTTCAGAAGTCACTGGAAGATTACTCAAAAATGGGTGCTAGAGAGACAGCTCAGGACTAACAATGTGTGCTGCTTTTAAGATGACCTGAGTTTGCTTTCTAACACCCATGTCAACCTCCTGTAACTCCAGCTTCAGGGAATCTGATGACTCTGGCTTCTAAGGACACCTATACCCATATTTATAGACACATACATGTAATTAAAAGTAAATCCTTAAGTAAAATCTTTATGACCGAAGAACATTGGAGAAGGAGGAGGAAATCACTGATCTACAAGTGGGAACAAGTAAAAGCAGTGGTGCGGCACACTTGGTTAGTAGATTTACCACTACCTGTCTCTCCAGTTTCCTTCTATCCCTCTGGGCCATCGCCACTTGTAACTCCTAGAAATGCTGCAAACCCTTTTCTGCTTCCAAAACTACCAGTTGTCCATCTATTGTCTTCTCTCTCAGTCACCTGACATGAAACTCACAATCATTTTTTAAAGCTGAGAAGCCACTTGATCACACCATCTGCAAAGTCATGGACTGTCCTAAGAAGGGAATGCTTTGTCAATCGAACAGAAAACAGGTATCAGAAGGGTTTTAACTGGGTAAAAACTAGAAGAAGGACCAAAAGAGCAGAAAGAAAAGCATCATCTGGATGAGGACACTGCTGGGAGACAGGTGGACAAGCTTCAGTGGCAGACATGATGCACACAATCAACGAGTCAAAGGAATCTGCAACATTGAGTAAAGGTACAGGTTTCGATTCAGAAGGAAAATTCTAGACTCACAAACATGAGTGCAGTGTTGTCCCAGTTCCTTAACCTGCTGAGTTTAATTTCTTCTTTTTACATCTTATCTTCCATATATAACACTTTTACTTATATTTTCAGAACATTTAACATGGTTGTGTAACTTATTTATATATCACTTCTTCCAAACACTATAGGGCTGGCCCCACCACAAGCACAAGTAAGAAAGAAGAAAGAGTAAGAATTGGTGGAGACAAGGGCAAGAGATAGACTAGAGTTTGCATTGACTACCGTTACATCTTCTGATAGCTACTTAGTGACCAAGTCCACTGGGGCCATTTATACCAACATTTATAATGGGTTATTTATTTGAACATCTCTTCTCACTGATGTTCTGACTGACTGTGAAAATGTGTCTGGAATTTTGCAAGCAAAAATCCTAGACTTCAGAATTGTGCTTTTCATGTATGTGGTTCCTCCTGTGGGGTTTTGTCTTTCACACATGAAAGCTTTTGCTTTTCCAAATATCTAAGGATAGTGAGCAATGAGTTCTGAAAGCCAGGAGATTTAGAAAGGGTCCAAGGGGTTCATGACAGGCATTAGCTCTTCTAGGCAATAACACAGTGAGAGAAAAAAATCTTCAGCAATAAAAGGTGTGTGCTTGCTCCTGCAAAAAAAAGATTATGCTCATAAAGTCTTGCACTCACTTGGTATTATTTTTACTGTAGAGTAAGGAAAGCAATTGCCAAACCAGACTATCATGGAAAGGTTGTTTCAAATCTAGGTCATATGGTGTAACCTCTGTGTTGAGAGAATAACAGAATAAGGGATGAGAAAACTGTACTAAAAGGACAGTGTCACTGAGGAGCTAGTGACCTGGAAGATGACTATCGCACCAAGTCCCAGCAGAGTATCTAACTCAGCTCTCAGAGTAAAACTTGCCTCTCAGGGCAAGCTGCTGCCAGAAGTCATAGATGCCAGTGCATAGATGCCTCTAAACTCTTCACGTGTGCTTCTCCAGATTGTAGGGAGTGAAAATAAATACAGAGGAGGAAGGAAAATGAATGGACATCCTGGGGGCAAAGGTCACAGGAAGAACTTCTGTGAAGCTAATCATTCTTGTTTCAGACTAGGTGCTTCCTCTATGTTTTTGTCCCCAGAGCCCTTGCTGTCATGCACAGCTGAAGCGCACAGAGACTGAGCATGAAGGAGGACTGCCAATCTGCAAGAATCCTGAATTAAGCCTGCTAGCACTGAGTACACTACAGGCTCTAAATCAAGTCCTCAGTACGAGAGGCCGTAAGGCTAAGAGTCCACGCAGACTATTACAAAATAGCACAGACAAAATGTGTGAGCCTTCATGGATAGTTGGCAATGGTAATCGGAAAATAAGGAAAGATTGCCACTGTGAGCCTCAACTACTGCTGGTAACCTAAGGACTTGAAGCTAAGGATTTTACTGACGAATGAAGTAGACAGTTTGGCCAGAAAAAAGCATGTGCTGCCAAGCCTGAGAACCTGGGTTCAATCCCAAGGTAGAAAGAAAAAATAGGCACCAAGAAGTTGCCCTTTGATCTCCACAAGTACACTGTGGCAAGCACATGTACACACACCTAATAAAAAAAAGTCCTAAAGGATTTCAAGTATATGGTAAGGATCATAGCAACCTTAAGACAAAGACTAGTGTCTAACTATCTTAGTAACACTTGTTTCTGGTCTACTGTGGATTTCTATCAGCTGACCTTAAAGTATTCAAATTCTCAGGTAGATCTTTGATTCCTAACTAGATTTCTGTTGCTTAAATCCACCCCACTCTAGTTATATGACAGTCTCCTTTGAAGTCACTGGCAAATTCCTAAAATAGCTTCCTTTGCTGGCCATATTGTTTATCGCACCTGATACCCCGAACAGGAAATATACTTTATATGACACAAGTCAGGCAATCAGCAACCCATTATTTTTAAGGACTTGTTTGTCTGTTTTACAGAAAAATTATCATCATTATCTATTCAGGAGGTTTGGATACATCTATGTAGTTGGGGATATGTACTAAAAGTACTTTTTATTAAGCATAAAAATAAAACAAGCTGCCACTCGTCTCTTAATACAAGTTTGTGGTTTCTATTCAACACATTTTTTGTGAGACTCACACAGGTGCTCAGTGACACTAGCTCCACATCCTTTGCTAGATTATCTATTTATTCTATTTCTTTGTTTTTTCTTCTGCATATACAGAATTCTCAAGAATGTAACATTCTAAAACATCAATGAACCATGAACACAAGCAGATGCTTATACATACCACACACACACACACACACACACACACACACACACACACACACAACTTGATGGTATCCTCAAATCTGTCCATGTCAATCAACAGCTTCATTGGTTTCACCACAAGGTTCTGTGTCTTGTCAAAATGCAACCCTCAATGACTTGTGCAACCCTCTTTCCCTACATTCTTCTCTTCAGACTAATTGAACTTCTATCCCAAGATCATGAGTTCTATTCTTCTTACCAAATCCTAGGAACAGTTTTGATATTGTCTTAGTTATTCTTCTGTTTTTGTGATAAAATATCACGACCAAGGCAATTTAAATATAAGGAATTTATTTGGCTTATGATTCTAGAAGCGTAAGAGTATAACCATAGTAGGAAAGCACAGCAGCAGGAAAAGGAAATTGACACCTTAAATCTTCAAATGCAAATCAAAGCAAAGAGAGAGAACTGGAAATATGGTGAGGCTATCTACTCCGAAACCCTGCCTTCAGTGATATACAGGACCACACCTCCTAAAGCTCCCCAAACAGCACCCCAGGTGGGAGACAAGTATTCAAACAGCCAAGCGTATGGGAGACATTTCTCATTCAAAACACCACAGATAGTTACCATACTCTTGTCTGAACAATTTGACTGCATCACCTGAAGCTGAATTTCTACTTTCTAAGAAAACCAAGACTTTGACAAGACCTATGACACTATAAGAAGGGACCAAACTGAAACCGTCTTAAATAAAACTTCCATTTTGAATAAGCGTCAAACAAAGTTTAAGTTCCCAAGACCTTCCTGGATGAGTGACATCCTAGTTGGCAAGTTGAGACATGAATGCTGGGCAAGTTACCCTGCCACAGTTGAGCAAATCAACCAATGAGAATAGGATTAGTGTACCACAAAAACTTGTTCCTAGGAAAGTCGCCTGTCCCTGAATTCTTATTGGTCAAAAATGTAACTGTAACTTAGCAAAGATGAGTTTTTGTGATAAAAAGATGGCTTTTGTGATATTTTGTGTGGGGGTGTGCTTAAAAGTTCTATAGCATTCTGACTTGGGGTCACAGTTCAGCTCCTGCGTCTGTTCTACATCCCTAACTAATCAATAGTGGCTTGAGAACAATGAGCTTTACTTTCCTGAATTGAATTGGGGTTTGAGTTGCATTGAATCCAAGCAGACTCCATAACACCATGAGGTATATAGGAAAGCCCGAAGAGAAAGTTTCAAGTGAATACTAACCTTCATCTGATTTTACAGAAAGAATTGGAACTTAACTTTACTGTGGAGTCTGTTTGACCCAGAGACAAAGAATAACAGCTTTCTTCCTCAACAGTTTAATATTGAAATAACTATCGGGTACAGCAGATAAAAACCTGTTGGGAGCCGACTCTGAGCAGAAAGCAGCTATCATCTTTGCAGCCATCTCGAGCCATATACCCTGACAAGAGACTTGTTTTCAATAGCCTACAACAGCTGAGCACACTCTGATAAACATCTTGTTTTTCTCACATATCTTGTTTTGTTGTTTATTGTCCCCAGCTGCAGGGTGCACATGGTAAAGCATCTTCAGCTGTGTTCCCCTACTATACCCATGATTTCCTTTCAAAAAAGGCAAGACTCAAGGTGAGACTTGAGGAGAGAATAGACCAGACTCTGTCTCATCTCCATTCTTTGCGTCTCTCTGTCCCCACTCTCTCTCTCTTGCTAGACCCTGACCCACAGATTGAAGCAGCAACTCAGGCAGATATAGGGTGACCCCTGAATGTGGGGTGGCTCGAGCCGCTACAAAAACCAGGGTGAAGTCTCCTGGGGTAAGCCTGCACAGTGAGGAGAACCCAAGAATCTAGTGTTGAGTAAAGGTAAGCAGCATGCTGCATTAGTCTTAGTACTCAGATCCTAAATGCTACTCTTCATTTGCTACTAGTGGATGCTCAATGTGATAGTTCTTCATCGTCAAGTTGACTGGACTTTAGAATCACCTAACATAAGTATTCTGCAAGGGTATTCCAGAACAGATTTATTAATGTAGGAAGACCCAACATAAATGGAGACTGGGTGAACAGTCTGAATAATGAGGGGTGGGAAGGAGCAAGAAAGCCAGATGAACACCACTGTTCAGCTCTCTCTGCTTCCTGATGCACACAGGACCAGATGCCCCACAAGTAGATGCACAGTTTAAGATTAAACTAAATCTCTGCTTTCTTGAGCTGCTTTTACCAGGTATTTAGTCAGAGCAATGAGAAACATAACTAATATGCTCGCTTTCTCTTGAAGCCAATGGCACAACAAGAGCTCTTTGTGGATGTTTACTAACCAAGGGGAAAGCAAGAGCTCTTTGTGGGTGCACACTCATTGTAAACAGCACAGTGGTTTGTGCTCACTTCAGGGTTTCATGAGTTTGTACTGCTCCTCCTCATTGGCTTCTCCAAGAGCTCCAAGCAGCAGCATTATTCTTTGCCTAGGACTATGGTTTATACCCAAACTAGACCTGTTGTATCTTCTTCCATTTGTGTCCTGAGGACCTTCAAAGTGAGATGGCTTTATCTCACTAATTAGGTGGGCATAGAAGTGATCCCAAGGCTGATCCTGTGCCACAGCCCCTGAAGCTGATCCAGCACCACAGTGTTCCATACACAAATAACTCCAGGAGAGAACTGGGCCTTTAGCAGTGCTGTCACATCTGTGAGCACAGGTAAGATGAACACTTCTGCTCAGAAAGATCTGCCCTGAGTCCTCAGGACACAGGAACCAAGGAGCAGCCTGGGACAGGAACCTTCCAGTTTCCATCTGTGGCCGGAACTGACCCTGTGCCACAGCTCTCCATACCCAAATCCCACCGGGAGAGATTCCTGGTCTCCCAGGAGTGCTGATACACCTGTGAGCACAGGTAAGACCACCACTTCTGCTCAAATTCCTGGGCCAAGAGGGACCTGCCCAGAGCCATCAGGACACAGGAACCAAGGATCAACCAGAGACAAGATCCTTCTGGTTTCTCTCTGGACCCCAGAGCTGATCCTGTGGCACAGGTCTCCATACCCAAATTTCTCCCAGAGAGAACTGGTCTTCCAGGAGTACTTACAGACAGGCTTGCAGGAGAGACAAGCCACAGTCAGAGACAGCAAGACCAGCTAACACCAGAGATTAACACATTGCAAGAGGCAAGGGCAAGAAAATAAGCAACAGAAACTAAGGCTACTTGGCATTATCAGAACCCAGTTCTTCCACCACAGCAAGCACTGGATGCCCCAACACACCAGAAAAGCAAGACTCTGCTTTAAAATCATATTTCATGATGATGATGATGATAGAGCACTTTAAGAAGGACATAAATAACAGGAGACCACAAGGAAACAGCTAGAAGCTGTAAATAGGAATCACAAAAGTCCCTTAAAGAGTTACAGCAGAACACAACCGAACAGGTGAAGTAGTTGAACACAAAATCCAGGATCTAACAATGGAAATAGAAACAATAAAGAAATCATAAAGAGAGACAACCCTGGAGATAAAAAAACATAGAAAAGAGATCAGGAGTCATAGATGCAAGAACCACCAACAGAATACAAAAGATAGAAGAGAGACTCTCAGGTGCAGAAGATACCATTGACAAAAAAAAACATTGACAAAATAGTCAAAAAATGCAACATGCAAAAAGCTCCTAACCCAAAACATCCAGGAAATCCAGGACACAATGAGAAGACCAAACCTAAGGATAATAGGTATAGATGAGAATGAAGATTCCCAACTTAAAGGGCCAGTAAATATCTTCAACAAAATTATGAAAGAAAATTTCCCTAACCTAAAGAAAGAGATGAACCAGGCAGTGGTGGCACACACCTTTAATCCCAGCACTTGGGAGACAGAGTCAGGTGGATCTCTGAGTTCGAGGGCAGCCTGGTCTACAGAGTGAATTCCAGGACAGCCAGAGCTATACAGAGAAACCCTGTCTCAAAAAAAAACAAAAAGAAAAGAAAAGAAAAGAAAAAGAGAGAGAGAGAGAGAGAGAGAGAGAGAGAGAGAGAGAGAGAGAGAGAGAGAAAGAAAGAAAGAAAGAAAGAAAGAAAGAAAGAAAGAAAGAGATGAACATAAACATACAAGAAGCCTACAGAACTCCAAATAGATTGGAACAGAATAAAATTTCTCTGACACATAATAATCAAAACACTGAATGCACAAAACAAAGAAAGAATATTAAAAGCTGTAAGGGAAAAAGGTCAAGTAACATATAAAGGTAGACCTATCAGAATTACACAAGACTTCGTATCACAAACTATGAATGTTAGAAGATTCTGGGCAGATGTCATACAGACCCTAAAAGAACACAAACACCAGCTCAGACTACTATACCCAATAAAGCTCTCAATTAACATAGATGGAGAAACCAAGATGACACAACCAAATTTACATAATATCTTTCCACAAAACCAGCCCTACAAAGGATAATAGATGGAAAACAGCAATACAAGGAGGGAAACTACACCTTAGAAAAAGCAAGAAAGTAAATCTTCTTTCAACAAACCCAAAAGAAGATAGCCACACAGACATAATTCCACCTCTAACAACAAAAATAACAGGAATCAACAATCACTGGTCCTTAATCTCTCTTAATATCAATGGACTCAATTCCCCAATAAAGTGAAATATACTAACAGACTGGATACATAAACAGGACCCAGAATTTTGCTGTACACAGAAAACAAACCTCAGTGTCAAAGACAGACACTACCTCAGAGAAAAGAACTGGAAAACAAATTTCCAGGCAAATGGTTGCAAGAAACAAGTTGGAGTAGCCATTCTAATATCGAATAAAATAGACTTTCAACCAAAAGTTATCAAAAAAGACAAGGAAGGACACTTCATACTCCTCAAAGGAAAAATCTACCAAAAAGAACTCTCAATTCTGAACATCTATGCTCCAAATGCAAGGGCACCCACATTCATAAAAGAAACTTTACTAAAGCTCAAAGAACACATTACACCTCATACAATAATACTGGGAGACTTCAACATCCAATTCTCAGTAATGGACAGATCAAGGAAACAGAAACTAAACAGAGATACAATTAAGCTAACAGAAGTTATGGACCAAATGGATTTAACAAATATCTATAGAATATTTCATCCTAAAACAAAAGAATACCTTCTTCTCAGCACCTCATGGTACCTTCTCCAAAACTGACCATGTAATCAGTCACAAAATGGACCCCTACAGATACAATAAGATTAAAATAATCCCATACATCCTATCAGATCACCACAGAATAAGGCTGGTCTTCAATAGCAACAAAAACAGCAGGAAGCCCACAGACACATGGGAGCTGAACAATGAGCTACGTAATGATAACCTGGTCAAGGAAGAAAGAGAGAAAGGAAGGAAGGAAGGAAGGAAGGAAGGAAGGAAGGAAGGAAGGAAGGAAGGAAGGAA
>NW_021604596.1:8980630-9002158 GCF_004785775.1 Grammomys surdaster
GAAGGAAGGAAGGAAGGAAGGAAGGAAGGAAGGAAGGAAGGAAGGAATAAATAAATTAAAGATTTTTTAAAATTTAATGAAAAGGAAGACACAACATACCCAAACTTATGGGGCACAATGAAAGCAGTGCTAAGAGGAAAACTCTTGGCTCTAATTGCCTACAAAAAGAAACTGGAGATAGCATACGCTAACAGCTTGACAACACACCTGAAAGCTATAGAACAAAAAGAAGCAAATACACCCAAGAGGAGTAGAAGGCAGGAAATAATCAAACTCAGAGCTGAAATCAACCAAGAAGAAACAAAAAGATCTATACAAAGAATCAACAAAACCAGGAGCTGGTTCTTTGAGAATATCAACAAGATAGATAAATCCTTAGCCATGCTAACCAGAGGGCAGAGAGACAGTACCTAAATTAACAAAATCAGAAATGAAAAAGACAATATAACAGCAGAAACTGAAAAAATGCAAAAAAAAAAGAAAGAAATCATTATACTACAAAAACCTATATTCAACGAAACTGGAAAATCTGGATGAAATGGATAATTTCCTAGACAGATACCAAATACCAAAGTTAAATCAGGATCAGATAAACCATCTAAACAGTTCCATAAACCCTAAAGAAATAGAAACAGTCTTTATAAGACTCCCAACCAAAAAAAGCCCAGGACCAGATTGGTTTAGCACAGAATTCTATAAGACCTTCAAAGAAGACCTAATACCAATACTTTTCAAACTATTCCACAAAATAAAAACAGAAAGAATACTACCCAATTCGTTCTATGAAGCCACAGTTATGCTGATACCAAAACCACACAAAGACTCAACAAAGACAGAGAACTTCAGACCAATTTCCCATATCAATATCGATGCAAAAATACTTAATAAATTCTCACAAATCGAATCTAAGAACATATCAAAATGATCATTCACCATAATCAAGTAGGCTTCATCCCAGGGATGAAAGTATGATTCAATCCATGGAAATCCATCTATGTAATCCACTACATAAACAAACTCAAAGAAAAAGACCACATGATCATTTCATTAGATGCTGAAAAAGCATTTGGCAAAGCTCAACATCCCTTTATGTTAAAAGTCTTGGAAATATCAGGAATTCAAGGCCCATACCTAAACATAGTAAAAGCAATACACAGCAAACCAGTAGCCAACATCAAACTAAATGGAGAGAAACTGGAAGCAATCCCACTAAAATCAGGGACTAGACAAGCCTGCCCACTCTCTCCCTACCTAGTCAATATAGTACTGAAAGTCCTAGCCAGAGCAATTAGGCAACAAAGGGAGGTCATAGGGATACAAATAGGAAAGGAAGAAGTCAAAATATCACTATTTGCAGATGATATGATAGTATACTTAAGTGGCCCCAAAAATTTCACCAGAGAACTCCAACAACTGATAAACAACTTCAGAAAAGTGGCTAGATGTAAAACTAACTCAAACAAATAAGTAGCCTTTCTATACTTAAAGAGTAAATGAGCTGAGAAAAAAATTAGGGAAATGACACCCTTCACAACAGTTACAAACAATAAAAAATATCTGGGTGTGAATCTAACCAAACAAGTGAAAGATCTGCATGACAAGAACTTCAAGGCCCTGAAGAAAGAAATTGAAGAAGACCTCAGAAAATGGAAAGATCTCCCATGCTAGTGGACTGGCAGGACTAACATAGTAAAAATGGACATCTTGCTGAAAGCAATCTACAGATTGAATGCAAACTTCATCAAAATTCCAATTCAATTCTTCATAGAGATAGAGAAAGCAATTCTCAAATTCATTTGGAATAACCAAAAAAACAGGATGGTGAAAATTACTCTCAACAATAAAAGAACGTCTGGGGATATCACCATCCCTGATCTCAAGCTGTACTACAAAGCAAGAGTGATAAAAATTGCATGGTATTGGTACAGAGACAGACAGGAAGATCAATGGAATAGAATAGAAGACCCAACAATGAACCCACATACCTATGGTCACTTGATCTTTGACAAAGGAGCTAAAACCATGCAGTGGAAAAAGGACAGCATTTTCAACAAATGGTGCTAGTTCAGCTGGAGGACAACATGTAGAAGAATTCAAATTGATCCATTCTTATCTCCCTCCAAAAAGCTCAAATCCAAGTGGATCAAGGACCTCCACATAAAAGCAGATACACTGAAGCTAATAGAAGAGAAAGATGGGGAAAGCCTCCAGAACATGGGCACAGGGGACATTTTCCTGAACAGAACATCAATGGCTTATGCTCTAAGATCACCAGTAGACAAATGGGACCTCATAAAATTGCAAAGCTTCTGTAAGACAAATGACATTGTCAATAGGACAAAATGGCAACCAACAGATTGGGAAAAGATCTTTACCAATCATACATCTGATAGAGGGCTAATATCCAATATATACAAAGAACACAAGAAATTCGACTCTAGACAATCAAATAACCTGATTAAAATATGGGGTACAGAGCTAAACAAAGAATTCTCAACTGAGGAAACTTGAATGGTCAAAAGCAGCTAAAGAAGTGTTCAACACTCTTAGCCATCAGGGAAATACAAATCAAAACAACCCTGAGATTCCACCTCACACCAGTCAGAATAGCTAAGATCAAAAACTCGGGTGACAGCAGATGCTGGAGAGGGTGTAAAGAAAGAGAAACATTCCTCCATTGCTGGTGAGATTGAAAGCTGGTACAACCATGCTGGAAATCAGTCTGGCATTTCCTCAGAAAATTGGACATAGTACTATCTGAGGACTCAGCTATACCACTCCTGGGCATATACACAGAAGATGCTCCAACATGTAATAAGCACACATGCTCCCCTATGTTCATAGCAGCCATATTTATAATAGCTGTAGGAGCTGGAAACAACCCAGACATTCTTCAACAGAGGAATGGATACAGAAAATGTGATACATTTACACAATGGTGTACTACTCAGCTATTAAAAACAATGACTTCATGAAATTCTTAGGCAAGTTGATGGAACTTGAAAACATCATCCTGAGTGAGTCACAAAAGAACACACATGGTATGTACTCTCTGATAATTGGATATTAGCCCAAAAGTTTGGAATACCCAAGATACAATTCACAGACCATATGAAGCTCAAGAAGAACAAAGAACAAAGTGTGGATACTTCAGTGCTTCTTAAAAGGGGGAACAAAATACTCACAGGAGGAAATATAGAGACAAATTGTGGATCAGAGACTGAAGGAAAGACCATCCAGAGACTACACCACCTGGGAATCCATCCTATATACAGTCACCAAACCCGGACGCTACTGTGGATGCCAGAAAGTGCTTGTTGACAGGAGCCTGATATAGTTGTGTCCTGAGATACTCTGCCAGAACCTGACAAATACAGAGGAGGATGCTCACAGCCAACCATTGGACTGAGCACAGGCTCCCTAATGAAGGAGCTGGAGAAAGGACTGAAGGAGCTGAGGTGGGTTGCAGCCCCATGTGGGGAGCAACAGTGTCAACTGGCCAGACTCTGCCCTGGAGCTCCCAGGGACTGGACCACCAACCAAAGAGTACACATGGAGGGACTCATGACTCTGGCTGCATATGTGGCAGATGGCCTTGTTGGTCATCAGTAGGAGGAGTGGCCCTTGAGCCTGAAGGTATTCAATACCCTAGTATAGGGGAATGCCAGAACAGAAAGGTGGAAGAGGGTGTGTGTGGGGGGGAGCACCCACATTGAGGTATGAAGACGGGGGATGGGATTGGGGGTTTCCAAAGGGGAGACCTGGAAAGGAGAAAACATTTGAAATGTAAATAAGTATCCAATTAAAAAAGAGAGAGAAAGAGAAAAGAAGTGATCCTAAGCCTAGAATGTGCTCACCTCAAACCCAAAGAGCTTTGAACTTTTTTTTTATGGGTAAAATATGAAAGATCTGATAACCATCCTGTGTTCTGGAGAGTGTGTACAAAAGCACACAACTGTCATGTGATACTGAAACACCTCATGGCTGGGGAATGTTCCCAAATTGTTATAGAGTTTTCCTCCTACCAATAAAAGCACAAATGTTCTATCAAGGAGTTCTTATTCAATAGACCTTGTTACCTGATAGTACAAAGATAGAGGACAAATGGTCTGTGTGTGTAGATGGTCCAGATCTCCCTGAATTAAATTATGGTAAATAAAACTGATAGACTTTGGATAAGATTTTGAGTTGCTGACTTTATGAATAGCAGCTGTTTCTGGGCCTCTCTCTTTACAAGTAAGTAAAGAATGTGCTTACTAAAGCCCAAGAGCATGCAAGGCAAGCAAAGTGATTTTAATCTGCTGTGGCAGGAATACCACATCCAGCATAGGAACTGTGTCAGGTGTCCCATTTGATTAGGTTTGAACAGTACACTGTCAATGAAGTCATAAACATGGCTTTCTTAGCTTATCCTAGAGAATGTTTGAAAGCTAGAAACATACTCATCCCTAATTCAGACAAGAGACCTACAGACATTCAATCATATTCTCTCTCTCTCTCTCTCTCTCTCTCTCTCTCTCTCTCTCTCTCTCTCTCTCTCTCTCTCTCTAACACACACACACACCCCAGCAAGCATGGGCAAAATTCTGGACCCTAGAAAGAAACTGGATGGGGCAGTTTCTTGAGGCTGGTAGCCCCTGGATTCACAGGAAGTAGGTAGTTAGCCAGCCCTAAGAAGAAGGCTCCATGTGTCCACTCATCTTGCCTTTGCTAACTGGCCCTATCTATCCCATGAGTCTGTCATTCAAAGTGCTACACAATCCCAATATCTAAAAGGATTTTAGTGACACTGGTGCCCCCTCAGTAGTACCTTTATCAGCAATAGCCTGAGGAATGACATGCTGAGGAGTGTGACATGCTGCTGGTGTCTGAGGCTGGAGGAAGAAACCATGCTAACATTTGCATTTTCCTTGCTTAAGTCGGAAGCTCTCTCTACTCCTCCCCATCCATCCTGGAACTGTATATCTTTTTATCTGTCTGGATTTTCCTGTTCAAGTTTTTAGTAACATATAAAGAAATGTTTTTCTCTGTGACATTTCCATATATCAGAGCAGTGCACCCTGTGCTTACCCATCCCCCATTTCCCTCCCTAGTTCAGCCTCTCCCTCTCTTCTGGCCCCTTTTCCAGCCTCACATGACCCTCCCTGCCCCTTTCATGTCACCTTCTACTACAGTATCTTGTTATAGAATTTAAATCTAGATTCCACATATGAGAGGCAGCAGGTTTTTTTTCCTGAGTCTCACTTATCTCACTTAGCATAGTGGTCTCCAGTTTCATGCATTTCCCTGCAAGTGTCGTTTCTTCCTTTCTGACAGCTGAATAAAAATCCCATTGGACATATGTACATTTCCTTCATTCACTCATCTGTTGGTGAGCATCTACACTAGTTCTAAATCTTGACGCTCATCAATAATGCAGCAATAAATATAAATGTGCAGGTATCTCTGTGGTGGGATGGTTCCAGTATATACCCAAGAGGAGTAGAGCTGATTAAAAATAAAAATGGTCATTTTATTTTTAGTGGGTGAGGGCCCTCAACACTGACAACTATTGTGTCTGTTCCAGTTTAGATTTGACTACAACTATGTAAGGGTTCCTCTTTCCCCCACATTCACCTTGTTAAGACAGGGTCTCTCTGTCACACTGTATACTCTAGCATGGCAGTGTCACAAGTTTCCGGGCAGTTCCCCTATCAGTATAGCAGTGCTGGCACTAAACTTGCTTTGCCAGACTTGCACAGCAAGCACTCTTACCTGGTTTGGTTCTGGGTTTAGGGGCTTTAGCTTTTTGGGTTGGGGGGGAGCTTATCTGTTTGTTTTGTCCTTCTGTTTGTTTGATAACAATCACTCTAACTAGAATAAGACAACTCTCAAAGCAGTTTTAATGGGTAACTCCAGATGTCTGCTGATGTTAAACACACTTTAAAATATTCATTGGCTGCTTGTACTTCTCCCTTTGAAAACTGTATATATACTTCAGTAGTACATTTATGGGTTAGATGATTTAGGTTTTAGGTGTTTATTTTATAAACAGGTTCTTTCTACAGCCTAGATATCCTCTATCTAATACACAGTTGAAAAAAATTGCATAGAAGGTGTGTTTGCATGTGTTTGTGATCCATCCAACATGTGTACTGGGGGTTAACAGTCAGCTCTGAATGGAGAAGAAACTCATAGGCCCTCCCAATTACTGCAGCACTGGTTAAACTCAGTGGCTTACACAAAACAAAAAGTCATGGATATGACTGGACAACGACAGGGGGACCAGAACCATTACAAGGTCCCCTTCAATTACCAGAGGTCAGGCCTCTATTCCCGCCTTCGCAAGATTAGAATCACCACAGCCCTTCTATACTTAGAGAAGGGAGGAGATGTCAGGGACATCCCTGCTTACACACTGAAGGCCTAAAATCAGCAATAAGCCTGTCATACATGTATACTAACACCAAGTCTTGGGTCTCTGTGGAAAAACATTGAAACAGATGGCTGTAAGCTATTGTAAACAGGCAGCTTTCATGGAAATTTACCAGCCTGAGGAGTCATAGACCTTGTAAATAGGTAGCCTTGGCAGACAATACCAACTTAGATAAGGACAAGTGAATCATAGGCAGAGTCATAGTGACTTGTCCCCTGAACCTTCACCCAGCCAATACCCTGTTCTGAAAGATATCTGTATTCCCCCTGAACACCCACGCTCCAGTGTCATCCCCTTCCCCATGTCCTGCCTTTCTGTGTTTATAACCCCTGTGTGAATGAATTACGATTTGAAAATAATAAATAAATTATTTTAAAAAATCTATGTTCATAAGGGACAAAAAAAGTCATGGATATGAAAAAGAATTGCGTAGGAAAGAAAGCAAGGTTGACAGGGGTAGGTGAGAAATAAGGGGGAATAATCAGAACAGATTATATACATGCATAAGTTACTAAAGAACAAAGTTAATTTTTAAAAAGGATGCCTAGGCTATCAATGAGTTATACCTTTACATGTGTCTATCCTGTAAAGGATCAACTGAGGGAGAAAGCCCAGCTGTGAATGTGAACAGCCCCAGCATGTGGCCTGGGGGTCTTAGACTGAATATAAGGGAGGAAGGAGAAAACCACCCGAGTACCAACAAATTCAATCTAACAGGACAGCTTACACTCCCACTTCTAGGACTTCTACACCATGACAGACAGAAGCCATTCAAACTTTTGTCAGATAGATTCAGCTCTGATTGGTGTCACCTACAGTCATCTGAGGGGGTCTCAACTGACAGATTGCCCAGATGAGATTGGTCTATGGCCATAGCTGTGAGAGAGTCCTAAAATGATAATGTGAGAATGTGGCACCACACCTAAGCAGTTGGTCTGAGCTGTAGAAGAAAGTTACCTGAGCTTGAGACAGTAAGTACGAGAGTAAGCAGCCTCCTCCATGGTTTAGGCTTTCAGCTCTTACCTTTAGTGCCTGCCCTGATTTCCCTCACTGGGGGGCTGTCACCTACAAGTATATGAGCCAAGTACGACCTTCCCTCCCGTGTTCATTTTGGTCATTGTATTTTATTACTAAAATAGAAATGAAACTAGAATAAACCATAAACCAAAATAAATTCAAATTGATTCTCATCATGTATTTGGTCACAGAAATAAGAAAAGTAATTAATGTAAATTCTACTCACCAAGTAGAAGGTGAGTTCAAGGTGTTCAAGTTGTCTAGGTCATACATTTTTAAATATTTTTCTTTATTCTTGAGAATTTCATACATGTATACAATGAAATACTAACATATCTAATGCCGATTTCTCCTTTCCCTCACCCATGTTCCCCCTCAAAAAAAATTTCTCTCAACTTAATGGCTTTTTTTGTAACATGTGAACACCAGTGCTTCCCATGTGTGTATGTGGAGGGAGCCATCGACTCCGTCACACAAAGCCTACTGGTGGGCACAGCCTTAAAAAGAATGATGAATGATTTTCCTCCCTTAGCAGATAGCAAGCACCAATGGCTCCATAGTAAGGGGTTACTATAGAGTACTGCCACCTATGTGAGGATGTTGACTGACTTGTGTAGGTAGTATCTTAGTGCTGTTTACAGACACCATGACCAAAGCAGCTCTTAAAAGGACATTTTTTTTTTTACTTTTATCTGCATTTATTTTATACTAAATTTATTCCCGTGCCATGAGCTTCTGTTTCTTCAGTTTCTTCTGGGATATCTTTTTCTTCTGTGCAACCTCCTCTTCTGGCTTTGGAACAATTTGTTCCTTCTCAGTGAGGATCATCTCAATGTGGCAGGGGGAGCTCATGTATGGGTTAATCCGGCCATGAGCTCTGTAAGTTCGTCGGCGCATCTTAGGTGCCTTGTTCACCTGTATGTGTTCAATTACTAGAGAGTCTACATCTAAACCCTTAAGTTCTGCATTACTCTCGGCGTTTTTAAGCATGTGCAGCAAAAACTCTGCACTCTTCTTTGGCCACCGTCCCTGTGGTGTCCAGCCCCATTGTTTGGCCTGGGCGCACCTACCAACTCCACCATTATACCGACGGAATGGCACACATTGCTTTTTTAAAGTGACATCCTTCAGGTACTTGGTAGCTTTGCGGATGTGCATGCCCTTGATGGCCTGGGCAGTTTCCCGGGTGTTCTTAAAGTGAACGCGAAGGTTTGAACCTCGTGATTTACAAGATTTTGTGGGATTTTCCGGGTCAAGAGAGTAGCGAACCATCTTGACGAGTCACCTTTCGCCGCTTACAGGAAGAGCAAAAGGACAACATTTAATTGGAGCTGGCTTACAGGTTCAGAGATTCAGTTCATTATCATCAAGGTAGGAGGATGGCAGCATCCAGGCATGCATGGTGCAGGCAAAGCTGAGAGTTCTACATCTTCATCTGAAGGCTGGTAGTGGAAAACTGACTTCCAGGCAGCTAGTAGGAGGGTCTTAAAGCCCACACCCACAGTGACACACCTACTCCAACAGCACCACACCTTCTCCAACAGAGCCACACCTTCTAATAGGGTGACTTCCTGGGTCGAGCATTTACAACCATCATAGATGATAACCACAACCAATATGAATTTGTGAGTATCCAGAACACAGCATTTCACAGCACTTGTTCCTGTCATGTGGCTTTACTTTTTTTCTTGCCTTTTCCTCATTTTTCCCTGAGCCTTGGTACCAGGCAATTGAGTCAGCTGTCCACCTAGGTCTGGGCACTCAGCACTTTAGGCAATTATGTCTCTTTCCATTCACTGCTGCCTGCTGCAAAATGAAGCTTCTCTGGCTATAAACATAAATACTTAGAGAAAAACTTGATAGCATGCACAGATAGCAAAATAACAATATCAAGTTCCACTCTGGGCCTATGACATTCCCAGCTATGACAGTAATAGGCATGACGTTCTCTCCTGCAATTAATTGTTAGTGGCTCCAAATCCAATCAGAAGGTTGTTAGTTACCCCTAACTTATCATGCCCCAATTGCATCAATGGGCACATAATGCCTGGCATGACAGTATTGACAGTATTGACAGTAGACTCCAGTGCTAGGTAAGACCACTGATGTCTTCTCTCTCCTAGAAAGCTTCATAGCTTCTTCAGGTATCATGAAAGCTAACCAGCAAGGAGGAAGCTTCCTGGCCAGTTTGAGATTTATTTCTCCTTGTCCTACAGCCAAAATATGTGGACAGTAAAGTATGTCTTCTTCAATAGGGTCCTCAATAGGTAGATAATCAAGGATAGTGCCAATAGGCTATTTTTTGATAGGGTCTACCTGACCAGTAACCTGTATGAAGGTATTCCATGCTGGGCATAGCTTTGTAGACTTTGCACACTGGGCTGTGTCTATGCATACTTTCTGTTGTTTCATTTTCACAGCGCTATAAACCTGACTGATAGAAGTGAACACAAAAACAGATATAAGGAAAGAACAGCAGTAGAATATAGAACAGTACTACCAAGGCAGTTATTGTCAAGTCTGTGTATTTCACCATTACCCACTATTCATAGTGAAAAATATTTCATTCTCAGCCCAACTTTGAAAACTTAATGAGATGGTTTGAAAAATTCATCTTCTCAGAATTATTTTAACTGGAGACTACTTAAAACACATTATGATATTCTTGATATGAAGATATTTAATATCACTTAGGGCTATATCTGCTATAAAGAAGCTACTTAGCAAACATTAGGTATTACTTTTTTGTTCTTCTTAAAAACAACGTATTCAAAGATTCTTCAGGAAAAGACTGTAGTAACTTATCTTCAACATGAATATGTGTCTTAGAAAGAAACTATAAATTACTAGTATCTGCAGGGAATTTCATAACTGACTCTTATGATAAGCCATTGTGTGATGTTTATGCTTCTGTTCTATGACCAAAGCCTAAGACAATAAGCTTCTAATTATATTTACTGTATAATTTAGTAAACTTTAAAATACATGTCTAAAAACGAGTCTGCTGTAGGTCAAGTAATACATCACAATTCCCTGTGAAAAGAACACTATTACTAAGGGTTACCCAACTTTTCAATCCTCTTCCCGAGTTCTTATTAAAGCATGATTATCTTTATATAGATGTTTTCCGTATAAAAAAAGTCATATCAGGTAGAGAATAATAATGAAGAATGGCCAGTAGTCATGTGTTAATTAGTCAAAGTAAGGTTCATAGGAACAGAACTATAAATTCTCTTGTGAGAAAAGAATATATTTGTTAAATCAGTGACCTCCATTCTTCTACTTGGGTCTCAAGATGGTCTGTTGGGGACACTGGAGAGACTGACTGTCTTACAATCCCTCTGTTATATGACTTTTCCCCTGGGACAAACAAACATGTATTGATTCCAGACAGAGCACTCATAACAGACCAAAAACAACTCCACTGAAGTGTCTTAACCTGGAGAGTTTATTTATTGGGGTTCACTGCAGGAGCTAGAGCAATGGTTACCTTCAGGAGCCTGAATAGCTCAAAAGCAATGGCATCACTGAAAAGTCATCCCAGCATATGTGACAGTTCACAAAATCTATGCCATTGGAGCTCCCTGACCAACTGGCAGCTTTCCTGGTTACAGGAGACTCTCTTTTCCCCTGAAAATGTTTACTGCTTATATAACCTTGGGAAGAAGTCTTGTGAATCTTGCTTCAGGTGATTCCTCGGTTGTATTTTCTTTTCTCTCAGTCTTTAAGTTTTATTTGCTTCTTGAGTCTGAGACTTCTTCCTCCTTGTAGGGGTGAATGTTTTATTTGAGAGGAAATACCTGTACATCCCTCTGAGGCTGCTTCTATCCACATGTTCCACTCATGGACCCCAGGGTGACAGTCAAAGTTCAATACTGCCTTATCCCTGCCACTAGATTCCAGTAGCTGCACCTCCCCAATAACTCTTTGGGGAGTCATTTATCTATAGTAGCAGAATTTTTTATTATTCTTGCCCATTCCTGAATACCTATATCTAAACAATATTTGGCACATAATAGGCATTCAATAAATATTTTTAATAAATTGATTAAATAAGTGATAGATTATAGCAACTGCTGAGGTTGCAAGTGGAAGCCATTTTTGCGGGAAATTACATTGAGCATCTGCTTACCTTAATCACCTTAAGGTACTTCTTCCTCAGTGTATCCCTTAAATCTGCAGTTGTTCAAGGATGATTTCTAAGCACTGCTTCTACTGAGCAATTCAAGAAAAGGTTCCTCTTTAGTCCCCTGGGTAGAACTGTACACAGTTTTTGCAAACTGCAGCTCTCTTAAGGAATTGATCTGGTGCTCTGTAAAAACATAATCTGGATAAAAAAAAAACCATCTGATAGTCACATAGACTATCTGTTTCTTCTTCATGTGCCCTGTTGAACACAATTACCTAGATCTCTGAGATAATGCTTTTGAGGAAGTTAAGTTCAACAACTATGTATTAAATACCTACTATGAGGCAGTGTGTCTTCCAGATATTTAGGTATGAATAGTGCATGAGGGCTTCAAACTCAGTTAACCCTAGAAATCAGCAAAGGATCTAGGTTCCCTTTCATGTGTGACTTGGTTCACAAAACCACTAGACATGTATTTTCTACCTTAGGACTTTGCGTCAATTTTATGAGATATAAATAATTTTGATTTTACAAGTGAAGTCATAGGAACAACTTATATGTCAATTAAGATGAAAGAAAATAAGTAAACAAAGCAAAAGAAAATGTTTAGACTTAAATAGGGTCATAAATGTTGGAAGGACACACCAACACCTACTTACCTTCACAGTCAGAAGATAGACTTTGGGCTATCACCCAAGTCAAAAGCATTTTTTGCTAGGCCTTTCTGTTCATTCTTAACACCTCTAATTTTTAAATTGTGTTTTATTTCATGTTTTGTTATCCTTATTTGACATATATATATATTGATTTTAATCTACTTAAGACACTATGAACACAATATATTAAATGCCTTTTGTCAAGGCTGTTTTACAGCTACTGGAAAGCATAAAATGCACATAGAGTTCTATATTATTTTCTGTTGCTGTGATAAAACATTGTTGGTGTATTTTTTTTTACTCTACTTTATTGGATTTTTATATCTACCACTCTTCCAACCCTTATTCCAACCTAATCCCTTCCAACCCCCAACACCAAGTAGGAGAGAGAGTTAGAGGGAAAGAGGGATGTAGGTCTCTTTAGACTACTTCCTGCTGATTAGGGACATCTTGTTTCTTGGGGCCAGTCTAATCTCTGACATCAGACTATCTCCAACTTCTTCTCATCAACCTTGTAACAGCTACCAAGAGCGCCAAGAGAATCAGCAACCTCCACAACCCTCTCAGAACTCTCCTACTTATATTATCTCCAGAGTCCCCCGAGTTAACTATCTGCAGCTGACAAAATCACAACCCTACAGGCAAATCATAATCACCTGCTGTGAAGAAGCCTCTTATGCCACACCTGGCATTAAAACAAAAGCATATTCACATAACATAACTGGGTTTTTATAGAACCAATATTCTCACTACATTTCCCCCTTTTAATCCAAAAGCTGGCTTTTTCCCTCTAACATCAATAAACTATATACAATAAGAACAATTATGAGAACTATCAAGTTAGAATTACATTCACAATGTCTGGTCCATATGTATTTGGCAACCTTGGAGAAAGTACTCCACTATCTATCCTATCCTGGTAAGTCCAAAGTATTGTACTTAAATCATTTGTACTTAAATCATATCTTCCATTTACATCTTTTTTACATCCTAAAGCATTTTCTTAGATCCTAAATAATTTAAGTTTTTACTGTTTAATGTTTTTATTCTTTAATATTTTATTCTTTAATGTTTAATATTTGTATTCTTTTTATTAATATTTTTAATTTATTCTTTAATCTTTTTTGCATTCTAGACTTTATCCCTCCCCATACACCCTCCAACTGCTCTACATCCTACACCTCCTCCCACCCCCTTTCCAAGAGGGTGCCACCACCCCCATCTCCACCCTCACCCCACTAGGCCTCCTCACTCCCTGGGGCCTCAAGTCTTTCAAGGGTTAGGTGCATCTTCTCTGACTGAGTCTCGACCAAGCAGTCCTCTGCTGTATATGAGTTGGGGACCTCATATCAGCTAGTGTATGCTGCCTGTTTAGTGGCTCAGTGTCTGAGAGATCCCAGGGACTAGGTTAGTTGAAACTGCTGGTATTCCTATAGGGTCACCCTCCTCCTCCTCAGCTTCTTCTAGCTTTTCCCTAATTCCACCACAGGGGCCCCCAGCTTCTGTCCATTGGTTGGGTGTAAATATCTGCATTTGACTCTTTCAGCTACTTGTTGGGCTGTAATGATAGGCCCCTGTTTGTAAGCATACCATAGCACCAGTAATAGTGTGAGGACTTGGGGCCTCCCCCTCAACTGGATCTCAATTTGGGCCTATCACTGGACCTCCTTTTCCTCAGTTTCTTCTCCACTTTTGTTCCTGCAGTTCTTTCAGACAGGAACAATGATGAGTCAGAGTTTTTGACTGTTGAGCCCCAGCCCTCTACTTGATGGCCTGTCTTTCTACTGGAAGTGGACTCTACAAGTTACCTCTCCCTGCTGGAGGTCATTTTATCTAAGGTCCCTCCCTTTGTTGTAAGACTATAACTAACTAGTTTTCAACCCCATCAGAGACCTGAGAAGGAATAAATATTATCTGAGTAAGTGCACAGCAAGCAGCTTATAGAAATGACAGAGACTACTAGCTACCTGGAGAATTACCCAAGGTTCCTCTGTGTCATTGCAGTATTCAGTTTTCAGCTGAGAGACTCAAAATATCTGATGAACTTATCTTTGGAGCAGGGATTTTGAACAATTGGCCTACAAGACTACAAGTAAAATTTTAGATGACTAACTAGTAACTTGTATTTCTAATTATCCTGAACAATTTGCAATAGACTAGAACTTTACATTTTTAAATGAGTTGTAAATGTACAATACAATAAGCAGGAGTTGGATGAAATAACCTTAAACTTCTATCAATATATAATAATAAACACCAATGTAAAATATTTGAGACACATTGCTTTCTAGTAAATTCAATAACCTATCTTTTATCCTATCATCCTATATGCCCCCCCCTTTTTAAACCTAGTAATTCTCAGATGCTCTTGTCTGAAATGATTTGTACTTTGAGCTAGGGCCCCAAAGCTGCTTCCTGGCTGCAGGCAACTACCTTGTATGTCCCTCCTGGACCTGCACTCACCTGTCCAATGACACCTTTTACCATAGCATCTGCAAACCCTAGGAGGGCATTCTTACCAAGAACCCAATGCTGCCAGAAATGGCTTGTTAGCTTCTATGGTGTCCTCAGAGTTAGCACACCAGCCATTTGAGGATATGGCTCAGAAAGTATCATATTCCTCACAAGTACCACAATGGAGGTTTTGAGCTCTGAGACTTTTAGCAGCTTGATCAAAATATTTTTTAAATGACCAAATTTATTGCAATTGAAGAACTGGACATTTTGATATCAAAGACCTTGTTCAACTACTGGAAAAGCTAATGGTGGTAATCTCATAATCCCAAACTGCCCCTCTGGCAGAGCAGTTTGTTCAAGATTAACGCTGTCTCTCAGAACAGGCTGTTTCTGTTTAACCCTATTGCTCTGCTCAGGCTTCTTTTCCTCTTTGCTCACCGTCCACAGTCCTGCCCAAGGGTTTCAGGGACTTGAAACTCAAAGTGTGTGGCACAGACCAGGTGATGATCTGCCTTCTAGCCCAGTCTGCCTTGTGCTTTTCATCCTGCAGGAGGCTCCTGCTCTCAGTCACTGCATCTGAACTCTTTATTTCAGTCTTTTCTAGTGCTGCTCACTTCCAAGTATTTCCACCTCTACCCATAACCTCTCCAGTTAAATCTTAGATCCCTCCATTTTCACTCAGAATCTTTCCAATTACTCAGTCATTCTCCAAACCTTTTTTGAGAAGAGGAGGAGAAGGAAGAGAATGAAGAGGATGGGGGAGAAACCAAAGCAGAAGGAGAAGTAGAAGCAAAGAACAAAAAACCACCTCTGGAACCAGTGGCAACAGCCACAATTATGGGCAGTGGGTTGTGAGAGGCAGCTGGGTACCTGGTTGACCACAGGCCTCGAGCCCTGGATAATACCCTAATGGGACGGTAGATGTTTGGCCTTGCTCCTGGGCCCTGGTTCCTTTTACTTATCCACAGCCCCTCCCAAAGAAAGATTTGTGGCCTTAGGTCATGTAGCACAGGTAGCACAGATAGAGGGTGTAACTGCAGGCCTCAGAACTTCAAGAGATCTCCATATTAATGAGATACCTAAAGGCCAGAGGGAGTAGCCAATTAAGCATTCCTTCCCAGACCCTCCTCCCTACAAAAGATATTTAATCTCAGGCCTGCCCTGACAGCGGGGTGCTACAGCTTCATCCACTTTCCATCATGACAATAAACCTTTTAAAACCATGGACCTCCTCTTGTCTTTGGGGCCTGCATGGAGAACCATAGAGGGGTCCTTCAACTAATGAGCTGCTGCTGCCTAATCTCCCGCCTGGAGGACTTCTCTGCATTCCTGCCATGGAGGCCTGCCAACTCAATCAAGTTAGCCAAGCCAGCCATGACCTAGCTTAACCAAGAGTCTCCACCCCGCAGGGCACTGCCAGAGCTTCTCCCTCTCACCCCTCTCGGCTTTGGGCCAATCCAGCCCATGTGCCCCTGTGTCTCAGTCCTTCTTTGGCTCCCAGCAGCACTTGGGAGCCCAAGGACAGAGACCAGCTGGTCTCCATCTAGCTACTTCAGCCCAGAGACCCCCCAACCCGAGAGCTCTGCTCCCACGGGTCTCAGGCTGAGACCTCTCCACGCCCAGGCGGAGCCCCACAGTTTCTCATAGCCCAGCATCCACCCGTCACCACATGGACTGAACTCGGTCAAATTCCCACATTTCTGCCTCCCTGAGCCGAGGCAGACAAGCGGGATCCACAACTCAGCCCAACAGGACCCACACCCACACATGAGCTAGAGCCCCCACACAATAAACCTTGTGTTGACATCCTGAAACAGTATATTCATTCCTTCATACCCTGCTATCTCCTCTACAGCATTAGAAACCAAGTTTCCCATTTTTATCCTGGTTGCACATTTGGATGCCACTTACTGGTGTATTTTTTTATGCTACTTTATTGTGTTTTTATATCTACCACCCTTCCAACTCTATTCCATCCTAACTCCTTCCAATCCCTCAACACTAGGTAGAACAGAAAGGTTAGAGGAGAAAGGGGATGTAGGTCTCTTTAGACTACCTCCTGCTGACTGGGGATGTCATGTTTCTTGGGGCCAGTACAACCTTCAACATCAAGATATTTACAACTGACAGCAAGCAGGAACAGCAAGGCAGCAGCAGCCTCCACAGGCCCTCTCAGGGCTCTTGAGACTCTCCAGAATTAAACTATCTGCAGCTGGGAAAAATCATGACCCTGCTAGTGCATGAGGCAAATCATAATCACCAGCTGAGAAGCAGTCTCTTATCCCACACCTGGAACTAAAACAAAAACATTCACATAACATAACTGGGTTTTTTAAGAAACCAAAATTCTCTCTATCAAACATCAGGACAAAAAGCAACGTATAGAAGAAAGAAAATATTTGGCTTGTAGCTCCATATGTGTAAGGGCCTATCATAGAGGAAAATCGCAGCAATTGGTGGCTGGTGTGGTGACAGGAGCAGGAAGCCGAGAGGTCACATCTTCTATCATGAACATGAAGCAGAAAGAGTAAATTAAGGTGAGGCTCTAACATCTCAAAGTCTACCCACAGTGACAGACTTCTCCCAGCAAGGCTGGGCCTCCCATGACCCACACAAACACCACAACAAGGGGTGGAGACCAAGTGATTAAACCTGAGCTGGTTGGTAGAGGACTTTTCTTATCCAAACCATCACAGAATGAACTAGCCAAAATCAGAGGCAACATGTGCCAAACAGATATCCACAACTAAAAATGTCTGAGAGGTCGTGCCTAGCTCTGGAAAAAGCAAGGTTTCCTGAAAACAAGACATTAGGAATATGTGACTAAATGAGGGGAAAATTCCATTTAGTGATCTTTGCAGAACAGCCTCTATTTTGGTAAATTACAAGCTTAAAAGAAAACCATGACCCATGTAAAGCTCACGACATTATTCTTTCATCAAAAGATGAAACACTCGGGCATGAATCCTAAAGTCATCAAGCTGTAGACACGTAGCATGCATCCACCTGCCCCTCAACTCACTTTCCACTGGAGAAAGCTTAGAGTCTAAATTGATGTCTAATTACCAGCTTCCCACTTTAGCAGACTGGAAACTCATCAGGGATAAATCTTAGTCAGGGCTGGCAGAATCTGCTTCCTCCTGGTTAGACTGAATGTGCTAAGTGGATTTCGGATTCTACTCATTCCGTTGATTATATATAATACAAAGAATGGCATTCATGCACCATCCCACTCTGAACTGACTACAGGCCTGGCCTCAGTACCAGTACAATTAGAGTTGGCTTAGATGTCCAGGTGGAAACTCATCAGGCAGTATTTTTCCTCTTGTAGCGGATGTTCACCAAAAATGTCCTTGCATCAACAACTGGACAGTCCTATGTCAAATTTTCCTCTAATTTTAAAGAACTACTCCAAGAAGAAAATTAGGGGAAATGATTTTGTTTTAAAGAGCAGGGTTTAGAGCTAATAGCTAAATTTTATTCTTTTTTTTTCATGACATGTCTATAAGAAGACTACTTATTTGAGGTTTTTTTAATGTAGAATTTAAAAGAAAAGAACAATTATTGTTTTTAATTTTTTTTGAAACTTTGAAATCCAAAGTAACCAAAGCTTTAGAGTAGAGAAGCAGGAACAGTAATAGTGTGAAAAAAAATAAACAGACCAGATTATGTGAGTACAGGAAGCTGGCTGCAGCCACATTTACATGAACACCACAACATCCAAACTCATTTCAATGCAAGTACCAGCCTGAAAGCCTGAAGGAATCCATGACAACACAGGTGGCTGTGGTTTCATGTCCATGCACTGCTTTGTATACACATTTTCCCACTGTGACTCAAAGTGTTGTTTATGTGTGCTTTTATATTAGTGGTGAATATTCTCCTTTTTCATTTACCTCAACAAGGTCCTGTGATGAGGTGGTGAAGGATCCTGGATGCGACCCATGGGCCTCAGGTCCCCAGACCTAGTCCTATCAACCACTTACGTTTCCTGGAAATGGTTTCAAAAACTTGATGGTTCTTTCCAAGAGTACACAGGAGAGAGTGAGCAGGACAGGAGAAAACAAGAGATGGTGGCAGCTGCCAGAGCACATTGCTGAGCTCTGGGGAGTCTGGAGACCCATGGAGGTTCTGAAGGGCAATGTGATGGCAGAAAAGGAGTCTGTGGAACCCACAATCGCTCCAGAACAACCTAGGGAAAAAAAGGCAATCTTGTGGGAAGATGCTTTTTTTTAAAGTGGGATCATAAAATTGGAAGAAACAGCAAAACACAGCAACTCACAGCACAGGACGACAAGTTTACACCCTTCACTGCTGTCAGGCTGCAAGCACAAAGGTTGTGTCAGATGACCCATGGGGCAGCCAGCACCAATGACAGGAAGATGTGCAACTGCCTGGAACAACTGCAGAAACAGGTCATATCTGAATACAGTCAGCCAAAATTGCAGCTCATGCTGCTTGCTCTGTTGGGATATGAAGAATTCAAGGCAGCTTGTTGCCTGCAGGTTACAAGCACAAAGGTCAAAGAGCCTCAGGAAGACAGACATGGAGGGCAGGAATGTGTGTAGCCGCAAGGAGCTGGCATAGAACTTGCCCCTGGCTGCTCCGACTAGCTGCAATATCACCTTGACTCTGGACAACAGAAATGGTCCAGTATTTATGATGTTTCAAAAACTAGAAACCTTGAACCAGACCAAAAACTCATTGTAATGAATATTTGCATGTAAAACTGGGCAAAAATTCAATATATATATATGAATATATCATATATATTGTATATAAGCATATGAATCATATATGAATATATATCATATATACACATATACATATATACAGCCAGGCAGCTGCAGATGTCCATGGTCTGTGCCATCACCTGAAGCAATATTGATGTCCATTAGCCATAATGCCACCAAGGCCATGTTGATGTCGATGGCCTGTGCTGCCACTGAGGGGTAGAATGGCAACTAGCCCATGCTGCAGCAGAGGGCCTTGTTGAGAACACCATGGTCTGTACTGCCACTGGAGATCATGTTGAGGTTCATAGCACATACTGACTCCAGAGACTGTGTGGATGTCTGGGGTCCATGCTGTCACCAGAAGCTAGGTGGAAGTTCCTGGTCTATGCTCCCACTGACTGTAAAGGACAAGGAAATTACTTTTGCGGTGGTAACTATGACTTCAGACTCACAGTTGAGACGGACATAGAAAGCTTCTGTGATAACCCCTACACCCACCCCACCCTACAACCCCATCCCCAAAATACTAACAGCTTAGACAGAAAGCCATCAAAGAGAATGATTAAAAATTGCAAGAAAAGTGCTAAAGTGTAGTTCTCCACAATCGATGGCTGAAGAGGTGGAAGTGGTGGAAGTGGAGATGGAGAAGGACTCAATTTTTGTAAGGGGCTAGACACTGGGAGTTTAACCATGTTCCAGTGAGTATATGGGCAACACAAATTAGATGACCACCACCACCTTCTTCTCCTTCTTCTCCTTCTTCTCCTTCTTCTCCTTCTCCTTCTCCTTCTCCTTCTTCTCCTTCCTTCTCCTTCTCCTTCTTCTCCTTCTCCTCTTCCTCTTCCTCCTCCTCTTCTCCCTCCTCCACCTCCTCCTTCTTCTTTTTCTTCTTCTTCTTTTTTAAGGGCCAGAGGTGGCATGTCAAAAGGAAAGTAGGACAGACCTGGGGTGATTGGGAAGTGAGTGTAATCAGGGTTCATGATGTGAAATTTCCAAATAGCCAATAAAATATTATGATTAAAAAAGAATGAACAAGACTTCCCTTCCTCCCCTGCCTGGTCCTGTGGGCTGGGGCAGACACAGAGTTGGTCTGCTCCTGTCCTGTGGAGATACTGACTCCTGAGTCATCCTAGAGGAGCCACTGCACTCAGAGCAGCCGAGGAGCCACTGCACTCAGAGCAGCTGACACTGAGTTGATCTACTCCTGTCCTGTGGAGATACTGACTCCTGAGTCATCCTAGAGGAGCCACTGCACTCAGAGCAGCAGACACCAAGATTAGGATCATAAGACTACAGAGACATCTGGACTCTGAGGAGCTCTGCAACAAGCAAGATAACTGGAAATACAGACTCCAGTCTTACACAGTGAGGGCAGGCAACACTAGAGTTAACCAGATGGCGAAAGGCAAGCACAAGAACATAAGCAACAGAAACCAAAGTTTCTTGGCATCATCAGTACCCAGTTCTCCCAATATAGCAAGCCCTGAACACCCCATCACACCGGAAAAGCAGGATTTAGAATTAAAATCACTTCTCATGATGATGATAGAGGATTATAAGAAGGAATTAAGTAACTCCCTTAAAGAAATACAGGAGAGTACAAGTAAACAGATAGAAGCCCTTAAAGAGGAATCACAGAAATCCCTTAAGGAAATGCAAGAAAACACAAAGAAGGAATTAAACAAAAACATTCAGGATCTGAAAATGGAAATAGAAACAATAAAGAAAGCTCAAAGGGAGACAACCATGGAAAAAGAAAACTTAAGAAAGAGATCAGGAGTCATAGACGCAAGCATCACCAACCGAATACAAGAGATAGAAGAGAGAATCTCAAATGCAGAAGATACGGTAGAAAATATTGACACAGTTGTCAAAGAAAATACAAAATGCAAAAAACTCCTAACTCAAAACATCCAGGAAATCCAGGACACAATGAGAAGACCAAACCTAAGGATAATAGGTATAGATGAGAATGAAGATTCCCAACTTAAAGGGCCAGTAAATATCTTCAACAAAATTATTGAGGAGAACTTCCCTAACCTAAAGAACAAGATGCCCATAAACATACAAGAAGCCTACAGAACACCAAATAGACTAGACCAGAAAAGAAATACCTCC
>NW_021604596.1:9007158-9077365 GCF_004785775.1 Grammomys surdaster
GAAGATCTCAGAAGATGGAAAGATCTCCCATGCTCATGGATTGGCAGGATTAATATAATAAAAATGGCCATCTTGCCAAAAGCAATCTACAGATTCAATGCAATCCCCATTAAAATCCCAACTCAATTCTTCACAGAGTTAGAAAAGGAAATTCTCAAATTCATATGGAATAACAAAAAACCCAGGATAGCGAAAACTATTCTCAACAATAAAAGAACTTCTGGAGGAATCACCATCCCTGACCTCAAGCTGTACTACAGAGCAATAGTGATAAAAACTACCTGGTATTGGTACAGAGACAGGCAGGAAGATCAATGGAATAGAATTGAAGACCCAGAAATGAACCCACACTCCTATGGTCACTTGATCTTTGACAAAGGAGCTAAAACTGTCCAGTGGAAAAAGGACAGCATTTTCAACAAATGGTGCTGGTTCAACTGGAGGACAACATGTAGAAGAATGAAAATTGATCCATTCTTATCCCCTTGTACAAAGCTCAAGTCTATGTGGATAAAGGACCTCCACATAAAACCAGATACACTGAAACTAATAGAAGAGAAGGTGGGGAAAAGCCTCGAATACTTGGGCACAGGGGAAAAGTTCCTGAACAGAACTCCAATGGCATATGCTCTAAGATCGAGAATTGACAAATGGGACTTCATAAAATTGCAAAGTTTCTGTAAGGCAAAGGACACTGTCAATAGGACAAAACGACAACCAACAAATTGGGAAAAGATCTTTACCAATCCTTCATCTGATAGAGGGCTAATATCCAATATATACAAAGAACTCAAGAAATTAGACTCCAGACAACCAAATTACCCTATTAAAAAATGGGGTATAGAGCTTAACAAAGAATTTTCAACGGAAGAAACTCGAATGGCCGAGAAGCATCTAAAGAAATGTTCAGCATCCTTAGTCGTCAGGGAAATGCAAATCAAAACAACCCTGAGATTCCATCTCACACCAGTCAGAATGGCTAAGATTAAAAACTCAGGTGATAGTAGATGCTGGCGAGGGTGTGGAGAAAGAGGAACACTCCTCCATTGTTGGTGGGACTGCAAGATGGTGCAACCACTTTGGAAATCAGTCTGGCGGTTCCTCAGAAAATTGGACATAGCATTACCCGAGGATCCAGCTATACCACTCCTAGGCATATACCCAGAAGATGCTCGAACATATAATAAGGACATATGCTCAACTATGTTCATAGCAGCCTTATTTATAATAGCCAGGAGCTGGAAAGAACCCAGATGTCCTTCAACTGAGGAATGGATTCAAAAAATGTGGTATATTTACACAATGGAGTATTACTCAGCTATTAAAAACAATGAATTCGAGAGGTTCCTAGGTAAATGGATGGAACTAGAAATCATCATCCTGAGTGAAGTAAGCCAATCACAAAAGAACACACATGGTATTCACTCACTGATTATTGGATATTAGCCCAGAACCTTGAAATGCCCAAGATGCAACTCACAGGCCACATGAAGCTCATAAAAAAGGAAGACCAAGTGGGGGTGATTCAGTTCTTCTTAGAAGGAGCAACAAAATACTCAAGGGAGCAAATATGGAGACAAAGTGAGGAACAGAAACTGAAGGAGGGGCCATTTGAAAACCTTTCCACCTGAGTATCCATCCCATGTGCAGTCACCAAAGGTAGATGCTGATGTGGAAGTCAGGAAGTACATGCCGATAAGGGCCTGATATGGATGTCTCCTCAGAGGCCTTCAAGAGTCTCACATATTCAGAGGCAGATGCTCACAACTAGCCATTGAACTGATCATGAGGTTCTCAATGGAGGAGTTAGAGTGAGGACTGAAGGAGCTGAAAGGGTTTGTGGCACCATGAGGAGAGCAACAATACCAACCAACCACAGCTCCCAGGGTCCTAACCACCAGCCTGGGAGCACTTATGGAGGGATCCAGGGCTTCAGCTGAATATGAAAGCGTGGAGGGCCCTGCTGGGCACAGGTGGAAGAAGAGATCCTTGACCTCATGAAGGCTGGACGCCCCAGGGGGTGGGAATTTTGAGGGTGGGGAAGTGGGAGTGGGGGGGGGTAGGTGGGGGTTACATCCACGGAGAAGAAGGAGGAGGGGTAAGGGGGTGGGGAGTAAGCAGGACAGAGAGAGGCCACTCATCAGGAGGCTCTTGAGTAACTGCATTAGAAGCTGTGTGAACAAAGTTGTTCATGGTTTTGCTGATGTTGTTGCTGCTGCTATTGTTGTTGTCATTGTTGTTGTTGTTGTTGTTGAGACAGGGTCTTAATACGTAGCATTGACTAGTCTGAAATTTGATTTGTAGATCAGGCTGGCCTCAAAATCATAGATTTCCACATGCATCCACTTCCCAAGTGTTAAGATTAAAGATGTGCACCACCACCACATCTGGATAGAACATTTTTTATTCCTTTTTAAAAGATGAATTAAAGCTACTTAGTACAAACAACAAAGAAATTGTTTTAAGGCTGGAAAACCATGGAATCCTAGAATAACAAAGAGAAAGTAAGAGCTAGTCTGGCAAATATTTTAGAACCACACTGAGTAGTAAGAAAAAAATTATTTTATTAATAGGTAGCACTAATTGAGTGCTTATAATTTACCAAGTTCTGTGTTAAATACTTTACACACATTATATATTAGATACTAAAATTGATATGAATCAGCTGCTGCTGTGGACTCATTTAAGATACAGAAATGAGGTTGAACAACTGCCAAGGATCACCGGCATAAGATCTGAATTCAGTACATTCAGAGTTCAGAACATAAAGTCTGATGCACCACCCTGGCTCACCACATCATTGTCTGTTGAAAAACTACGGTACCATGCCATCAAGAACATTATATCTGAGAACTGGCATGATCCTCACTTTCTATTTTTCTGTGCAGAAAAAAAATATTAAAGAAGATGTAGAATAATCAAAAATCCTAAGAATTCCTAAGTAGGAATGATAGCATGAAAACTGAACCTCAGAGCACATGAACAATGTACACAATTGTCTCCCTTCACTGACTTGCTCCTTCACTACTTGACAAGTTTCAATTCAGAAAAGTCACTTAGAGAAGAGGATAAAAAAACAAGGTGCAGAGTGTTGGTAAATGAACAGGAGGCAAAGCATGATGGTGAAGTGTAGAGGAGGGACGGTCACCAACACGGTCAAGAGATTATGTCCAACGGAAGAGTATGAGACACAGCTAGCAATAAGGGAAAAGTACCTTCCTGTACAGATAGGTTTTAAAAACAGGAGATTAAGTAACCAGTGAAGCTACACCCCTGAAAGAATTCATAGCACTGCTACATTTGCCTAGAACGAGGGATGGCCAGCCATTCCTAAACATGTTATAAAGGAGATGAATAACATGCAAAATGCAAAGATATGAGGATTTTTTTAATATGTGAAGAGGAGAGATGAATAAGGGAGAGCCGTCAGAGCATGTGGGGTCGTGGGAAGACTTGGGAGTTCAAAGGATGAGAAGGTCTCCATTAACAAAATAGGGATCAAAGGTTTAACTTCTCAGGCCTTCCAGCACATGGGATTAGTAACAGCTTGTCACTGAGGAAGTACCACTCATGCTCTGGGGAGATGATTGTACTAATCTTCATCATGCTATTTTAGGACAAGCACAATCATTGTGAGTCACTGGCTATGTGGGCCTGTTCCCACCATGGTAGTTCAATAATTTTTTCCAAATTAGGTTTTTCTCAGATATGTCCCTTCTGCCTCTGTCCCCATCCTTCCTGCCAGTCTACCACCCAGAAGCCCAGCACTCGGAGGGGAGGGACGGTCATCAACACGGTGACTACAGCTCCCCAGGACTCTTGTTTGGACTCATTGATCTCCTTCACCTTTAATGACAGTCTTTAGGCAAGCAACATTGGCAACCTGGGAGCATGTTAGGAATCTATGCACAAACAATGCAACCGGCCTTGTGTCAGGACCCTATGGCCAGCTCTGTACCCATTACACTTTTCATCATAATCTGTCATATCTTTAGTTAAGAACCAAAAGAAAAGGGATCATTTATCATTCAAATTCCCTATTAGACATTTGCCCCTGGGTTGGTTTCTATCTTCCTAGCACAGCATAGGAAAGTTCAGTTTGCTTGTAGTGTCCTCTTCTGTTTCAGCTCTCTCAACTCAACCTATCTGTCTTACCCACCCATAGTCATGTGTCAACTTGACACAGACTGGAGTTATTTTAAATGAGGGAACCTCACTTGAAAACATGGTCTCACTAGATTGGCCTGTAGACAAGCCTGGGGTATATTGATTGAGGACTGCTTGTGAGAGGGTCCAGCTCACTCTGGTGCCACCCTAGGAATGGTGGTCCTCGGTTCTATAAGAAAGCAGATTGAACAAGCATCAGGAGCAATCTAGTAAGCAACACCCCTCCATAGTTTTCGCATCCATTCCTGCCTCTAGCTTCCTTCCCTGGCATCCTTGGATAACAGACTACAAACAGTAAGAAGAAATAAAACCTTTTTCCCCCAAGTTGATTAAGGTCATGATGTTTTATCATAGCAATAAAAACCCTAACTACAATAATTTGGTTTATGTATTTAGTGCATACTTTATGTTTGTTTATATATTGTATAATTCCAAAATATTCTTGGTTTCTCTGTGTTCGTGTCTGTGTGTGTTTAGCGGGTATGGATTAGCCCAGGTTTCCCAGGAGAAAATATGAAGAGCAGAATATGAGAGAATATTAAAACTGAGAGATTGGGAGAGAATGTTTTATTTCCATGGCCACTGAAATGACTAATATAACCACATGAACCCCCAGGAGTTTATGGGATTTGTTTTTGTCCAAAGCTACATTCTAAATAGTTACCCAAATGCCCAATCCTCTAGGTTGCCAGAACTGTATTTACAACTGTCTTACTTTCCTGTGGGGGCTTTAAGCTCCTCCAGCTCCTATGTGAACCATTTACAAAGCGAACTCTGGCTTTTGTCAGGGCCAATCAACTGGTAGAGTGTATAAAATGTACAATTTCAGAACCTTAGAACCCTCCCCTGACCCAGAAGAAACAAAAGAAAATCGTTTCTGAACTCTCCTCTGCAGCCCAAGCATCACTCTGGACCCTTACATGCCTTCTCACTTGCATCTTAAGAACCCTGCCAGGCAGCATCACTTCTGCCGCTCAGGTCTTTATTCCAATGGAAGCTAAACACCCAGGTTCTCCAGTCTATGCACCTGATGTCTTGGGACTTCTCAGCTTCTATGGGCCATCCCATATAATAAATTTTTCTCTCTTCACCATAGATGGAGGAGGGAGGGAGGAGAGATGTGATTATTCCATTTCTCTGGAGAATTCTAACATACGTATATTCACAACACTTCATCTGCTCAGATAAAGGCAAAGTTGGTGCAAACTCTCTGGAAATACTGAGATGCTCTGCATACCCTTTGCTATTTCAACTATGGTGTTTAGCATGTGCATCAAGAATTAAAAGTGTGCCTGTATTTGTCGCAATCTAAAGAAAATCAATATGGTGACAGGGACCAATGTGGTAGGTATTCAGACCACAATTTATCAGTCCTTCGTTAAGGACTTTAGATATATTTCTGAGTCAGTTCTTTTGTTTTTTCCAGAAAACAAAGATTTATTATTCAGAATATTCCAATTCCTCTGCAATAGGAAGCAAATTATTTCAAATCTGCTACTGTATCACTTAGCAGTTTACTTGTTACAGATAGATGATAGATAGATAGATAGATGATTGATAGATAGATAGATAGATAGATAGATGATAGATAGATAGATAGATAGATAGATAGATAGATAGATAGATAGATGATACACAGATAGATCATTTACTTTTTACAATAACCCTGGAATCAGTATTATCTTGACTTGCTGGGATTGGAGAAATAATGTGAGTAAATCTATTACTTATTCCCTGACTGATTTGGTCAACTTAACAAGATGTCTCTAATAGCATACCTTCATCCTTAACTTGGGGTTGTTTTTCTCAGTCCACAGGACTATTCTAATAATTAAGTGAGGACTTAATAGCAAAGCTTTCATTTTTGTGTAGTCCAGGCTAGCCTCAAGCTTGCAACCCTATTACCTCAGCCTCCTGAGTGATCAGATTGTGTCACTGTGACTGGCTATGGTTACATTTTTTTTTATATATAGTTTCATTCTTAACCCATTTTAGACAAAAAAAATCACTTTCTTATATCTATACATAGGCCATAAGCAATTTTGTTTCATAAGATGTATGCTTTAAAGAGCAAAAATACTCATGAGAAAGAGTCAAGTAATAAGACAACAAACTGGGTAAAATCGTTTTATGGATTTTTAAATTCCATGAACCTTTACTTGGCAAGCTTATTCATAAACAAGACAAGACATGGGGACCTTTAAGCAATAAATCACACTTTCTGCATCTCTCAGTTTTTTTTCCTCCCAAATTCCCACTAAGTCCTCTTGTAAAATCACATTCCCTATGCCTGTGTTCACAACTTCAAGGGAAGTGACTCTGAACACTCATGGGAGAACTGAAAAAGCACAAAAGCAATTTCCAAACAGTACCAGACCCCGTGGAAGTTGAAGCACCAAGGATATCCCTCGACTGACTCAATCAATGGCTGTCCATCTCTCAGCATGCCTCACTCAATGGCTGTCCATCTGTCAGCCTCCCTCACTCAATGGCTGTTTGTCTGTCAGCCTGCCTTACCCAATGGCTGCCTGTCTGTCAGCCTGCCTCACTTAATGACTGTCTATTTGCCTGCCTCATTCAATGGCTGTCTGTCACTCTGCCTCACTCAATGACTGTCCATCTGTCAGCCTGCCTCACTGAGTCTGCTATCTGTCTGTAGTATGTCTGCTTGGGGCCTGGACCTCAGCATAGGAAGTTGAGTGGTACTTGTTCTCACTAAACAGCTGGTGTTTGCTGGGACCTTCTGTCCAGTTCAGGAGTAAGGTGTGGTGATCACACCCATTTTACGACTCACATCATCTTTATAAACTCAAAGCTACATCAAATTCACAAATAATGAATTTTACTTCACTTTTCCTAGTGTTAGCTAACTCAAGCAAAAATCTCTCACAAATCAAAATATCATCTCACTGTTTCAGATAGATAATACTTGGACTGGAGAGACGGCTCAGCCATTAAAGGCTAGGCTCACAACCAAAAATATAAGATAATACTTGTGAGAAAAACACTAATGTGGATACTTGGTCTTTCAAGTCTCTGTTTTTGCAAGAGAAAGTGGAATGAATAAAGTCACTGAAGCTTTGACTCCTCATCACCACAAATCTAGAGGAAAGAGTAGGTCTAGACCCCAGGATGAGGGAAGTCAGAGGAAATCCACCTTCAACTGAACACAGCCAGATGACTACTACAACAGACTCCTGACAGAAAACTTAGCAGTCTCAGTAATTTTAGAAGTACTTTAGTCCAGAGCTGGAGAAACTGCTGTGTCTAAAATATTTGATGTGTATGCACAGGAACTCAAATTTAACCCCCAGAACTCATGGTAGTGAGTACCTGTAACCCAGCAGATCTCTGGAGCCTGCTGGCAGCTAGTCTAACCTACCTGGGGAATTCTAGGCCAGAGAGGCTTTCTCAGAAAATAGTAGACAGGCCCTGAGGAATGACAGCCAAAGTTATCCTTTGACCTACACATGTATGTGCACACACATGCACATCCATGTACACATACACACACATGCACACACAAACATATAAAAAATACACATAAGTATTTTTCCTATATATTTTTGGAGAAGTCGATGATTCTCCATCTACTTTAAAGTTGTCTTGAGACTTCGTTGGGTACCTCAATTGATTCAAATGCAGAGAGAGATGAGGAAAAAGTACTTCCTACAAATCATTCTGGCATAATAAAACCAGACTATGGGATATCATCCTAGATCCATGGTCTTTCTAACATTAGCATGGAGTAAAGCATCTGGAAAGCCTGTTAGAAAGGAATGCTGGTCCCCATCCCCAGGGCATCTGACTCCCTAGAGTAACATAAGCCTGAGTGTATACTCCAAATTAGGCCTCTTTGTCCTGATGCTACTAATCTGAGGACCACAGTTAAAGGATCCTTCAATGGGCAACTGAATCTACACTATCACCTTCTAATATCAAACATACGTTTATGGGAACATAACAGTTAAACAGACAAAAATGATAGCCCTGAATTATGTTATACTGTGGTGAGGACATTTATTAGATGATTCTGATAGTAGCTGTTTCAAAGTACAGAGCTGTAATAGTTCATTTGGAGAATCAGCTTGACTGCACTGAGGGATCCCTAGAGGACTGATAAAGCATTACCTCTGAGCATCCTTACAAAGGTATTTCCAGAGAATATTGAGATGAGTTAGGAGGTAACTGCTCTCAAGGAAGGAAGACACCATCCAACTCCCTAGGAGCTCAGAACATGAAGAAAGCTCTGTGGCTCTGCCACCCTTGGCAGGGTTGTTTTTCCTTGCCATTGACATTGGATACCAGATTCAGAGTTCCTCAGGCTCTGAATTCTGAGATGTTTCCAAGAAGCCCTCTGAGAACCCTTGAACCTTTAGCCTTGGTCTAGAGTCTAACATAGCAGTTCTGATTCTAACACTTCCACCTCCTTGGTTTGAGCCAATGTCTGGCTTCCCTCGCTCTCTTGCTTAAAGAATTTCTACAGTGCTGAGAGTTGGTCTTCTACTTCATGGTTATATCTCTGGAAAATCTAACACAAAGATGAAGCCAAGATCCCATGTCTTAGCTAAAGCCAGCTAAAGTCGGGTTGGTGAAATGCAGGCCTCTGTCCCAAAACAGGAAGTCAAATGATTGACCATCCTATTGCCTGAACCAGTCATAACTTTGCTACTGAAAAGACCCTTGGAAAACAAGCTGCCAAATATTACTTCTGCTATCTGAAGGAAAGAATGCCTAAACAAGAGAGAGAAGAAAGGAGACATAGAAAGAATAAAAAAGCACTGAGCAATGGAAATCTGAAAAGACAAAGCAAAGCCTCCCCCATGATCCCCTAGCCTAACAACATGCTAAGGTTTATTCCAAATGTCAAGAGTAGATGCTGGCTTTATCCTAAAAATAACCTTTCCAGTCTTTACTGTGCCGTCTGTCTTTTTAATTCCTTCCTGTAAAATCTTCCTGGTGATGTTTCCCACTAAAAAAGATGCCATCAACACTACATAAAAGCAATACATCTCATATGGTATTACTTAGGAAGAATGCAGGTTATAATATTTCTGGAGAGCAATTTGGCTGTGTAAATCAAAAGCATCTAAAAAGTACAATCTCTTTGACTCCAACAATCCATTTCTTGGAATTTATCCTCAGGGAAACAAGCATGACTGTATCTTCAAACACGTGGCAACATTAATATTCATCAAAGTAAGATTTATTTTTAAAGCATTATAAAATCATAAATGTCTAATAAAATAATATTTTTAAATCTGTGACACATTAAAACTAATCACTTAAATATAGACTATTTTAATTAGCATAAAAGATCTCCAGAATGTAATACTGCATTTTGAAAAACAACTTAAAAGCAGGAGATTTTAAATTATCATTTTGGAAAATACATATGTGAACTAAATAAGAGACCACTATAAACTAAATACTAACCTATAATCTCATTATCAGAGCTTCATAGTTGTTAAATATACTAGATATCTAGATATGCTACAATAAATGTATGTTTTGCAATAAAAACAAATTTAAGTCATTTTGGAATCTTTGAGCAGCTAAAAGGCAAAACTTTTGTATTCCATAAAAGCTAATGAGGAAATGAGAGAGCTCAGTCCTTCAAACACCACTGGAGTTCCGTTGGATTGAACACACTTCCTCAACACTGCCCCACCACCTGGATCTAGTTTCAAGCCATCCAGTCAGTTTTCTATGACCTAATTACTAAGCAATCCTAGAGTCTCCGGTCAACTGGATGGAGGCGATGTTTGAAAACGATCTCTAAGTTGTGAAAATGTTATTTCTGCCCCTGATCCTTTTATTCCAGGACTTTCTTGCTCATTAAATATTCCTCACTTAGCATAATTGCCAAAAACATTTTAAAAATTACAAAAATGATTCTCAATATTCTAGAGTACCTTTTAAAGAATGTAAACTGGAAACAATTACAGAGCTATATGGAGAGGCTCTATTGGAGACAGGATCTTCTGCTTATTAAAACTAAGCAATGAAAGACAGCTTCCTAGCAAGAAATAAAAAAAAAAAAGTGGATTGCCATAGAAGGTCCTACAAACAGAAGTGACAACTTTTTATCTACTTTTAGATTAAAGTTTAATGACTTGTTTGCTATGTAACTATGAGTGTCATTTAATTTTTATGTTTGAATGTGATTAAATTTTATCCTTGCTTTTGAGTGCTCAAATTAATTTATACCCTTAATTTGATTTTGAAAGAAAAAAACTTCTAAAATTGACATGCCCAACAGTTAGCATGGATTCTAGTAGGCATGCTTTAGCATGAAGGGGGAGATGCCACTATCTCTCAAAGCCACTTGGCCTTCCTACTGTGGCAGCTTGTGCAAGATTGTAGCACAGGGTCATAAGGATGGTGGGTTTGCGCTGATTAATGAGTGGGCACTGGAAGACCTCCTCACCACGAATGGAAGCACTGTCTCCCAACCTACTGGACACCAATTATGTACAAAATCTTACACTGACTTCCTTCACTTACTTAAAACAAGAAATAATTATGGCTAGAAGTGCTTTAATTAGTAGCCAAGTGTTTCAGGAAAAAGATCAATCAATGTGTCCTTCAATGGATGAATGGATAAAGAAAAAGTAGTTGATACAATTAAGTAATCAAAAAATGAAATTCTTTAATCCCAGCACTTGGGGGGCAGAGACAGGCAGATTTTTGAGTTTGAGGCCAGCCTGGTCTACAGAGTGAGTTCCAGGACAGCCAGGGCTACACAGAGAAACCCTGTCTCAAAAAAAACCAAAAAAAAATTCTGTTTTTGAAGCAACATTGATGGGACTGGACGAACTTGTTATTAAATGAAATAACCTTAGCATTAAAAATAGACATGTGTCTTCCCTACACATGTGTGCAAACTGAAATTTGACTCCTAGAAATAGAGCATAGAATAGTGATCACTAGAAAAATGGGAAGGGTAAGTAAAAATAAAGACGATGTAAGTCCTAACAGGCAGTTAAGGGGAAAGAAATAGTTGTAATTTTGTATAGCGCATAAAAGGTGATTACAGTTTACAAGAATTTATATGTCCAAAAATAACCAGAAGAAATAAATTCAATCATCCCAATACAAAGAAAGAGTAATTATCCTGACTTTAGCATTATACATCCTATGCATATATCAAATGTATCCCATTAATATGCACAAACTTTAAGAACAGGTAATTAAATAAAGCTTCTATTTTCAATGTTTTCCATAAGTTGCCTCTATGTAGTGTTATGAAATGTTTACTGTGGAGCTTGAAAAAATAGGATTTATATTTCAGAATGGCATACACACAAAAAAAAATAACCTAGTAGGAAAATGTATTTGTGTACATTAATAATAGTAATAATAATAATAAATTAATAATAATAAATTGTGTGCATTAATAATAATGGGATCAGCATACAAGGATGTAACCATGATTCTCACAAAACATCAAAAAAAGTACTATCGATATTTTTATAACTCAGAGAAGAGACACCACAAAGAAGAAAGACAAACATTCTTCCTAGTTTTATGCTTGCTTTAGAGCTGAAAACACCTAACGGTCCCATCTTCCTTCACTAGTTTCTAACATAAGCTAGGGCCCTGGAGAGACAAGGCAGGGTAGAGACACAGGGTTCCATTTGAGGCACAGTGAGCTATGGCTTTAGAAGGAGCCTGAGGAGGCATCAGTGGTAGATAGGATGGATGCTGGAGAGAATATGGATCAGGCCGGAATTGATGCAACTCTCAACGGAGAAAAGAGAATGTCAGGAAGATGACTCCATGCCCATTTTATCTCTGCATACACCAGTGCCAGCTGGGTAAATTCCTTCTGAATCCTGATCATTCTCTCTCAGACACCTACAAAAATCCATCTTTTTCCCATCACCTTTTTCCCTTTTTCAAAGGGGAAACTTGAGTATCAGCACTGACAAATATCTTCTCCCACAATCCCTGCTCCCGGGGACATTTTTATTTTAACTTTACTTTCATTATCCTTATAGCTTCCTTATTTAGCACATAGAAATATAATAGAACTATTATATTTATATAATATATAGTATTATATATGGTAGTTTGCCCATCTCTTAAAATTTATTTATGATAAAGAAAATATTTTGGGGGCTGGAGAATTGGGTCCACAGCTAAAAGCACTCACTACTCCTGCAGAGAAGTTGGGTTGTAGCACCCTGATGATGGCTGTTCACACATCTATAACTTCCATTCCAGGGGAATCCAACGCCTCCTTCTGGCCTCTGCAGCACAAAGTACATACGTGGTGCACAGATATACATGCAGCTTCAAAGTGCTTTCTTCCAGCACTTGGAAGTGAACACCACACTGGTGGCATGGAGAACTTCCTTGCAGTGCAATTGTGCTGCTTTTGTCTTTAAAAAGACAGGCCTGTGTCATGGAAGACACAGCTTGGGGCCCCGCTGCCTGGGCTATGCACACATCATGTGTATTACATGAAACAACAAGTCACCAAACATACACCTGAAGCAGTGCACAAAGAGCAAACCAGAGCTCCATGGTTGCTTTGTGCTAATCTCCTGAGTGATATGGTTAAGTTTTGTCTCTCATTAGATTCCAGTGTATTCTAAGAGTTGATGAAAAGTTTTGTATGTAAATTAAAACCTAAGGCTGGAAGATGTTTTTATACAATGTCATAAATTCTCCAGGATTAGGCACATGAACGATTTTTGTGAGGTGCTTTCTACTTACATAAGCTTTTTGGGTTTTCTGACAAGAAACTAAGATCCATAATAGCTGTTTATTTAAATAGAACACTAATTCTGATTTCTATCCTTATATTCCCTCTCTTATACCATCTCAACAAAGCATAGTAAACATTACTTGAATGCCCTAAGCATGACCTGTCTGGAGGTTAATAATGTTGCTGCAAAAATTCCCTCCATTACTGTTCCCATTGCTGAGAATGTTTTTAATTTTAATTTTAATTTCAATTTTTTTATATTTGAGAACAATCATGTTTGAAAATATAAATTGAAAATAAAAAATATTACAAACACAATTAAAGACATCCTTTTCCCTTCCAAAAATTTTACATAAGGATCAAAAATATTTTATAAAATGTATTTTTATATTTTTTCTTTTTCTTTTTTCTTGTTTTATTGGATGTTTTATTTATTTACATTCTGTATTTTTAAAAGCCAAGGAGCAAAACCTCTAAATCAGTGACTTGGTTTTTAAGGTGCATACATGCATGTGCCCACACCTGTGCAGTAAAACTGTGTGACATGTACTTAGGGAGATAGCTCAGGTGGTAAGAGCTTCCACTCTGTAAGCATAAGGACCTGAGTGCAGACCCTCAGCACCTAGGTAAGATCTGGGTGCATGCACTGGCTCCTGTGCTGCAGGGTGGCAGACACCATTCTGCTGCCAAACTCACAAAGTTCCAGGTGCAGGGCAGCCCCGGGTCAAGAGAATGAAGCGGACACTGGTCATTCCCTGGCCTCCTCATACTCACACATGGACTTTCATATCTACATATACACATGTACATGTGATGCACACACTTAAACCACATTCTCTCACTTTCTCTCTCTCCATCTCTCTTTCAGACACACACACAATTTAATTATTAAAAGTGTAAATGTGAATCTTGACAATGATGGTAGAGATGCTATAGGCGCAGCAGACCAGAATCCTATGAAGGACAGGAGCCAGTTGTACAATCAGCTTCTGAGTCTACACCAATCTAAACTTCATGATTCCGTAGTTAAATCTGCTCATTATAAAAAGCTAGATTTTTGTGGTTAAATATTTCATAATTAGAATGGATAAAATGTAACACACATACTATTTTAGACTTCAAAACAGGGACGAGAATAACTTCTATTTATAAGACAACACTAAAATAAACATCTTTACCCTTTCTGGCCTCAGGTCACTGCATTTTGGAACTCAGAGAAAAGAATGAACTTTATCTTACAACAAGAAGCAGCATAGCCTAGACCACAGATGTCCTTGTGTCTAGGAAGGACCACATCAGCCCTTATCTCAGTAAACATAGTTTTCCAACCATGGACATCAAAGGCTGCACACCACCTTTTACAGAAATGCTCTTCCAGTTAGTAGTAAACCATCCTCATTTTTCAAAGGCAACAGCAACCAGGCACAGTGACGCACATCTGTGGGCCCGGCTACTTCAGAGGTTGGTGCAGTGTGATCACTTGGGCCCAGCAGTTCCGCACAAGCCTGGACAGTATACACGAGAGTGGGATGGCTGCTGTAATCAATTAGAGTAGAAACAATAGATTCAGCAGTACTAGGATATAAATCAGGATGAAACTAGAGATGTTCCCTCTGCTTTGGGCAAATGGTTCAGGCTTGTCCTCGGGAAGAGGAAAGGCTTGGGGGCATGGATTGGGAGGAGGGAGGCTTCAATTGGGATGTCAAGTGAATAAATAAATTACTGGAAAAAATAAGCTGAAAAATACATATATTCACCTAATGAAGTAAAAAAAAATAAAGTTTACTTTTCTTCAAAACTGAAGTAAATTAAAAATGGATATATCTAAGAATGAATTTTTCTATGTTTATGTTTTTATTTTGTTTGTCATCTGAAATGATTGCAAGAGATAAACAAAACCAACACATGATGCAATGGAATCTACAAACTAATTTTTTCTTAACCTTTGCAGACTGTTCTACTAAAATACCACAGACAGGGTGATTTAAATCATGAATATTCCTCACAGTGTGGGTGCTATGGATTCTAAGATAAACATATTGATAGATTTGGCCTCTGAGGAGAACTCACTTCCTGAGCCACAGATGACTGTCTTCTTGTGTCCCCTCAAGACAATGAGAGAGGACTTCCCAGGGTTATCTTTAATAAGAGAGCTACTCACTCACCCTGTAAGTAGTCATCCCCCAAAAGCATCTCCTTCTAACCATGCATTAGATGTTAGGATTTCAACATGTGAACTTAAAAAAAAATGACTTTCATCTTATAACACACAACATTCTGTCTTTAACCCCCAAAATGTACGTGCAGAGTGCATTCATCTGATCTCCAAAGCCCCAAACTCTCAAATCACTTTTAATGTTTATTCTAAAATCCTAATTACAATGTATCACCTAAAAATTATCTAAGTCCATGGAAAGATGATGGGTAAATAGTATCTACTGTATGGTGCTATGAATAAGCCAAGTCAAGATAGGAAAGAAGAGTCTGCATTCCAAAATAGAGAGAAATAGGGAGGTATCAGAAATCACAAAGGGAGTAATCAACAAGCTGGAAAGGAATGCAGAAAAAAGGAGCACACAGCTCCCCTGGTTAAAAAAATGAAGGACGGGGGAGACTGACACCCTGTCCTCAAGAAAGGACCATAGTTCCCACAACCTTCAAATCCAGTTGGCAGTTAATGAAACAGTGACTCCTTCGATGTGACAAGTCACACGTGGAACGGATATCTACTTTGTTACTACCCAGTTCTCTGGGGGCTATGGCTTGGTGCTGTCCTTAGATGGAACTTATTGTACACTGCACTCCACTGGGGATTGAATAACAAGGAATAATCTCAAATCAGGGAGCCTAAGGTAACCTGCCAGATGTGATCCCAATGTGATCACAAGCCATAGAAGGCAGTCATGGAGAAGAACAAGTCATGATACAGACCCACAGAAAGTGTTTGGTGACTGGAAGCTCAGTGAACCCTCAAGAGTAGGCTGTTCACTAAGATCCCCAAATCAGACTAAAAGAGATATCCAAACCAACAAAAATGAAAATCATAACACAGAAACACAAGAAAAATGAAAAAGCAGGATAACACAACTCCTCTGGGGGATTGTAACTCAATTATATAGTCCCAGGATACCTGATACTTCTAAAACTAATCAGAAACTTCAAAGAATAAATAGATAAAAAAAATGAAGTAAGGAAATCAATTTAGGTAGCACATAAGAAAGTTAGCAACATGATAACAACATCAGTGATTAAGATCCTGAAAAACACATGTCAGAAATAAGAGTCAGTCAATCAAATAAAAAATATGGTGAAAGGTATCACCAATGACTAAACAAAGGAAGGATATCAAGACTAAAGAACAGAGACAAGGAAGCACTACGTCAATATAGGAATACTAAAGTGTTACCATAACATTCAGTAACTTGGACAAGATCCAGAGGCCAAGCCTAAGAATTCACTAGGTAGAAGTATCTAAAATAATAAATTTCAAGGAAATGTATTAAATAAAATTATAGGCAAATTTTTTCCTAATCTAGGGAGAGAAATGTCCATTCAAGCACAGAAGGCCTTTAAAACTGCTAAAGATATGAGCAGAGAAGAATTTTCCACAGCATTAGAGTCAAAACTACAAAACAAAGAAATAACAAGAAAAGATGTGAGGGAAAAGGTTTTACAATCTGCAAAGAGAAGCCATCAGAGTAACGCTGAACCTTCCAGCATGAAGTCTAAACCCAGCAAAGTATGAAATGTCTTCATTCAAGCCCTGAAGACAAGAACACAGCTGCAGTAACCATCAGCAGAGAAGACAAGCACAAGCTAAAGGAACTTGTGACCACCAAGCCAGCACTGCAGATGACACATAATGGAATCCTAACCCCGAGACAGAAAAAAATCATCTCAATCACGATTGCCCAGGAAGAAATAAATTTCAAGAGAGGAAGACATAAACACTGAAAAACTAAGAAAGAATAAATCATGTCCAACTTAGTAAAACAGCAACACTTAACATGAATAGGGGAGAAAGAAAAACCACAATAATCATATCCTCAAGGAAAGGGCCGGCAAGCTCTCTCTATCCCCTAAATAAACCAACTAGCGACTGAATTAAAATGTAAGCTCTATTTCTTCTACATAAGAAATGAACTACAAAGACACACATAGACTGAAAGTGAATGGATGGATGTTCGTGAACATATCAAGTAAGTGGAAGCCAAAAGGAACTAATAACCATGTTTGCATCTGATAAAGCAGACCTCAAGCAAAAATAGTCCAAAGATACTACCTAAGGGTAAAAATATGGCAAAGGACATCACAAGCAAATGGAACCAAACAGTTGTCACTGTTCTAATACCTGATCCACTCCAACATAAACCAAAAGTAGTGAGAGAGCATAAAGAAGGTAGAATCACACTTGTTAAAGGAACAGTTCATCTAGAGAATACTATAATTCTAAACATACACAACAAGTATATCCAATTTCATAAAGCAAATACTATTAGATATAAAGTTACAGATTAACTCCTAGCATAATAGTGACTTCAACACCCTACTCTCACCAATAAACAGGGTACCCAACAATAAATAAACAGATTAACAATAAATTAAGTGATGCACATTGGCTACAGGACATAAAGCAATCAATGTCAAACTGACCAAGAAACTTCCTCCAATTTAGTTAGCTGACAGGTGCTGTGCAGGGTGCTGGGAGACAAAAGCCCGTCGATGGTCTTAACAAGCACTGGACCCTGCATGCTGGAAGACCAACCTGCCAAGCAAGATGTGCCCACTCGGTCTAATAGCAGCATGGCTGTCACGGTGTGATGTTAAGACCTACTCTACAAGAGGAAGTTTCTCACCTGATAATGCAATCCAAGTCAAAAGGGTCATAAGCCCTAGATCATGCTGTCACTGTGTGTTCTAAATATTTACGTTTATAACAGTGCACCTGGGCTGCTCTTGGTGTTTGTTAGAGAAGCTTATTTTTGCAGTGGAAAGCAGTCAATTGAGAGATGTATAACTAACCACGGTTCTGAGAATAAGAGGCCTGAATGCTCATCCCTAGATAGAACACCTATATCAACCCCACGCCCAAGGCTCAGGGAACGCTGAGGAAGAAGTGGAGGAGAAAATGTAAAAGCTGGACAATGCTGGGAGGAATTCTGTGAAATGCTGACTTCTGGACATGAGGAGGCTACCACACTATGAACTCACAACATCTGCAGTTACCTACACAAGATCAAACCAAAACAAGAGCAAAATTCTGGCTATCATATGCTGTCTTATGCATGTAAGCTGCACACACACAGGCACTTATGAACACATTAACATGAACATAAATGTACACATATACACATTCACACATAAGAAAAGAACACATCAAAAAGATATTCAACATGGCCAAGCTCATTTTATTATTGAGATGCAGATGGTTCAACATGCTTAAGGAAATAAATGTAACACATCAAATAAGTGAATGGAAGAACAGAAATCTCATGATAATCTCAAGAAATGTAAGAAAGGCTTTTGACAAAATCCAAAACCCCTTCATGAAAAACAGTCCAAAGAAACCAAGAATATAAAGAATCTAATTCAATATAAAAGGCTATATGCCACAAACCTATAACTTTATTAGTTTTCGTCAGTTAATATACTAGGGGAAGAAGGGATCCAGGACTGGAAAGATTATAACAGAGAGTAATGAGGCATGAAGACAATCAAAATACACTATAAATATACATAAAACTGTGAAGAAAGTTAGTTTTTGGGCTGGAAAGATGGCTCAGTGGTTAAGAGCACTGGCTGCACTTCCAGAGGTCCTGAGTTCAAATCCCAGCAACCACATGGTGGCTCACAACCATCTGTAATGAGATCTGATGCCCTCTTCTGGTGTGTCTGAAGACAGCTACAGTGTATTCATATATAATAAATAAATCTTTAAAAAAAAAAGAAAGTTAGTTTTTAAAATGGATACATGTGAAAGAATTGCTGGATTACCAGAAATGTGCAAGCTTTCCTTAACTACCCATAATTATTTAATTCTAGTAATTTTATATAATTTGAGTAAAATAATTTCTAACTCTGACTTCCAACACTAAGAAATACTGTTTGGCCAATTTGCTACTTGTCAACTATTTTGTTCATATATTCATTCAGCAAATATTTACTCAATACTTACTTATTATGCCAACTATTCATGTATCCAAAGCTTGGTGAAAATGTCCAAACTACTTTGAGGTTATATGTAAGTTTCTATGATATTCTCTATAATCACTGTATAATTTAACCGACTGACATATCTGTCTGCAGTGTCTATATACATGATAGATGGGAGGTCCATTTTACTGGGCTGCTTTATAGAACTCTTATACTAAGCCCCCGTGATATACTCAAATATGTTTGCAAAAGGTTTATATAAGTTTCCAAATACATTTCTGATTTATGGTAAAAAAAGTATTCTGTAATAAAAATTAGTACAAACAGGCAAGCAATTGGGAATGTAAGTATTCAAATATTATGTATTTTGACACTGGAACTGCTGGATACTTTGGGAAGATTCCTAAAAGACAAGCAAGGAAAAGACTCACTTTTTTTCTAAAAAAGGACAGGAAAAAATCTTCAGATTGTGATACAGTTTTGAAAGTTGAAAACCAGGTAAAAGGAGGAACACTGTGTAGTAAAAGCTATTGAGATGAAGAAAGCCTCATGCTGCCTATTAGCTCTGCAGCAAAGATTCCTGATGAAGACTAGGCTGACAGGGTCGTGCTCTGTCGTTGTTCTCACAGGGCTCATTGACATGGCTGCCTGATAAAACAGAATGACCATGTGTCCTACTCCGCTTCTAACCTGTGTTATAAATATCAAAGCTTCCAAATTGAGAGTAATACAGATCGCACCACTTCTTTGTCAACAAATTCAACCATAATTCTTTCAGGATAGATTAGCAAGTCTTTATCACACTATAAAATGGCGGTGTGACTTGACTTTCATTTCTTTCCACTCTTCTCATGAAACAGCTCAAATGTTGCTAGTGGCAATCTTTGACAATGCACAGGAACAGTGACTGTGGTGGCAAGACACATGCATCATCTGGAAGCCTGGAGCACATGTAACTGCATGTAGCCATTCCACCATGTCCCCTTTTCGTGGGGAAGATGGGAACTTGCCCCATTTATGAAGACACAAATGGACATACTGTATCAAATCAGGGCCTGTCATGAAGATAAAAAGGAATATGAAAAGTAAATCTGATCAAGGGAGTTTTCCAAGGAAGAAAGAAAAACAGAATTATGATAAAACTCAGCTTCCAGCTTTAATCTCGATACTGGAAGAGGAGAAAGTGCTTTGAGAGGCACTTTGAATGTAGACAGCAGGAGGAGAGCCAACTATCCATGTAAGGTGATTTTCACAGAGTGCAGACTAGTCCTTGTTAGTTCGGGGCAGGATTTCTCCAACTGGAACCAGTAGGGTGACGTTCCAACCAGGAGGAAAAGTGTCAAACCTGGTTGATCAACTTGTGGCCAAGTGCAAATTCACTACTGAGAAACAAACACCTCCAGTGTAATCTTGGGCACCACTAATCTACAGAAATTCTGGATATCTTGATTAGCCATTCTCAGCTGTGACAGATATCAGGATCACCAGGTGTAGGGATAGTGCGTAAAAGCTTCTCTGAAGTACAGGAGGGTGTGAGCTAGTTTTGACCCATTAGTCCAGGTGATACATGCACAATTTATTTTAGTTGAACTTTCTTTTTATCGAAAATAGACTCTTTCCATACAATATAAGCTGATTACATTTCCCATCCTTCTTCCACTTCCAATCCCTCCTACCTCTCCTCCCATTCAGATCCACCCCCTCCTTCTATCTCATATTAGAAATCAAAGAAACATCTAAAGGATAAAGATTAAATTAAACAAAAACCAATAGAAGTAAAAGAGCCCATTAAAAGGCACAAGAAACAAATCTAGATGCAAAGACCTACTACTAGTCCACACCTCAGAAATCCCAAGGACCTGTGTGGGAGAAAGAGAGGGGCGAGGGAGGAGGAAGAAATAAAAAGAAAAAAATACATAAAATTTCAAAAATAAAAAGTTTAAATTTTTCTTAAAAAAGAAAAAGTCCTGGTGTTACATTATGAACAAGAATTTTCAAAGATGCCATTGAGATCATTGTTGATGCCCAACAACTTCTGGGCATGCAGCCTACTCTTAAGAGTAGTTTGTTACACAGTGGTGCTGGTGCACATCTTTAATACCAGCACTAGAAAAGCAGAGGCAGGGCAGCTCCATACCCAACCCCAGAAAACCGAGAGAAAGAGGGACTCCCAGAAGCTTTAACTCAGGCAGCATCCCAGGTAAAAATGAATCACCCGTGATGTCTGCGGTTAGAAGTTCTAATCCTGATGCTGGCCTCCGAACTTATAGTAATCAGACCTTTGAAGGGCCACTGACAAGAACATCAAACAGCTAGAGATTGACATCACTAATCTGAAGAGACCTCCTAAAATCGCAAAGATCCTTATTGGATTTGATTTACTCTAGTACAATAGAAAAGACTGTATACAGCTCTTGACTGTGTACAACCCTCAAAGAAGAAGGTTGCCTTTACATAGACAAGACAAGGAGGGTTAAAGAGAGCATGAAATAGGTCAGTGAAGGCCCTAAGAAAAATCAGTGAGAGAAAGAGACAGATGAATGCTGGTACAAGAATTGATTTGCAGCCTCTCCAAGGTTGTCAACCCTATTTCCTTCCAGCTTGGGACCATTATTTGGGTTCATTTTGCTTTTTTCTGCTGGTCCCTGGCTCTCAAATAGGCTGACTAACTCTGTGATACAACAGATAAATAATTTGGTAGCAAAACCTACTCAGATGCATTATCATAAGTTAGCTATGGAGGACCACGAGACTCAAGATGAGGCTGTTACTTTATACAGGGTGTTTCCAAAACCCGTCTTCACCCAACCTAAAAGGGGGGACTTCTGCCCCTAAACCAAGCAGAGAGGGGCCACCCAGAACCCCCTCTGACAGGCGATCTGAATTCTTGCTTAGGCTGCGAGGCTAAGCACTGCAAGGGAATAAAAATAAAAGATAAAAATATCTCTATGGGTTCCCTGAGGGACAATCCTGACTGCATAGGGGTTGATGTCAAAAGTATCCCCTCTCCAGGAAAAAGACATCAGGACGGGTATGGCCCTCATGCCTCACTGGACAATGACAGGGGGACGGGAGCCATTACAAGGTCCCCTTCAAATACTGGAGGTCAGGCCTCTATCCCCGCCTTCGCAAGTTTAGAATTGCCACAGCCCTTCTATACTTAGAGAAGGGAGGAGATGGCAGGGGCAGCCCTGCTTACACACTGTAGGCCTAAAATCAGCCATAGGACTAAAATCAGCAATAGGCCTGTCATACATGTATACAAACACCAAGTCTTGGGTCTCAGTGGAAAAACATTAAAACAGATGGCTATAAGCTAATGTCAACAGGCAGCTTTTGTGGAAATTTATAAGCCTGAGTAGTCATAGACCTTGTAAATAGGTAGCCTTTGCAGACAATACCAACTTAGATAAGGACAAGCGAGTCATAGGCAGAGTCATAGTGACTTGTCCCCTGAACCTTCACCCAGCCGATACCCGGTTCTGAAGATATCTGTATTCCCCCTGAACACCCACACTCCAGTGTCATTCCCTTCCCCACATCCTGCCTTTCTGTGTTTATACCCCTGTGTGAATTAATTATGATTTGAGAAAAAAAAATTTAAAAAAGAAAAAGAAAGAAAAAGAAAAAAATAAATAAAATGAAATATTAAGCACAAAAAAAGACAAAAAAAGAAAAGAAAAGAAAAGCAGAGGCAGTCATATCTCTGTGAGTTCTAGGAAAGCCAGGGTTACACAAGTAAGCCATGTATCAAAAAAAAAAATGACAACCAAATTACCCTATTAAAAAATGGGGTATAGAGCTTAACAAAGAATTTTCAACAGAAGAAACTCGAATGGCCGAGAAGCATCTAAAGAAATGTTCAGCATCCTTAGTCATCAGGGAAATGCAAATCAAAACAACCCTGAGATTCCATCTCACACCAGTCAGAATGGCTAAGATTAAAAACTCAGGTGATAGTAGATGCTGGCGAGGGTGTGGAGAAAGAGGAACACTCCTCCATTGTTGGTGGGACTGCAAGATAGTGCAACCACTTTGGAAATCAGTCTGGTGGTTCCTCAGAAAATTGGACATAGCATTACCCGAGGATCCAGCTATACCACTCCTAGGCATATACCCAGAAGATGCTCGAACATATAATAAGGACATATGCTCAACTATGTTCATAGCAGCCTTATTTATAATAGCCAGGAGCTGGAAAGAACCCAGATGTCCTTCAACTGAGGAATAGATTCAAAAAATGTGGTATATTTACACAATGGAGTATTACTCAGCTATTAAAAACAATGAATTCGAGAGGTTCCTAGGTAAATGGATGGAACTAGAAATTATCATCCTGAGTGAGGTAAGCCAATCACAAAAGAACACACATGGTATTCACTCACTGATTATTGGATATTAGCCTAGAACCTTGAAATGCCCAAGATGCAACTCACAGGCCACATGAAGCCCATAAAGAAGGAAGACCAAGTGAGGGTGACTCGGTCCTTCTTAGAAGGAGCAACAAAATACTCAAGGGAGCAAATATGGAGACAAAGTGAGGGACAGAAACTGAAGGAGGGGCCGTCTCAAGACCACTCCACCTGAGTATCTATCCCATGTGCAATCACCAAAGGTAGATGCTGATGTGGAAGACAGGAAGTGCATGCTGATAAGAGCCTGATATGGATATCTCCTCAGAGGCCTTCAAGAGTCAGACATATTCAGAGGCAGATGCTCACAACTAGCCATTGAACTGATCATGGGGTTCTCAATAGAGGAGTTAGAGTGAAGACTGAAGGAGCTGAAAGGATTTATGGCACCATGAGGAGAGCAACAATACCAACCAACCACAGCTCCCAGGGTCTAAACCACCAGCCTGGGAGCACTTAGGGGGGGATCCAGGGCTTCAGCTGAATATGTAAAAGTGGAGGGCCCTGCTGGGCATAGGTGGAAGAAGAGAACCTTGACCTCATGAAGGCTGGATGCCCCAGGGGGTGGGAATTTTGAGGGTGGGGAGGTGGGAGGGGGGGTAGATAGAGGTTACATCCACAGAGAAGAAGGAGAAGGGGCGAGGGGATTGGGGGTTCCGAGGGGGTGGTGGGGGATGGGGTAAGGGGACAACATAGGAAATGTAAATAAATCATCCAATAAAAAAAAAATGAAAAATGCAAAACCAGAAAGAATACCTTGTTTCCCCAGGAAGACTCCTTGAAGAAAACTAAATTTTCATTTGCAAGTGGTTATCACTTGAAGATATAGCTTCAGGGTTGGGAGGTAGGGACATGTGTCCACTCTTGCAATTCTAGGACCCCCATCTGCTGTAGACCTATGCAGGACCTATCTATGCTAGTTACTTCCAATTCTGTGACTTCAGACGAACTTTGACCCTGTTGTATTTAGATGGCCTTGTTTTCTTGGTGTCCTCCATCCCCTCTGGCTCTTTTCTTTCTTCTTTCTGTCTCCTCTTCCACAGGGTTGCCGGAGCCCTGAGAGGAAGAATTTGATGGAGACATTTTATTTAGAGCTGAGTGTTCCAAGATCTCTCATTCTGCATATTGTCTGGCTGTGTGTCTCTCTGTATCTCTTCTCATCTACTACAGATGGAAACTTCCCTGATGATGGCTGAGCAAGACACTGATTATGAGTATAGCAGAATGTCATTTTATTGCTATGGGTTTGGTTTGGTTTGGTTGGTTTGGTTTGGTTTGGTTTGGTTTGGTTTGGTTTGGTTTGGTTGGTTTGGTTTGGTTTGGTTTGGTTTGGTTTGGTTTGGTTTGGTTTGGTTTGGTGGTTTGGTTTGGTTTGGTTTGGATTGGTTGTTTTGGGTTTGGGTTTGGGTTTGGGTTTGGGTGTTTTGGGGTGTTGTTTGGGTGTTGTTTGGGTGTTGTTTGGGTGTTTGTTTGGGTGTTTGTGTGTTTTGGGTGTTTTGGGTGTTTGGGTGTTTGGGTGTTTTTGGGTGTTTGGGTGTTTGGGTGTTTGGGTGTTTTTGGGTGTTTGGGTGTTGTTTTGGGGGTTTGGGGGTTTGGGTTTGGTTTGGTTGGGTTTGGGTTTGGGTTTGGGGGTTTGGTTTGGTTTGGTTTGGTTTGGTTAACAGTAGTATTTGGGTTTAGCGTGGGTCTCTGAGCTATCTAGTCTCGGGCTCAAGTCACCCAAGCAGCATCAGGTATCCATTTCATGGAGTGGTCCTTAAATCAAATCGGATATTGGTTGGTTACTCCCACAAGCTATGTCCCACTATTACATTAGCATACCTTTATCAAAGGTATCCTGAGTCGGTGTTTATGTTTCTCCTTTGGTAGCATGCAGAGTACCTTCTGGTATCAAAAACACTTGCATAGAGAAGCAGGAATTGTTAAACATATGTAAATTGATAAGTGGTGTTGCAGGTATAGCTGCTGTGTCGAATGTCTGTAGATGGCAGAAAGGGAAAAGCAATGTCTATACTCAATGTTGTCTGGACTGTCAACATCTGAGCAATCTGAGATGACCACCAGTCCTGACTCAAACAGATGACCAGGCAGACCCAAACAGGCTCCCAGGATGGGGAGTAAGCTGGAGACTAGAAGAACCCTGCCTGGGACTGTAGGGGCCACTCGGGTTGGCCAGGCAAGGAAGGCGCTCAAGACGACCACCAGACTGGTGCAATGGGGTCCAGACAGGGAGCTAGCTTGAGACGACCAGCAGTCCAGCACTGTGCAAGAACAGGTGGGCAGATAATGCAGGAGTGGGACATAACACTCCTGAGACCACTCCTGAGATGACCCCAGACACTCAGACACCAGGGCACTACTAAGAGGAATAAGTAAGTGGTAGAAAAATGGCAGAGAACGACATGATGAAGAGAGGCAGAACTGGAGACGAGGATAGTGAGAAACAGCCTGATGTGAGTAGCCAGTGATGCCACCTGGGAACATGTCTGGATCCATGGCCCTGCAGCACCTGTCTGTTACCACCAAAGGCCAGCCAGATGTCCCTGGTCTAAGCTGATACCCAGAGACATATTGACACCTGAGGAATACGCAGAACTGGCCCCACCCCTCATCAGGGCATCTTGGGAGAGTTGGCCTTGAAGGCATGACAGCAGGAGAGCTGACCCTATCTCTAGCTAGCCACAGTACTGGGGAGAACAGGTCCTACACATTGTGGGAGTTGCAGGTAAGCCAACCTAAGGATACGAGCATAGGAGAGGTAGCCTTGCCACTCGTCTCCCATATGAGACATAGACAAGAAAGAGATACCCTCTTCCGATCCTGCCCATTAATACCTGCAGTGGTCGGGAAACCTGGTACTATAAGAGCAGAAGAAGTGGCCCTGACCCTCTCCTGGACAGCACAGTAGAGCTGGCCCTGGATATGGGCATTTCAGGAGAGTTGGCCCAGAGGGAATGAGCACGGGAGAGTAGACTCTGCCTCCTGTCTGCTGTGCAGTGGCATCAGCAAGGGACAGATACCTTCTCCTCTCTTTTGCTCTCACCATTGGTGGGAAGCAAGAGAGTTGGCCCCAATGGGGTCATGAGAGCAGGAGAGCTCGCCCTGCCCCTGACCTGACCGAATCAGGAGACTAGGCCCTGCGCCTCACCTGGGCAGCACGGTAGAGGGGACCCTGATGCCAGGGCTACAGGTGAGCTGCCTTTGAGGGTCAGCTGGCCTCATAACTTGTCTGCCATGCAGCAGCTGGCAGTGAGCACAAGAAAGAGATGCCATTTTGTACATTATAAGTGTAGCTTATAGGAGATGGCAGTAGAGTTTAAATAATTTAAAATTATATCATAGATGGAAGCTCTTCTGGTTACACAACTGTCCTGTTCTAAAAGCAGCTGCTTGCCAAAAGTCCATTAGAATGTTTTAACTGCCTGGACAAGGCATGGTTTTAGGATTCTCCTGGCAAACAGCATCCTGACAATTAAAAGAATATTTTGAAGCTTATGAATTAGTAGTGCTTATAGATTATATGTGCATAAGCAGTTTAGTTCAATTTTATTAAATTGTATGTTAATAGGAGTATTTTTAAGTTATAATTTTCATTACTGTACTGGATTCAGTACTGGAAAGTCACGTGAACAAAACTTCATTTACTCGATGGTGTTAACTATTTCCAGCTGGTGTAAATTATGTCCTATTAGCAGCAATATTTAAGACTGTGATGCCATCTGCTGGTAAACCTTTTAAGAATCTCATAAAATGTAATGTTTATTTTCTTTTAAATTAAACTTTTTGCTACTAATTTCAATGATGCACGTTTCACTTTTTTTATTGCTTAGTTTATTTTTAAACAGAGCCTCACTTAGCCTAAGTAGGTCTCAAGTACAAGTTCACTACATAGCTGAAGATGACCTTGAATTCCTCATTCTCCTGCCTGAACCACCCCTGTGCTGAGATTTAGAGGACTGTTCCACCAGAGCAACCAGACCTAGACTGATCAATCAACTGATACATTGACTGAGTCTTACAGTACTAGGGGTTGAACCAAAGGCCTCCCCACTTACTAGACAAGCACTCTACTGCTGAGCTGTATTTCCAGTTTTCATATTTCAACTTACAATTTTAAAACTCATAAAACAAAAACACCTAACCATTACATAATTCTAGAACAGAGTTAAAGCCTGTGACAAAATAGACTTTGTGGAAATGCCTGTCCTAGGATTCTGTAAGGAAAATCACACAACAGATTGAGATTATTCTTTCAAGAAGGCCTTGAAGACAAAGGCAAGCAAACTCAGCTTTTTTGGAAACCTTAAAATTACAGCAGTAACATAAAAATAACTGTTTTACCTAGAAAAAAAGAGGTAGACACAAAAATCATTTTAATACATATATGTATATAAATGTACAATTATATATATACATATATATATATATAGAAGGAATATTTAGAAGTTACTTACATTAGTAAAAACAGAGCACTCTGCCCTTTTTGGTGTGGTTCAGATACCATTCCTCAGAAACAAATAAAGAGAATCCACAAAGCTTAACACATGCCCCAACTTCCAAACTATGCGTAAGTTCTTGCTGGTTCTGACAGTGTTTCTAGCATGGGTGTCAATGCAGCCACACTTACACTGGACTACATCACCTGCTGTGGCTCCAGTGCAATGATGGAAAGGATTTACTAACCTCAGACCTGAAGCATGGGAACAGGCTTGTGACTATTACCAGCATTTAGATATATGTTCAAAAAGCAAATTCATAAATGTTGGTTAATAGAAACATTACAGCTAATTAGCATAAATTTAACAAAGACAAAACCTCAATAGACAATTCGCTAAGAAGTGTTACCTCATTGGCTATGGGGGGTATTTTTGATGTTTTTATTATTGTAATGGGTGTGTGTATGGTATGTGTGTGTTCATATGGGCATATGTGCACTTGTCACAGGGTGCATGTAGAAGTTGTAGGGCAACTTTCAGGAATCAATTCTCTTCTCCTACCTTGTTTTTGAGGCAAGGAATCTCTTCTTATTCCTGTTGGGCTGTAGCTGTCCCACAAGCTTCCAGGAAATTCTGTCTTCACATCTCATATCACCATAAGAGTGTTGGGATTACAAATTCACACCAGCAAATTAATTAGTTAATTTCACCTTATAAAAATATCTACCTGGATGGAGGGATAGCTCAGCTAATTAAGTTCTTGCTACTCAAACAAGAATCCGAGTTCAATCTCCAGAATGCAGATTGAAAGCTCAGTGTGGTGGCACACACTTTGGATCCCTAGTGCTTGATCTCCAGACAGCTTAGCTTAATTGAGCAAAACCAGGCCAATGAGATAGACTGTCCCAAAACCAAGGCAGATTATATCTGCAACCAACTGATGCCCTCTTGCCTCCACACACATAAACATATGCATATATATGCACACATACCTATACATACAAACATTCAGACCTGTGAAAACAAATACAAACAAACAAACATAAAAATTAATTAATAAGAAAGTGAGGGTACCCTGAACCTTGCCATAATTTTTTAAAATAAGTAAATCTGATACATTTACAGACCTACCACATGATGGCAGAAGAGGAATGTCTGAGCTTAGCTTTAAAAAGTGAAAATTCATCAAACAGAACAAGGGGAGGAAACATAAACTGCTACTTAAAGTTTAAATACGGGATGGGAGAAAGAGTTGGATCAGAAAATAGCAGGCTGTGAGCCCAAGCATGTATTAAGTCTTGACACAAGCTCTATTTGGTGATGGGTTGTAATTACCACATTACAGATTCAACTATAAAAGCAGAAGCAGCTGAAGACACTTTCCTGCAACTCAGCTCACTTGTAGAGCTTTGCACTCGAAGGGGGCCTGAGCTACCTCTGCCTTCTATGTTGGAAGCAAAGACTTTGTCAACCAAGAATTTTACAAAATAGAAATTGTAGAAGTGGTTTGTCACACTGGAATCAGACCTTCAACTCGGCATCCCTTCTTTATCATGGCGGAGAGAGGCACAACTTTGCAGTACCACAGGGGTGGTTCTCTGAAGATCAGAATGCTGCGGGGGGTGGAAAGTGGATGGCCTCCCTCATATTCATGGTAAAATGATTTTGAGCAAGGAGCAAGACTTTAACTGCTCTATTACAAACACCATTCTGTACTCTGCTCTCCTTTGTAAAATTATGAACCTTTGTCTCTGCTAAGATGTTATTGGAATATGGTATATCTAAGACAAAAATACATTAACAATCCACTAATGTGTGCCTTTGTTTCTGTATCAAACATCCTGTATATTGAGGATCTGACCAAAGCCTCTGAGATCTCCACGAGCTTTTTCTTACCAGATTCCTAGGAGGTGTTCTGTTCCCGGGCCAAAGCACTGAAATTTCCTGTTTTAGATTATTTATTTATTTATTTATTTATTTATTTACTTGTGGGAGTAGGGTGCACATGTGCCACAGTGTCTATAAGTCAGAGGATAATTTATGGGCATTGGTTTTTTTTCCCTTCCACCATGTGTATATGCAAGATCAATTTCTTCAAGATCTTAACAGCCCATTTTTTCCTAAGATATTGTCTTGCTGTGTAGCTCAGGTTACTTCAAACTCAAATTTTAGTAGTAGGTTACTTCAAACTCAAATTTTCAAACTCATAATCCTCTCAGTGCACCTTCCTGAGAGCTATGATTGCTCTGGGGCCACAAGACCTAACTAGAACCTATTGGATATAAGAAGAACACACATACAGATAGCCAAGTATCACTGCACAGCCTCAGAGGGTATCACTCACTATTAGGATGAGTTTCCAACACAAAACAACAAATTACTTGGAGGACTGGGGATTTTCTAATTTGCTCAAAATTAGTGCTGAAATTAGTACTCTAATCTGCCCAGGATTTTAGGTAAGAGGGGAGCAACACATGCCCCAAACAGGGAGTGACTGGGACCCACGAGGACCCAGGAACTCACTCCTGGCCAGGGGCTAGTTCCTTACAGTCTGTAGCTGAGCACTGAGTAGATCTTGAGAGTCAGCTCTGCACTCAATTCCACAAAACCTAGAGGAGGCTAGACTCCCAGGAGCTCTAACATGCTCCAGAACATAGGATCATAGGATCACTGGATCTAAGGAGGTTGGTCACAACAAGATTTCTGGATCCCAGAGGCAGCCTGATTGCCAGGATCTCTTAAACCCAGGATCACAGGATCACAGAGACAGCTGGACACTAAGGAGTTTTGAAACAACCAAAATAACAGGAAAGACAAGCACCAGTCAGAAACAGTGAGTGTAGGTAGCACTAAAGATAACCAGATAGCAAAAGGCAAGCACAAGAACATAAGCATCAGTAACCAAGGGTATTTGGCATCATCAGAACCTAGTTCTCCCACCATAGCAAGTTTGGAAAACCCCATCACACTGGAAAGGCAAGATTCAGATTTAAAATCACTTCTAATGATGATGATAGAGGACTTTAAGAAGGACATAAATAACATTCTCAAAGAAATTGAGGAGAACACAGGTAAACAGGTAGAAGCCCTTAAATAGGAATCACAAAAATCCCTTAAATACTTACAAGAAAACACAACCAAACAGGTGAAGGAATTGAACAAAACCATCCAGGATAAAAACAGAAGTAGAAACAATAAAGAAATCACAAAGGGAAACTACACTGGAGATAGAAAACCTAGGGAAGAAATGAGGAGGATTCATAGATGCAAGCATCACCAATAGAACACAAAAGATAGAAGGGAGAACCTCAGGTGCAGAAGATATCATAGAAAATATTGACACAACTGTCAAAGAAAATGCAAAGTGCAAAAAGCTCCTAACCCAAAATATCCAGGAAATCCAGGACACAATGAGAAGACCAAACCTAAGGATAATAAGTATAGAAGAGAGTGAAGACTCCCAACTTAAAGGGCTAGTAAATATCTTCAACAAAATTATGGAAAAAAACTTCCCTAACCTAAAGAAAAAGATGCCTATAAACATAGAAGAAGCCTACAGAACTCCAAATAGACTAGATCAGAAAAAAAAAATACCTCCCATCACATAATAATCAAAACACCAAATGCACAAAACAAAGAAAGAATATTAAAAGTGGTGAGGGGAAAAGGACAAGTAACATATAAAGGCAGACCTATCAGGATTACACCTGACTTCTCACCAGAAACTGTAAAAGCCAGAAGATCCTGGACAGATGTCATACAGACCCTAAGAGAACACAAATGTCAACCCAGGCTAATATACACAGCAAAAATCTCAATTACCATACATGGAGATATTCCATGGGAAAACCAAATTTACACACTATCTTTCCAGAAACCAAGCACTACAAAGAATAATAAAGGGAAAACTCCAATACAAGGAGGAAAATTATACCCTAGAAAGAGCAAGAAAGTAATCTTCTTTCAACAAATCCAAAATAAGATAGACACACAAACATAATACCACCACTAATAACAAAAATAATAGGAAGCAACAATCACCTTTCCTTAATATCTCTTAACATCAATGGACTCAATTCCCAAATAAAAACACATAGACTAATGGACTGGATACACAAACAGGACTCAGCATTTTGCTGCATACAGGAAATGCACTTCAGTGACAAAGACAGACACTACCTCAGAGTAAAAGGCTAGAAAACAAATTTTCAAGCAAATGGTCCTAAGAAACAAGCTGGACTAGCTATTCTAATATCAAATAAAATCGACTTTCAACTTAAAGCTATCAAAAACGATAAGGAAGGACACATCATACTCATCAACGTAAAGATCAACCAAAATGAACTCTCAATTCTGGACATCTATGCTCCCATCGCAAGGGCACCCACTTTCATAAAAGAAACTTTACTAAAGCTCAAAGAACACACTGCACCTCACACAATAATTGTGGGAGACTTCAACACCCCACTCTCAGCAATGGACAGATCATGGAAACAGAAACTAAACAGAGGCACAGTGAAACTAAGAGAAGTTATGAACCAAATGATTTAGCAGATAACTATAGAACATTTCATCCCAAAACAAAAGAATATACCTTCTTCTCAGAACCTCACAGTACCTTCTCCAAAACTGACCACATAATTGGTCACAAAACAGGCCTCAACAGATAAAAGAAGATTGAAATAAACCCATGTATCCTATCAGATCACCATGGACTAAGGCTGGTCTTAAATAACGACAAAAACAATGGAAAGCTCACATACACACGAAAACTAAACAATGTTCTACTCAATGATAACTTGGTCAGAGAAGAAATGAAGAAATTAAAGACTTTTTAGAATTTAATGAAAATGAAGATACATCATACCAAAACTTATGGGACACAATGAAAGCAGTGCTAAGAGGAAAACTCATAGCTCTAATTGCCTACAAAAAGAAACTGGAAAGAGCATACACTAGCAGCTTGACAACACACTGAAAGCTCTAGAACAAAAAGAAGCAAACACACCAAAGAGGAGTAGAAGGCAGGAAAGTAATCAAACTCAGGGCTGAAATCAACCAAGTAGAAACAAAAAGAACTATACAAAGAATCAATAAAACCAGGAGCTGGTTCTTTGAGAAAATCAACAAGATAGATAAACCCTCAGCCAGACTAATCAGAGGGCAGAGACACAGTATCCAAATTAATAAAATCAGAACTGAAAAGGGTGACATAACAACAGAAACCGAGGAAATTAAAAAAAAAATCAACGGACCTACTACAAAAGTCTATACTCAACCAAAATGGAAAATCTGGATGAAACGGACAATTTTCTAGACAGATACTAGTTACCAAAATTAAGTCAGGACCAGATAAATCATCTAAACAGTCCCATAACCCTGAAACTAATAGAAGCAGTCATTAAAAGTCTCCACACCAAAAAAAGCCCAGGACTGGATGGTTTTAGTGCAGAGTTCTATCAGACCTTCAAAGAAGACCTAATTCCAATTCTCTTCAAACTCTTCCACAAAATAGAAACAGAAGGAACACCACCCAATTCATTCTATGAAGCCACAGTTATGCTGATACCAAAACCACACAAAGATGCAACAAACAAAGGGAACTTCAGACCAAGTGTCATGACAAATATCACTGGAGTAGTGTTACTTCTAAAATTTACAATGATTGTCATTATAATTAGAAAAAAGTTTAAAGACACAATCCTAACACCTCTCTGGGTGTGTTAACTTTGCATAGTGAGATTACGAATTTAAAGAATGCTGCTCTGTTGAGCTTTGATGCTGCAGATAATGCCCATAAAATTATCCAGGGCCTGAGGTCAGTATTTCCATTTTTGTCAAACCTCAGGAATGGCATATATAGTTTTATCATGCTAGCCCTTCTTGTCCTGGGAATACTCTTATTCCTGCCCCTTGTGTTAAAGATTGTCTCTAACTACATCAACAGGCTGGCAGCCAAAGTAGACTTGAAACTGAAACTGGACCCCCAGAAAGAGCTATTAATTTAACAAGCTGGCAAGCCAAGGATGGATAAGATTCTGCACAGAGCCTTACCAACCTAAGACTGAAGTGCATTGCTTATGATAATGCATATTCCATGATGGGTAAGGAAAGCATTCTTGTCAGAATGATCTAAGACAGGCTCAGTCTGGTTTATGCAATAAAAAAAGGGGGGGGGGAGATGTGGAGCTTTTGAGGCTGCTTGGCAGGGATAGGACATAGGCCAAGGCCAAGGAAATGGACTGCAGGCAGGAATCTGACATTAGGCTAGAACAAAGAAGTAACTTCAAGCAGAAATATAAATCCTAGGCTAGAACAAAGAAGTAATTATAGGCAGGAATCTAAATCTTAAGCTAGAACAAAGAAGTAGGCTTCAGGAATGAAAATAACTTTGGGCTAGGACAAGAAAATAGGCTCAGATATTTTGGTCATCCTAATAAGCCCTTAGAAATAGTGATCACAGGAGTGATCACAGGACTCTGTTTATTGTCCTGCACATTCTTTGACTATCTGGGTTTATAGTCTTGCTTGTTCCTTGACTACTTGCATGTATTGTATTGCTAGTTCCTCAACCTAGAACTGACCTTAATACTTGCATGTAATTTAAACAGTATAAAGGCAAAAAAGGAGGAGTAGGGATGGGATAGGAGATTAATGGGGCAAGGGAGGAAAGGGGAAATGTAAGTAAATAAAATGTTGAAAAAAAGAAAAGACTGCTTTTTACTGGTACATACTATCTGAATAAATTAAATGCCTGTTCTCTACTCCACTGAGGCATAGGAGCACAGTGGGATAATATTGAGGAGTTTTAAATAATGTAATTCAACTATAGAAAACTATAGTCAATTATTGCTTGGAGGATTAACAATATGAAGGGAAAGACCAGACTCTCTTAAAATTGATGAAATTTCAAGCTCATTCAAACTCTTCAAACTCAATAAGGCATCTATTTTAATGAGAACATCCAAGAGCACAGAAGAAAGACCTTGTGATGGCTGATACCTGAAGCCCTGTGATCTGAGGATGCACATCTCTTAAGGCTCAAGGTATAGGGACATCTGATCAAAAAGGATGGCAGGAGTGCCAAAACCTGTTCCTGGCCTGACCTTCCCCTTTTAGGTTATATGGATGGGCCCACCATCACAGGATCATACCTTAATATTTGTAAACATGTCCCTATCACCCCATTTCCACTTGATGAAACAACACTCCTCCAACAAATCGTAACCATAAAGCCTAGATTGACGTTGAAAATTGCCCTTATAAGAAAGCAAATGGAGAACTCATTAATTTCAAACTTCAAGTGTACTGTGCCACACTGAATGCTTTCCATTGCCAAAATAAGTTGAAAAAATAGCAATAAAGAAAATTTCAATTCAATTCAGAGGATGAAAAAAAAAAGAAAGTATCTCAAGGCCAAACTGCCAATGTCTACAATCACACAGCTGTATATGTAGGGGAGGATGGCCTTGTTGGGCATAAGTGGGAGAGATCCTTGGTCTTGTGAAGGCTGTGAGGGTGGGGACGTGGGGGTGGGTGGGTGAGTGGGGGCACATCCTCATAGAAGTAGAAGGAAGAGGATGGGATAGGGGGTTCCTGCGTGAGGGAGAACGGGGTAAGAGGATCACATCTAAGGCTCGTGATAAGGCATCGGAAGGAAAAGAAGGAGCTGCAAGTCAAAATTCAGGGAATAAAGAACTCAGTTCCCAAAAATGACAAAAAGAGGAGGAAGCAACTCACGGAAGAGGTGGCTAAATTGGAGAGAGAAATGGAGCAAAAACACAGGAAAGAACTGGAGCAATTGAAGCTGACTTTGAAAGACAGTAAGATAGATTCTGTTGCTGTTAACACTTCAGACTTGGTACTTGAGAATCAACCACCTCGGATTTCAAAAACACAAAAGAGACGGGAAAAGAAGGCTGCATTGGAAAAGGAGCGGGAAGAAAGGATAGCTGAGGCTGAAATTGAGAACTTATCTGAAGCCAGACATCTAGAGTGAAAACCTTGCTCAAATATTGGCAGCCAGAGAATTGGAAATTAAACATATTCCATCTGATGGTCACTGTATGTATGGAGCACTTGAGGATCAGCTGAGAGATCAAAACTGTGCTCTGACTGTGGCCACCCTCAGGAGGCAGACTGCTGAGTACATGCAAAGCCACTCAGACGACTTCCTGCCATTTTTAACAAACCCCAATACAGGGGATATGTACACTCCAGAAGAGTTTGGAAAGTACTGTGACGATATTGTAAACACAGCGGCATGGGCGGTCAGCTCAAGCTAAGAGCTCTGTCTCACATCTTACAAACACCAATCGAGGTGCTACAGGCAGATGCTCCTCCTATTATAGTTGGTGAAGAGTATTCAAGGAACCCGTTAGTACTAGTATATATGAGGCATGCGTATGGCTTAGGAGAACATTGTAATTCTGTTACATGGTTGGTGAACTCAGCTACTGAAAATTGCAGCTAGTTTACAAAGTGTTACACTGTTTTATAGAGTGTGCCAATCTACCAAGTGCTAGATTGTTGTAAATGCTACTGAATAACACAGCTACTTTAAATGACTTGTATGAATAAGCTTACTAACAGGCATTTAAGAAATACGTTGGATTAGCTTTAACCAATGCTCTCTTAGTGGCATTTTTAGAATTTAAAGTCTATTGTGGAGAATATCATTCATAGACCAAGGTGTTACTCTTCGCACTAATTAATTTTAGTTGTCCTACACATTCTGATTTGGAATAAATTTTGTTTTAAATTTTGGCCCTACAGCTTTATGCTCCAAAAGTAAGGATTTCAATTTAATTTTTTTTAAGTTTGGAGACTTGGTCTCTGTCATCATAGGAACATATTGTAGTGACAGTGGTCCCAGTGACTTTGGTAATACTAGGGTCAACAGTGTGCCACTCTTTATGCAGCATATCTATGCTGCCAAGAAGAAACTACTTCAGTAATTAAGAATTTTTGAATACTTATATGAGAATCAGTATAGTTAAAGAAATGAAACAAAGTCATTGGTAAATAGGTGTTTATTGTGTCAATTTTGAATCTTTCTAACAAATTGGAAATTTCCCTTTTGTGTATGTGTAGCTTTAAAAGTTTGTAACTCCTGCATTGCTGGTTTTTCAGCCAGACTCGAACCTTGTTTCTCTTCACAACTGAATTTTTATACTTTCCCTACCACTACTCAGCTGCTTTGCTTTCTCTAGAACCCTTCCTACTGAGAGGCACCCAGTGGCCTCTCATTGCTCACCTGTGCAAGGTGGTGCTGTAGTAACGCAGAAAAGGCCATGGCCACGTTCCCCCTTTTTAGTCTTCCCAGCTGTCCTAACAAGATCTCTGCTTGAGCTCACTTTCTAGTATGCTGTGAAAACTCTGGCTAAAAATGATTTCGTTACATAGTGTATCACTTTTTTCACTCAAATGTTTGATTATTGTATTTTATGTATAGGAAAAGTTGAAGGCCACTGTTCAGAAGCAGAGAGCTGTGTGATAAAATCAGTACAGAAGAATTTTATGTGGAATGACTCATGTACTCAGACTTTTAATCACTTAGAACAGGATTCTTTGTAAGAGTCGTGCCCACACACAAGTGTGTTTGCTGTTTCTATGTAACACAGTATCATGAGATGGGGACACAGCTCTAGTAGAGTACTTGCCTAGCGTGCATGAGACTCCTGGGTCAATTTCTAGCACCAACAAAACACATCAATTTATGAAAATGAAACTTTTTATTGTGATCTGTTTTTTTTCCGAGTTAGAACTATAACTAAGATTGAGCATCATGTTTGTAATATTTGGGCTTATGATGTTAAAAGCAGGTAACAATGTAGCAAGCTGGCAGAGACTGGTTAGCAGAGCAAGGACTTTCTGAGATCATTCCAGCTGACTAAAACATACTCTGCCTGCTACACAGTGTATTCTGAAGGGTGTCTGCTTTGTAACCTTTGATTCTTTTTTACTCTGAAATTTATAAAAGCATAAAGTTGTAAAATAAATGCTTTGAACTTATTTTGAAGTAATGTTATCTTCATCTTAGAGTATCAGCCTTAAGGAATAACAAAACATTATGAAAGTTATTGAAAATTCTATTTTCAACAAAGATACTCTAAAATAACTCATTAATGTTTCATTGTTTTGGCAAGAATTCAAATGTACTTAATTATGTATTTCTAATTTTGTTTATATGTCTTATTTTAAAATGGTCAGTATATTATGAGTAAAATATATGGCCTACTTCTATCATTTAAGCTATAAATGGAAAAGTCTTTTAAAAATGGTAGATGTCAATTTAAAAACAACATATGCAAATTAAGTTTGCTGCTGCTGGTCTGATGGACCTTCTACAAGCTTTTTTTTAGTCCTGATTGAAAACATTTATGTCAAAATTCTGGAATGTGTCTTCAGCCAAGAATTTTATGTACTTACATATATTTATAACCTGTAAAAAGTAAAACAAAGAATGTGTAACTGTTGTGAGCAAGATAGCTTTGCTCATAATATCTGATGTTTACCAAAAGAATAAATGATAAAGGAGTTGAATCAACAACAACAACAACAAAAATTTTAAAAATAAGATGCCCAGAAGCCTCTGAAGAGCTGAGACATATTCTTGGAGTCTAGAAGGCCACTTTGGGTTTCTCTGGAGGAAATAAACCAATAAATGAATGTATTTTAAAATGGTATTTATTATACTGGTTTATGTGATATAGTCTGAGTAGTCCGATAATGGCCGAGTCATACTATAGAGGCCAAAAATCCAATAGCTATTCATCTCACAAAGCTGGATGGCTCAAAAAGTCCACTCTGATGATGGAAGCTAGGAGAATTCCTGAAAAGCTGCTATTATACTGTCTTTGTTGGACTCCTGGAAAAGTGGGTTATAATATCAGTGAAGGAATGCCATAGCAGCAGAATGGATGAATCTGCCAGTGACAGTAAGGGCAGACAAAGCTTCCACTTTCCATGTGCTTTCATCTGAGGTGCCAACAGAAGATTTATCCACATTTAGGGTGAATCTTCTGCTTGAAACAAGATGATCACTAAAGTCCATGTGGGCTTGACTTTTATTTGATTCCAGATCCAGTCATGTTGACAACCAAGACAGCTACCTATATGCATAGGATCATGGGCATATACACAGCTGTGCACATGCTCAAGAAAGACATGAGAAGGTTCTAAACTCTCACTTTCATCTGATACTGCAGGTCCACACAAATAAGTAGTAAAGGTTAAGGCAGGGTTGTCAATCACACTGCTGCCAGTTGAAGATATGTCTTTAAATATACAAAGAGCCTTTGGGCAAAGCCTGAAAGACACTGAGATAAAAGGAAATTCAATTAATCACTTAGCCAGCCACTAAGCTAAACAATAGATATTTCAGAGGCCACATGTTAAAAAAAAAGAACAAGGATTTTTAAAAAGAGTTCCAAAAATTTACTAAACATATAAAAAAATCTACCACAAAATTCAAATAATAATACCAAAAATAAATTTTGGAGACTGGGGATGGTAGGTAAATTCTAGATTGCCAAATAACTTAAACTAATTTCAACAACAAAGTATAAGAAATGTTCAAGGAAGAAGAAAGCATAGATCATTCTTAGACTATAAACATACATACACACACACATACGCACAGCAGTGGGAGAGAAAGAAAAAGATAGAGATGAGAAACAGAGAGAAAGAGAATAGAGATTGTTCCTATGAAAGTCAGATAATAGACTTATGGGACAGATGTATTAAGTTGGCTACTTAGATATATGCAGGAAAATAAGGAGACCTGTCATGTAAGACCTACAGGTCCTAGAAGAAAGACTACATGCTTAAAGGCAAGCCTAAGGAAGATGTGCCATCAAGTAGAAAATATTAGTAAAGAACAAGGAGGGTTTTTGACATGATTGTTTCATTTTCTTTTAATTTTGTTTGTTAAGACAGGGTTTTATATATTATAGGCTGACTGCAAACTCACTGTCAAATCAATGATGACCTTGAACTTCTGACCCTCCTGACTCTACTTTTTGAAGTGCTGAGATCATAGGCAAGCACTGTCCTGCACGTAGGCTAAAGGAAGCATTCCTCCAGTTGGCTCTGATTGGGAAATAAAGTTGCCAGTGGTCAATAGATAGGCAGGGAGACAGGGGCTTTTAGGATTCCTGAGCAAGAAACACAGGGAGAGAAGACAAGATTTGCCATGAGAGAGGTGAAGGATGGACCACACCATGAAGGAACAGGAGGGTGAGACAGCTAAAATGTAGGTACAAAGGGAAAGTGGCCCCATGGGAGGGCTGCCCAGAAGGAACCAGGGCAACAAAGATAAAATATAGATTTAGAAAGAATTAACTCAGGAATATCAGAGGGGGAGTGTGTTAGCCTTGGGGATGTTTGGAAGTGCCCAGCCATTGAACTAGTTAAGGCATATTAAAAATAAGCTAGGGTGTGTATGTCTTTCATTTGTGGATCAAGAGCTCTTAGGAGGGTGCAGAGGATTCATGTGCACCCACCAGGAGCATAGAGTGATTTAATATTTACCGCTACAGATGGTTCCAACATGGGACCACTTCCCCTTTGCATCTACATTTTGGCCATCTCACCTTCCTACTCCTTCACAGCATGGTCTGTCCTATGCCTCTCTCACGGCGGAATCTCTGATTTCATGCCCAGGAATCCTAAAAGTTTCCCGTCGGTCTCCCTACACAGCCATTGACTGCTGACAGCTTGATTTCCCAATCAGAACCAACTAGGGGCAGGCTTCCTTTAGCTTTCAATGTGGGACACTGAAAACAGGTTTTTGGGTAACATAATTAATATGAGAACATAATCTGCTACAACAGGAACTAATAATCATTGGTCATTAATATTTCTCAACATCAACGGACTCAATTTACCAATAAAAAGACAAAGACTAACAGATTGGATATATAAACAGGATTCATCATTCTGCCGCATACAAGAAACACACCTCAGCAAAAAGATAGATACTATCTCAGAGTAAAAGTTTGGAAAAACATTTTCCAAGCAAATGGACCAAGGAAGCAAGCTGGAATAGCCATTCTAATATCTAATAAAATAGTTTTTAAACAAAAGGTAATCAAAAGACATGGGAAAGTGTAGGAGGAGCTAAGGTGGAAGGAGTAATGAGAGAGAGGAGGAGAAAGGAGTGGAGGAGGAGAAGGAAAATGAGGAGCTAGGAGAGAGAGGAATGAGAGAGAGGGGGGAACATGGAGGCGGATGTGTGCCTGTCTCTAGCAGTCAAAGGTAGTTGGTATATCTAGGTTGGGTATGGGGTTACACCTCTGATTGAGTGGGCATCTTGTTATTGAGCATTACCAAATATATAAAGCCTTTGGATAATCTAAGCATTAGAGTCTCATTTGTACCGAGCCTGCATGGTTAGCTGGATGGTCTGGGCAATGCTCAGCCTTTCAGAGACAGCATGGAAGATTGGCAGAGCCATCTCCCACACTGGCATCTCGCGGGTGGCAGGGCTGGTGTTTCTGGCTGGCCATTTTTAGCTGTGGTGCACATCTGGCCTCTGGCCACGGAACATGGCAGCTGAGCTAGGCAGAGTCACCACAGCTTAGATAGTCGGTTTGACCAGTGGCCGTTTTTAAAATATCTCCCTCAACAGGAAAGGACATTTCACACTCATCAAAGAAAAAAACCCACCAAGATGAAGTCACAATTCTGAACATCTATGTCCTACCTGCAAGCAGACCCTCCTTTGTAGGGAGACATTTTGCCTGCTTCTGTGAAAGCCTGCCTGTCAAGTAAGGCCAAGGTCTACTGGCAGATTTCCTGGCCTGCTGATACACGGAGTGATAAGAGGCGATACACTTGAAGCTTAAAGCAAGGGACTGAATGTTCTGTAAATCTTGGAAGAAGGAACAGGGAGGAATAGGGAGACCTCCGGATTAGAATAGATATCTAATGTGCATCAGCCATTGGCTCTGCTGGCTTTTGACTTTGTTTCCCACATCACTGTAAAGTATATAAAGCCTACAAGAATTAAACTTGAGGCTGCTGCAATATTAACTGGACAGCCCTCCCGGTTTCTAACCTTTGTCTCTGAGTCTTCTGTCTTTCCTATAATCATCCTCATTCTCCCCTCAAAGGACTGCTTGACTTTGTAGCAGCTAGACCAGTACACTCCTTCATAAAATAAATTGTATTAAACTTCAAAACACACATTGAACACCACACAATAATAGTGGGAGACTTCAATACCCCACTGTCATCAATGGACAGGTCATTGAAACAGTAACTAAACATAGACACAATGAACCTAACAGATCTTATGCATCAAATGGCTTTAACAGATATCTACAGAAACTTCCACCCAAAAACAAAAAATATATATATCCTTCTCAGCAACTCACAGAACCTTCTCCAAAATTGACCATATAACTGGACACAAAATAAGCCTCAACAGATACAAGAAGATTAAAATAACACATTGTATCAGATAACCACAGATTAAGGCTGAACTTCAACAACAACAGAAACAACAAAAAGCTCATATACTCATAGCAACAGAACAACTCTCAAATTTTCTAGAATTCAATAAAAATGAAGGCAGAACATACCCAAATTTATGAGACACAATGAAAGCAGTGCTAAAAGGAAAATTCATAGCACTAAGTGCCTTCATAAAGAAATTGTAGAGATCTCATACTAGTAACTTAACAGCACATCTGAAAACTCTAGAACAAAAAGAAGCAAACATATTCAAGAGGTGTAAACAGCAGGAGATAGTCAAAATCAATCAATTAGAAACAAAGAAACACAAAGAATCAACAAAACCAAGAGCTGGTTCTTTGAGAAAATCAAGGAGATAGATAAACCCTTAGCCTAACTACATAAAAAGACACAGAGACAGTATCCAAATTAACAATCAGAAATGAAAAGGGAGACATAACAGAAACTAAGAAAATTCAGATAATCATCAGGTCTTACTTCAAAAGCCTATACTCAACAAAACTGTAAAATCTAAATGAAATGGATAATTGTCTAGACAAACATTGAGTCTAAACCAAAACAAAAACAAAAACAAACAAAACAAAACCAAAAAGAAAAATAAAGAAAAAAAAAGAAAACCAACCCAGGGAGATAGTTTTAGTGATGAATTCTACCAGCCAGTCAAAAAAGAGCTAATACCAATACTTCTCAAACTATTCCACAAAACAAAAAGAGAAGAAACACTACTTAATTCTTTCTATGAGACCACAGTTATCCTAATAATTAAACCACACAAAGATCCAACAAAGAAAGAGAACTTCAGACCAATTTCACTTATAAAGATCAACACAAAATACTCAATAAAATTCTCACAAACTGAATCCAAAAACACTTCAAAACCATCATTCACCTAGGGATGCAGGGATGGTTCAATATACAAAAATTCATCAATGTAATCCACTATATAAACAAACTCAAATTTAAAAAAACACATGATCATCTCATTAGAAGCTGAAAAGGCCTTTAACAAAATCCAGCTCCCCTTCATGTTAAAAGCCTTTGAGAGATCAGAGACTCAAAGCACATACCTAAACATAAACACATCTAAACATAATAAAAACAATATGCAGTAAGCCAATAGCCAACATCAAATTAAATGGAGAGAAGCTTGAAGCAGTCCCACTAAAATCAGGGACAAGACAAGGCTGCCCACTCTCTCTCTATCTATTAAATATAGTACTTGGAGTTCTAGCTAGAGCAGTAAGACAACAAAAGAAGATCAAGGGGATACAAATAGGAAAGGAAGAAGTCAAGGTATCACTATTCACAGATGATATTATAGCATACATAAGGGACTGCCAAAGTCTACCAGAGAACTCCTACTACTGATAAACAACTTCAGAAAAGTGGTTGGATATAAAATTAACTCAAATAAATCAGTGGCCCTCCTTTTTATACGTGGTAAACAGGCTGAGAAAGAAATTAGGAAAACAACACCCTTCAAAACAGCCATAAATAATATAAAATGTCTTGGTACATCTCTAATCAAGCAAGTGAAAGATCTGTGTGAGAAAAACTTCAGGTCCCTGAAGAAAGAAATTGAAGACCTCAGAAGATGTAAACATCTTCCATGCTCATGGATCAGTAAGATCATCATAGTGAAAATGGCCATCTTACCAAAAGCAATCTACAGATTCAATGCAATTCCCATAAAAATTCCAACACAATTTTTTATAGAACCTGAAAGAGCAATTCTCAAGTTTATATGGAAAAACAAAAAAAACAGAAGAGCCAAAACAATCCTGAACAATAAAAGAGCCTCTAGAGGAATCCTACTTAGAAGGGGGAACAAAATAGGCAGAGGGAAGAAGGGACCTGGGTGGAAGAGGAAAGGAAGAGGGGAACTGGCGGATAAGATCAGTTATGACGAGAGACAGTTGAGAGGCCCAGAGGGCCAGGAGAATGGATGAAAATATGCAGATGTCAGGGTTTGGAGCTGGGGAGAATCTCTAAGAAGTCCCAGAGACCTGGGATAGGGGAGGCTCCCAAGAGTCAGTGAGAGTGACCTTAGCTGAAATGACCAACAATGGGAAGATAGAACCTGAAGACACTACCTCTAGTAACCAGACAGAACCCCCAGTGGAGGGATGGAGACATCAACCTAGCTACAAAACTTTAAATCCAAAATTGGTCCTGTCTAAAAGAAATGCAAGGACAATGATGGAGCTAAGACTGAAGGAATGGCCAATCGGAGACCAGCCCAACTTGAGACCCATCCCATGTGCAGGCACCAATCCTTGATACTATTAGTGATGACATGTCCTTGGAAGACTGGAACCTAGCGTAACCGTCCTCTGAGAGGCACTACCAGCAGTTGACTGAAGCAGATGCAGATACTCCAGCCAACCATTGCACTGAGGTTGGGGATTTCTACAGAAGAGTTAGTGGAAAGATTAAGGCCCTGAGGTGAGGGCAACCCCACAGTAAGACTAACAGTGTCAAGTAACCTGAACTCCTGGGAGCTCCCAGAGATTGAGCTACCAACCAAAGTTGGGCTGCCTTGCTGGCCTCAGCGGGAGAGAATATGCCTAATCATGCAGAGACTTGATGCACCAAAGTGGGGGGATACCTAGGAGAGTACCCTCAGAGGCAAAGGGGAGGGGGTATGGGGGAGGAACTCTGTAAGGGAGGATCAGGAGGGGGCAGTATTTGGGATGTAAATACATAAATATTTTTTTTAATACTAAAAATGTCTTAAAAATTATAATGGTGTTATATAATGCTGCAGTTATACTAAATAACCATTGACTTGTCCTGTTTCTATGAGGACATTGTATGGTGAGTGATTTACTTCTCAGTAAGGCTAGTTTTAACTCATTTTAAAGGGGTGATGATGTACTGCTTTATACTGGAACACGAACATCCCTTCAAAACATCCTGCTAGATAAAAGACATCAATTATAATACCAGCCAGGAAAGCAGGTGGGCTAACTGTAAATCTTCACCTCTCCCTCCTCTTTTACAAATCCAAGCCCCCAGCTTTGCCCCAACCCCCTGCTCTATAGTAGAACACAATCTGCAACCTCCCCTTGTCCTTACCCCATTTCTAGTGGAGCACAAAAGTATTCTCCTCCAACCTTTATTCTATGCACACCTCACTTTATCCTAGTCCCAACCACAGCATGCATTCCCAGGAAACCAGGACACTATGGCCACAGAAACAGGTAGGCTAACTGTAGATCTTCAACCCCACAAAATCCATTCTCCCAATCTCATGCTCAACTGTGTAGCAGAAAACTTTTGCAGCCATTCCCCCACAGAAGACTACAAAAATCATGGTGGAATACCCTAGTTTCCTACCACCAATGCACTCTCTAGACCTCAACCCTCCTAGTCCATACCCATTCCTAAGTGTCAGCTCACAATATCTAGAAAAACAATTTACTCAGAACTCTCAACAAACACACCCAGCAGTATCCCAGAATTCCCTACCAGGCAACACAGCTACTGTGCTATGCTAACAACCAGAGAGGGCGACAGAAACCAAATAACAAAACACTCAACAAAGACAAGACCAAGTAGCAGCACCTAGAATTAAAATCTTCCCAACCCAGATGCCTTGACACGGATGTAAAAAATGCAATCAATAACACCCGGGACAATATGTCTCCACTAGGGGCCAGCAGCACACCACAGTAGGCCCTGTATTACAACATGACAAAGACCTTAAATAGCATTCATGAAATGTTAGAGATCCTTTTAAAAGATATGAATGACTCCTGTAAAGAAATCCATGAAAACAGGAACAAGCAGGTAGAAAATGAATAAAAATTGTTCAATACCTGAAACTTTAAATAAAATAAACACAATTTGAAGAAAATTTGAAAATTAAGAATTTAGGAATTGAAGCAAAAATCTCAGAGGCATACCACACAAACAGAATAAAAGACATGGAAAAGAGATCTTGGGCACTGAAGACATGATAGAAGAAATGGATACCTCCATTATGATAACAGTATGATAAGACCAAATCTAAGAATAATAGGAATAAAGGAAGTAGATAAAACCCAAGTCAAAGGCCCAGAAAATATTGTTAACAAAATCAAAAAAGAAACGTTTCTACCCTTAATGTAGGGAAACAGTCACAGTCAAGCAATTTTCCCCTGAATTAATTTGAATCATTTTTTTACATATGCCAAAATTTTAATTTCTTACTTGCAATCCCTATCTATAAGACCTGGATGTATAATCTGTGAGAAGTTAATCCACTTCTTCCCAAGATCATCCCTACTGTCTCTGAAGGCAAAGGACCATAAAAACCAGTGGTTATTTTATAACATTGAATTAGGAGAGATTACCTTGTATATCCCTCCTGAACCTGCACTCATTAGTCCAATGATGCCCCTTGCCACAGCATCTACAAATACCAGTAAGCCTAGGCATTCTTTCAGAGAACCCATTGCCACCAGAAACTGCTTGTTCATAGTGGGAGGTACCATATTCATCAGGGTTAATATACCAACTGTTTTGAATGTTTACATGGCTTCTCCAGAGCCATGTATTTTCTTAGTAAATGAGGTGGACCTTTTCCCAAGCTCCTCAACCTTGCCCCAAGGTCTTATGGGACAGTGAACTTAAGATTTGTGATATGCTGTCTGGTATTCAGATTCTCCTGGTTGCTTCTACCTAATAGTAGAACCAAGACAGAGAGAAAAGACCTTTCTGGAAACCCTAAGTACTTTCCCCACCGAAGACTCATCATCACATATTTCTTGGCAATTCAACTTGGATTCAGCATATCTTCCTTGCAGAAATCAAGAAGATACAACCTGTGCCTGAAGTTTCTAGGGCTCTGATGCTCCTGCTATATCATATCATTTGCATTAAATGAATACACTCTAGGAAGTGAAGTCTTTCTGCTATCCAACCCAAAACATTTGTTGCATGAGTAATACATACCACACCGCAACCCTTTTCCACAACAGATAAATGAGCAGCAGGCTCAGAAATCCTATTCCAGAAAGTCTCTCAAACCCCTTTCAGTAAACACACAGCAAAGTATAATTCCATCCCTGAGTCATGCCAACATTCCCAGAAGTTTTTCATGAAAAGAGATGCCAACACAGTAGCTGAAAAACAGAACCAACCCAGATTGCACCAACAGATGAACGGATAAAGAAAATGTGGTTCACATATACAATGGAATCATTCCACCATAAAAAAAAAAAAAATGAAGGCAGGACATTTGCAAGAAAGTGGATAGAAACTGGGATACATGTTTTTTCTCACAGGTAAAATCTAGCTTTGTGTATGTGTGTGTGGTAAAATTAGAAAGGGGATCATGAAAGGGAAGAAGAGATCATGCGGGGATGGTAAAGGAGTTCACATGACACAAAATCCAGAAGGACTATTTAAGGGGAAGAAGGGAACCAAGGAGAAGAGATAAGGGGAGAGCAACAGAGACCAAATAATAACAAAAATTCTTTGTCTCTGTCTGTCTCTGTCTCTCTGTCTCTGTCTCTCTGTCTCTGTGTCTCTCTGTCTCTCTCTCTCTGTGCGTGTGTGTGTTTGTGTGTGTGTGTGTGTGTGTGTGTGTGTGTAGTATCAATGTATTTTTGTTTATCAAATATCTAGTCAATCTATCTTTGATTGTATTGTATTAAAATGTTTGATTTTTAAAATGCCCTGACCATCACTGGCTGCAGCACTCAGAAGAGCAGGCCCTGCACCTCATCCAAGAAGGACAGTAGATCTGACCATGGTAGCAAGGGCACAGTTGAGTTGCTTGAGGACATGAGGTGGGAGAGCTAGCCCAGCAACTCCAGGGCTGCAGCATTCAGGAGAGCAGGCCTTCCACTTCACCTGGGCAGCACAATAGAGCTAGACTTACTAGTGTGGACTTGGTTAGCCATCCCCCAGGGCATGACAACAGGAGAGCTGGCTCTGCCTCTTAACAGCTGTGGCATTGGGTGAGCTAGCCAGGGGGCAGTGCTAGACAACTTGCTCTAGTGGTGAGGATGCAGGGGAGACCTTAAACGAGATGAGTGTCTCATTACAGTGGACATGTGTAAGTAAAGAAATGTGGACAAAAGCGTATGCTTTGGCACACACTGTTAAACACTACAGCTTCCACAGGGGTATTTTTTCTTTGGAGGAGAGGCTGCAAAGGCAGAGTGTGGGTATAAAGGGATGGGGAGATGAGTGGGATTGGGGTACAAGGTGTGAAAGTCACAAAGAATCAATAAAAAGGTAAATAAAAAATATTGTTTGAGATACTGGTTTGAGTTTTATACAAGGTCATTGAATGAATTTTGGAATGAGATTAGGACAGAATTTCCAACAATTTCTGAAATGTCTCTAAACATACTACTGCCGTTTGTACTGTGTTTTTGTGCATAGCAGCATTCTTGAGTTTGCTGATTATGAAACCAAAATATTGATCAGCTCTGAGAATGGTTGAAGGTGTTCTCCAAATATTCAGCCAAGATTTGATTCTTGATGTAAAAATAAACAGTAAATCATCTCTTTAGTATTCAGTTAGTTTTCTTTAATCAATTACAAAGCTATATGTATGCTGAATAAGTGTTTCAAAATAAAAATCTAGTATTTAGAGGCCATTTTTTTGTTTTGTATTGGCTTTGTTTGCTTTTGTGAGTGAGTACATAACGAAGGATAACCTTGAACTCATGGCATTCTTCCTGCCTCAGCCTCACGAGAACTGAGCTTACAGCTCATGGCTGTTTGTAAACTGCTTTGCCAAGACCATTGAGCAGTTAGTGTTTCTTCAAGAAGCCAATTTATCTGACGTTAAGTCCTTATGAACTTCTATGGATAATTCCAAATAAGACATTGGGCAGATACTTAAAAATTATTTGGAGTTACTGGCTCCAAATCCTGGCTATAAAGAAAAGCTCAAGTTGAACAAGCCCCACTCCCACCTTCAGTCGTCAGAGGAAGACCTGAGCTCACAGATCCAGCCGATCTATGCCTTGTCCCAACATACAAATCGAACATGCAGGACAGCTGTGAGTCCTTCAGTACTGAATATAGCTAAATAATGATTCAAACAAAAGCTCATATATAAAAATATTAATAGCTAGCAAGTTTATACAGAGACTGAGGGACTTTTTTTTCTAATGAATCTAACCAGTTAAAGAAAAATTCTACTTCGTTTTTGTCTCCAACCCACTCTTGAAGGTGTTCAGGAAGGAATGTCTGAACTTAAATCCCAAAAAGCACAGAATAAAGTCTAGGGCCTAACGGCCTGGAATATAAATGAATTCTTTGAATTATCACTAAGCAGAGGTCAGTCTTGTGGCTTTAGGTGCAAGAAAAAGAAGGAAAAAAAAACAGACTAGGATGCTATAGTTACAGGTAAACTCTGTCCTGAAAACCAAACTGCCTAATACATACATATCCACCTTCAAAGCAAATGGTCAGAGGTACAGTGTTCTGGCTGTAAAACTCTCTAAGTAGAACCCCTCAAGTGTCCTGAGGAAAATACTTGGAAATGTCTTCCAAGACTGGAAGAAGCAGTCTGAGTTCTAAGGAGTTGCATCAGCCTTTGCTAGTTCAGAGCCTTTGTAGTTGGCAGCCACAAGACTTCCCATCAGCCCTTATTCAGCTCAGTGAACAAACATCAGTCTTTCCCCTGGAAAAGATGAGTGAAAAGATGCCATAGACAAATCATACTTTAGTAGCACAGGGACTTGGAAAGAACAGATCTGATGATTATACCACAGATCTAGCTATTTTAGAACTATGAGGCTAATTCATGGGTTTACAATAAGGATGAGTCCTGCAGCCAGGGTCTGTGGTGATTTAAATAGTCCAAGTTACAACTGAAGGCCATGCAGGTGTCCATGAGTGCTTCCACCTGAATCCATGGTGATGTCTGAGTTCTTGCTGCCACAATGGCCACTTTCTAAGTCCATGGTCCTACTGAAGCAGGGAGCTATGTCCATGGTCTGTTCTGCAACCAGAAACTATGTGTTAGGCTCATGATCCATGCTTCTTCCAGTGACTGTAAAAAGCAAGGAGGCTACTTTTGCTATGATATCAGTGACTACAGATGCACAGTTGAGAGTAAGAAGCAAAAAAGCTTCTGTGACAACCCATACTTCTACCCCTACCCCATCCCACCCCCTAAAATAACAGCCTAGACAGGAAGTCCCAAAAGAGAACTCTTAGAAAGTGTAATTGAGATGATGAAGATAACTCTCCACAACTGCTAGCTTCTGGTGGAGGTATGGGAAGAGAAGGCTCAATTCCATCTAAGGGGCAGGCCATTGAGAGTTTAACAGTGCTCTAGTGAGAATAAAGATAACACAAAGTAGATTTATTTTTCTTATTTTTAGTTTTTACTTCTTTTAGGATGGAAGGTTGCAAGGAGTTGGTGGACATGGAAGCACCAGGAAGGAATTGTGATTGAGGTGCATGATGTGAAACTCCCAGAGAATCAATAAAAATGTTATGTGGAAAAAAATTAAAACACAGAATAAAGCTTATCTCATTCCAGAACAGGAGGAAGAGGAAGAGGAGGAGAAAGAGGGGGAGGAGGAGGAACAGGAGGGAGAGGAGGAAGAGGAGGAGGAGCAGGAGGAGCAGGAGGAAGAGCAGGAACAGGAGGAAGAGGAGGAGGAGTTAGTCATGAGAGGCCATCAGGGAGGCAGTATATTATTTGAGTGCACTGAATAATAGTAGACCCCTTGCCATGGACCTCCTCAGGCACCATCCCAAACATTGCAAGCAAAGAAAATGGGTCCTACCGGTATCTGCCTGAGAACAGCAATGCTAAAACAGGGGTTTCACCTACCTTTTGTCAAACACCTTCCATTCATGCAGTGCAAAAGCTTACTGTGCTTAAAATCTGACAGGAACTCTTCAAAACCTAGATGTGCAAGGTTAAGAACTTTAATTGTTAAAATATGCACAGGATACTCACAGAAATATTGATTACCATCACCCAGGTTCACTCTCTCCCATCTTTCTTTAAAGCTTTGCTGAGCATGAGTCCAAGCCTCTTGCCACTTTCCCCTCATGTCTCTGGGGATCGTGGCTACTTACTCTGCAAAGAACAACAAGGATGGATAGATTCTCCTCAAACACAAATACAACTGCTTTCAAATTAGAATAGCAGTTAATAGCCATGGACAGTTTTTTCCATCTACATCACATTTGTTTTTAATGACTAAATCTGGGTGCTTTCCATACAGAAGGCTAAAATGAGCATCCATGTAAGGAATCATCAAGGAGGATCACACAAGAGTCACATATATGGAAAACTAGGAACTGGGAGATCCAAAACTTTTAGCTGAACACAGAGGAATCCCAAGACCTAACATGTCAAACTTCTCCAGAATCAAAAGAAATACAAATCTAACTTTTATTTCAGTGTAAAACTTCCACCTGAAGACATTAACAGGAGAAGGGAGAGGTTAAGGCCAAAGAAGTGCCAATATGAACAATTCTGACTCTTCAGAACCAGTTCAGTGTTATAGCAATAACAAGGCCTACCTTTCTGTGTTCACCAGCCTGAGTCCCTTAAACCCAGATTAGAACAGAACCAAGTCATAGAACTCATTGACCTTCAGAAAAGCTTATCCTTATTTGTGTGTGTGTATACTATATAGGCTGCCTATTTGAATGCTGGCTATTTTTTTTTAATGTCCAAGAACTTAAAGCCAATTCTATTGGTATCAGGGGGAAAATAATATACAAAACAACCCGATGAAGTCATTTGCCACTGTCCAGGAACATTCTCTAGAAGTCACAGCCAACTCTGTAAAAAACCTACTGAATCTTAATTGCAAGCAAGCCTTTCTGAAGATACCACAAAATCATAGCAACTAATCTTGAAAAGAATCTTAAATGTCTGTAACTTGCCTCTGGAGCTAAGTGTATGATGTGCCATACTCGGGGAAGAGATGGACCCCTTGAAGAAAAAAAGAAAAAAAGAAGAGACTGGGCAAGTGTAACTTTGCTATGGAATAAGACTTGAAATCCAGGCTGAGATTGACAAGTCCTTATAGCATATCCTGGGATTCTCCAGCAAGATCCAACTATATATCTATGGAGAGAGAGGTGTAGAGCCCTTCCTTGCCCAGTAACCTTAATCACTGATGGCTCCTCTTCCCATCTCTTATCGTAAATCTAATCAAAGGCTTGTCTAACTCCTCATCATTATAAAAGAGATATGACAGTACCCCCTCTAGAATGCATATAGTCTCAACGAGTGTTCTTCAACTCTACACTTGAAGCATAAAAGCATAAAAGATACAAACAAAAATGAATAGCCATGGCTGCATTCCAGTTAAAGCTTATTGACCAAAACAGCAGTGAATGATTAACCTACAAACACTTCTTTGGTATCTCCTGATTTTAACCACTCTCACTTCCAAACTTAGATCTGTCTGGACAGCAGTAGGTCTGGTGTTTGCATGCACATATGTATGGTAGAAGTCTGATAAAGTACTTAACTCCCAGGCTATCGGCTACTCTCATTATTCCTGTGTTACTAAGTCTATGATGGGTATTACTTTGGGCTCTCTGTGGATCATCCATGCTTTTTATAATAGCAGGTACATACAAGTATGAAACTACAATATTATTAAAGATTAAATGTTTTCAAATTGTGCTTTTAGAAAATGTATACAATCTTAAAGTAATCAAAGTTTTTATCATGCCATTTATTGCTGTTTCAGAAGCCTAGGCTGACTGAATGAAATTGCTTTCACATTTGTGGAAAATTAAATGTCTATAGCCTCTTTACAGCTGTGTAATGCATTGAATTCTCAAGTGTCACAGGATATTTGATTTCTTAAATTCAGCATTTACCAAAAACAAAGGCATCACTACACTAAACTAAAGGTAGCCTCTTGCATTTTTTTTTACATTATCAATCTGCTTCTGCAAATCTTCTGAGGTGTGCTTATTTAAAACTGAGGCACATGTCCCGTGACCCTCTCACATCATTCCATGAATAGTGGGCCACGGGGACCATCAAAGCAAGCCCGATTCAAGTTGATCCAATCAACTATCATATTAGCACATGCCTTTCTAAACTTTTCCTTCACAACATCATTTAAAAGTTATTTCATAATGGAATTAAAGATCAATTTATTCTTTATAAAGAAGAACATTCAATGAATGATAGCACAGCATAGTGAGAAACAGATAAGAACAGGACTATACATATGTGAGTGTTTACATCACCCACCTCACAAGAGTTTCAGTGGAAAGGACAAGGAGGTGAAACCTGTGCTTCAATTCCGGATCACTAACATAAGTGATATTGCTGTGTCTGCACATAGTTCAACTGCCTCGATCACTCTAACTTCATAGAACTTTTCTAAGAACTGAGATCCATGCATGACATGTCATGTCAGATACCTAGCACACACTAAATGTCATCTCTGATGACATTTTATGTGTCATGCCATGTGTGTAGATGTGACACATAAAATCAAGATAGATAAGCTATTTCCTCTGACTACTCCTTCAGCAAGGTTGCATCAATTTATATTACAAAGGTATGGATGTGTAGGAGGAGCTAAGGTGGGAGGAGTTAGGAGAGGAAGAGGAAAAGGAAGAGGAGGAGCTGGAGAGAGCAGAGATATAGGAGGATGGAGAACTACATAGGTATGGAGAGCAGTCATGGGGAACAGCTTATAATTATGTTAGCTAATTGGGATACAACTCTCTTTGTATGGGTGGGTATCTTGTTATTAATCATTACTAAACATATAAAGCCTTTGATTAATCTATAAGAATTAGAGTCTCATTCTCTTACCAGGACTGCATAGATGGCGGAATGGTCTGGGCACTGCCCAGCCTTGCGGAGACAGTGTGGAAGATTGGCAGAGCCATCTCCCACGCTGGCATCTCGTGGGTGGCAGGGCTGGTGTTTCCAGCTGGCCATTTCTAGCTGCAATGCGCACATGGCCTCTGGCCACAGAACATGGCAGCTGAGCTAGGCAGAGCCGCCGCAGCTTAAATTGTCGGCTTGATCAGAGGCCGATTTTAAATAATTACAACATGGATGATCTCATTTCTCAGCTTCTTGCAAATATTAGGTAAAACAGGTATAAATTTTGTGATAATTAATGACACAATTCTGTTTATTGACTAGTTGTATTATTAGGTCAACTGCTACTCTTGACATACCTATTTTATAAGAAAAGTTCTTGTATTGTGTTACATCAAATTAAAAAAAAAATAGTTTGCCCTTTTCTACTTTCCCTACACCTACTTCACTCATCACTGATTCCTGGTCCAGAATGTTCCCTGCTGTCTTCTTGACAGAATCTTTACCATCCATATCCTTTAACTCAGAATACATGAAGAAATGGGATTTCTCCCAAGCATGTCTAGACCATTGCCTCATCATGTTCTCCACGTACCTCACTTACAGATCATGTGCTTGGATTAAAAAGAGACAAGATCCAGATGTGGTATCTCATACCTATAATCCTAGCACTCAAGAAGTTGAAACAGGATTGCTCACAAGTTCCAGGCCAGCCTTAGCTGTATGGTGAGTTAGTTCGAAGACAGCATGGGCCATATAATAGTTCTAGGCATGGCTGAGCTACCAAGTAAATTTTTTTAAAGAATTAAAAATTAAAAAGATTTAAAATACAAGTGTTTTAGAGTGTAACTGATCAGAACATATGTATAGAAAATATACTACAAATAAAAACCATTATTATTCATGATAAAATATGAAGGATTTTATTTTAGCAGCAAATTCTTACCAGTTTTAAAATATTGTGGCATCACTTGATAAAAATTTTAACCTTGTGGTGTTGTCTTCAACAGAAATTATGTGTAAATTACATAAGCAAGCATCGGGATATAGAAGTATTTAAGATTCTCTCAGTTTTCCTAACAGCTTACTATAATTTATATGCTCAAAAGAAAAGTCAATTTCCTTTTAAAAACTATGCAACTTGCAAACAATCACATGATGTTAGTATAATCAAATAGGAAATACACCATGATGTGCCATGATTGCTTTTATAAAATGCTACAAAATTGAAGTTTACTAATTAAACCATAACACTAACATGCCATCTATACACATCTTGTGGCTAAAATATTAAACTCTAGGTTAAAAGATTCTATGTAAAAACTTTTAACATGTTTTCAAAAATAACTATGGAAATTGCACTAGAATTTAAAATACAATTACTTAAACTTTGGGTTGTAAAGTTCTTCTAATTTTCATTGAGACAGATTTAATCTTGACAACTGAGCTGTTTTTGATCCATGTGCCCCACTGAATTCCAGTTGCACCCAGTTTGCCAGGACTGTGATGGATGCCATTTAGGTTTGTGAGACCACATTGGTTGAACCACCAGCCAGTGTCTTTATGCAAGTGACTGCAGCTCTTCACTGACTGACTATTGAGCAGGCAAGCAGGGCGACACCCATCATTATCGACATCTGAGGTGCTGAAAGGCATTGTGTTCTGATTATCATCTTCTCCGAAGCCCCGGAATGCATCACCTGCATAAAATGGATTATTTTGAAATAATGAATTCAGAGAAATTTTTTATGATTTTACTCAATCATTACTATACAGTTATACAGAAATACTGTCTCTAGAAACAGATTTCAATTATTTTCCTACTATTTATCCTGTTAAAATCTCTCATACTCAATGTGCCAAAACCTTGATATTACCAGTATCTTTAAATGAACAGACCAACCAATATGGAAATTTGACTATCCACACAAAATCAGATTATGGTTCATGTGCCTGTCATACTTGAAGGTGATCTGCATGGTAACTGATCATTTTTTTAAAAAACAACATACACACCATATGTTTTCTTTTTGTTACACAATGGATTTTTTATGTTTTTAATTTTTTATTTTATGTGTGTAGTTGTTTGGCCTGCATGTATGTCTTGGAATCATATACATAGAGTACTCATAGAGGATACAGTGTGTGCTAGATTCCCTGAAACAAGAAAAATAGACATTTGAGAACCCCCATGTGAGTTCTGACCATTGAACCTAGTCTCCTGGAAGAGTAGTAAATACTCTTAACCTCTGAGCCATCTCTCCACCCTCTACAGCAGGCTTTCAATTTAGAAAGACAATTATAGCTGAAAACGAAGCATTTACCCTTAAGAATATTAGATCTGTAGTTGCAACATGCTCCACTTTCCTTTAGGGGGTAGAGTGTTCCTGTGGCGTGCCTTATGTGCACGTGACAAATTCTGATATACTACTAAGCTGTGCTTTCACCATGGTTCTTCATATTCTGTGTAGACTATTCATTATCAAAGAGCTTACACTAGACAACTGTATGAACAGCATGCCTGATGTTCACTACATCCCTTCAAGGATTAAGTTTCACAGCCAAGACAGTACAGTTAATAAACTCCAGGCTCAGGAGTTGTATTTTACTTTCTACTTTCTATAGCTCCATGAAAGACTCTTAGTGCACTCATACCTATATCCCACCTACATGAGGGTTTTGAATAATATCTTTAAAACATCAGCTAAAAGAGAAGTTATGTGAAGTATCTAGGAAGCCAAGACCTGCATTTTTTTATGCACTTCTGAACGTTTGAGATCTCTTTACATAAGTATTTTGAGGAACCTGAAGAGTTCACACTAACTCTGCACACTATGACACACAAAGATACACAGTGCAATATGCATCTGCAAAGGCAATATAATTTTCAGCATCCATGCTGTGCAATACCTTTCAGAAGTTCACCCAAGAAACTGGAGAAATGGCTCAATAGACAAAGGCACTTGCTATCAAGCCTGATAACCTGAATACAATCTCCAGAACAAACATAAAGAAAGGAGAAACACGAGTCCCCCAAGTTGTCTTATGAGCTAAATGCATACACTGTGACAAGCATGTGTCTGCACACATATACATGCACAAAATAATTAATAAAATGCATTTTTTAGCCTTCAGCTCTGCGCCCAAACATTGAGCAGATCTTGGGCTTCAGTTCTGCACCCAATCCCACAAAACCCAGAGGAGGCAGGGTTTCCAGGAGCTCTAACCTGAGCAGTATCTCAGGTAAGAAGACAGCAACACCCACCCCAAACAGGAAGTAACTGGGACCCAGGAATTCACTCTTGGCTCAGGCCACTGGTTCCTTCAGTCTCCAACTGAGCACTGAGCAGATCTTGGGCTTCAGTTCTAACCCCAGCAGCAACATCCACCCCAAACAGTCCTGACACAACCAAGAAAATAGGAAAGACAGGCTCCAGTCAGAGGCAGCACAGGTAGCACTAAGGAGATCCAGATGGCAAAAGGTAAGTGCAAGAACATAAGAATCAACAACCAAGGGTACTTGGCATCCTCAGAACCTAGTTCTCCCACCATACCAAGTTTAGAAAACCGCATCACACCAGGAAAGCAAGATTCAGATTTAAAATCACTTCTAATAATGATGATAGAGGACTTTAAGAAGAACATAACACTCTCAAAGAAATTGAGGAGAACACAGGTAAACAGGTAGAAGCCCTTAAATAGGAATCACAAAAATCATTTAAAGAATTACAAGAGAATACAACCAAACAGGTGAAGGAATTGAACAAAACCATCCAGGACATAAAAAGAGAAGAAGAAGCAATAAAGAAATCACAAAGGGAGACTACCCTGGAGATAGAAAACCTAGGAAAAAAATCAGGAGTCAAGGATGTAAGCATCACCAACAGAACACAAGAGATAGAAAAGAAAATCTCAGGTGCAGAAGATACCATAGAAAATACTGACATAACTGTCAAAGAAAATGCAAAGTGCAAAAAGCTCCTAACCCAAAATATCCAGGAAATCCAGGACACAATGAGAAGACCAAACCTAAGGATAATAGGTATAGAAGAGAGTGAAGACTCCTAACTTAAAGAGCCAGTAAATATCTTCAACAAAATTATAGAAGAAAAATTCCCTACCTAAAGAATGAGATGACCATAAACATACAAGAAGCCTACAGAACCCCAAAAAGACTAGACCAGAAAAGAAATACTTCCCGTAACATAATAATCAAAATACCAAATGCATAAAACAAAGAAAGAATATTAAAAGTAGTAAGGGGAAAAGGTCAAGTAACATATAAAGTGATACCTATCAGAATTAAACCAAACTTCTCTCCAGATACTATAAAAGCCAGAAGATCCTGGACAGATGTCATACAGACCCTAAGAAAACACAAATGTCAAACCAGGCTACTATACACAGTAAAACTCTCAATTACCATACATGGAGAAACCAAGATATTCCATGACAAAAATACATTTACATCATATCTTTCCACAAAACCAGCACTACAACGGATAATAAAGGGAAAACTCCAATACAAGGAGGGAAATTATACCCTAGAAAGAGCAAGAAAGTAATCCTCTTCCAACAAATCCAAAATAAGATAGAAACACAAACAATGCTACCACTAATACCAAAAGTAACAGGAAGCAACAATCACCTCTCCTTAATATCTCTTAACATCAATGGACTCAATTCCCAAATAAAAAGACATAGACTAATGGACTGGACATATAAATAGGAACCAGCATTTTGCTGCATACAAGAAACCCACCTCAGTGACAAAGACAGACATTACCTTAGAGTAAAAGGCTGAAAAACAATTTTTCAAGAAAATGCTCCTAAGAAACAAGATGGGGTAGCCGTTCTAATATCGAATAAAATAGACTTTCAACTTAAAGCTATCAAAAAGGATAAGGAAGGACATTTCATACTCATCAAAGTAAAAGTAAACCAAGACAAACTCTCAATTCTGAACATCTATGTGCCAAATGCAAGAGCATCCACATTCATAAAAGCACACACTGCACCTCACAAAATAATTGTGGGAGACTTCAATACCCCACTCTCAGCAATGGACAGATCATGGAAACAGAAACTAAACAGAGACACAGTGAAACTAACAGAAGTTATGAACCAAACAGATTTAACAGATAGCTATAGAACATTTCACCCTAAAACAAAAGAATATGCCTTCTTTTCAGCACCTTATGGTACCTTCTCCAAAATAGACCACATAATAGGTTACAAAACAGGCCTCAACAGATAAAAGAAGATTGAAATAAACCCATGTATCCTATCAGATCACCATGGACTAAGGCTGGTCTTAAATAACGACAAAAACAATGGAAAGCTCACATACACACGGAGCCTCAACAGATAAAAGACGATTGAAATAAACCCATGTATCCTATCAGATCACCATGGACTAAGGCTGGTCTTAAATAATGACAAAAACAATGGAAAGCTCACATACACACGGAAACTAAACAATGTTCTACTCAATGATAACTTGGTCAGAGATGAAATAAAGAAAGAAATTAAAGACTTTTTAGAATTTAATGAAAATGAAGATACATCATACCAAAACTTATGGGACACAATGAAAGCAGTGCTAAGAGGAAAACTCATAGCTCTAAGTGCCTACAAAAAGAAACTGGAAAGAGCATACATTAGCAGCTTGACAACACACCTGAAAGCTCTAGAACAAAAAGAAGCAAACACACCAAAGAGGAATAGACAGCAGGAATAATCAAACTCAGGGCTGAAATCAACCAAGTAGAAACAAAAAGAACTATACAAAGAATCAATAAAACCAGGAGCTGGTTCTTTGAGAAAATCAACAAGATAGATAAACCCTTAGCCAGACTAATCAGAGGGCAGAGACACAGTATCCAAATTAATAAAATCAGAACTGAAAAAGGTCACATAACAACAGAAACTGAGGAAATTTTTAAAAAATCATCAGATCCTACTACAAAAGCCTATACTCAACCAAAATGGAAAATCTGGATGAAATGGACAACTTCCTAGACAGATAACAGGTACCAAAGTTAAATCAGGAGCAGATAAACCATCTAAACAGTCCCATAACCCTGAAAGAAATAGAAGCAGTCATTAAAAGTCTACACACACACACACACACACACACACACACACACACACCCAAAATGTCCGAAACCAGTCGGCTTTAGTGCAGAGTTCTATCAGACCTTCAAAGAAGACCTAATACCAATTCTCTATAAACTGTTCCACAAAATAGAAACTGAAGGAACACTACCAAATTCATTCTATGAAGCCACAGTTATGCTGATACCAAAACCACACACAGACCCAACAAACAAAGAGAACTTCAGACCAATCTCCCTTATGAACATCGATGCAAAAATATCCAATAGAATTCTCAGAAACCTAATCCAAGACCACATCAAAACAATTATCCATCATGATCAAGTAGGCTTTATCCCAGGTATACAGAAATCCATCAATGTAATGCACTATATAAACAAACTAAGAAAAAAAAACACACATGATCATCTCACTAGATGCTGAAAAAGCATTTGACAAAATTCAACACCCCTTCATGATAAAAGTCTTAGATCAGGAATCCAAGGCCCATACTTAAACATAGTAAAAGCAATTTACAGCAAACCAGTAGCCAACATCAAACTAAATGAAGAGAAACTTGAAGCAATCCCACTAAGATCAGGGACTAGATAAGGCTGCCCACTCTATCCCTACCTATTCAATTTAGTACTGGAAGTCCTAGCCAGAGCAATTAGACAACAAAAGGAAGTCAAAGGGATACAAATAGCAAAGGAAGAAGTCAGAATATCACTCTTTGCAGATGATATGTTAGTATACTTAAGTGACCCCAAAAATTCCACCAGAGAACTCCTAAACCTGATAAACAACTTCAGAAAAGTATCTAGATACAAAATTAACTCAAACAAATCAGTAGCCTTCCTCTACTCGATGAATAAACTGGCTGAGAAAGAAATTAGGGACTTGATCTAACACTAACTAAGCAAGTAAGAGATCTATATGATAAGATCTTCAAGTCCCACCAAGTGGTGGTGGCACACGCCTTTAATCCCAGCACTTGGGAGGCAGAGGCAGGCGGATTTCTGAGTTTGAGGGCAGCCTGGTCTACAGAATGAGTTCCAGGACAGCCAGGGCTACACAGAGAAACCCTGTCTCGAAAAAACAAAACAAAAACAAACAAACAAACAAAAAAAAAAAGAACTTCAAGTCCCTGAAGAAAAAAAAAACGAAGCAGATCTCAGAAGATGAAAAGATCTCTCATGCTCATGGGTTGGCATGATTAATATAGTAAAAAATGGTCAACTTGCTAAGAGCAATCTACAGATTTAATGCAATCTCCACCAAAATTCCCACTCAATTCTTCACAGAGATAGAAAGAGTAATTCTCAAATTCATTTGGAATAATTAAAGACCCAAGATAGTAAAAACTATTCTGAACAATAAAAGAACTTCTGGAGGAATCACCATCCCTGATTTCAAGCTGTACTACAAAGCAATAGTAATAAAAACTGCATGGTATTGGTACAGAGACAGGCAAGAAGGTCGATGGAATAGAACTGAAGACCCAGAAATGAACCCACATACCTATGGTCACTTGATCTTTGACAAAGGAGCTAAAATCACCCAGTAGAAAAAAAGACAGCATTTTCAACAAATGGTGCTGGTTCAACTGGAGGACAACATGTAGAAGAATGCAAATTGATCCATACTTATCTCCTTGTACAAAGCTCAATTCCAAATGGATAAAGGACCTCCACATAAAACCAGATACACTAAAACTAATAGAAGAGAAAGTGGTGAAAAGTCTCGAACACATGGACACAAGGGAAAAGTTCCTGAACAGAGCACCAATGGCTTATGCTTTAAGATCAAGAATTGACAAATGGGACATCATCAAACTGCAAAGTTTCTGTAAAGCAAAGAACATAGTCAATAGGACAAAGCAGCAACCAACAGATTGGGAAGAGATCTTTACCAATCCTACATCTGCTAGAGGGCTAATATCCAAGGTATATAAAGAACTGAAGAAATTAGACACTAGATAGTCAAATAACCTGATTAAAAATTGGGGTACAGAGCTAAACAAAGAATTCTCAACTGAGGAAACTCGAATGGCCAAGAAGCACCTAAAGAAGTGTTCAACATCCCTAGTCATCAGGGAACTGCAAATCAAAACAACCCTGAGATTGCACCTCACATGTGTCAGAGTAGCTAGGATCAAAAACTCAGGTGATAGCAGATGCTGGCAAGGATGTGGAGGAAAAGGAACACTCCTCCATTAATGGTGGGATTGTAAGTTGGTACAACCACTATGGAAAGCAGTCTGGCAGTTCCTCAGAAAATTGAACATAGTATTACCTGAGGACCCAGCTATACCACTCCTGGTCATATACCCAAAAGATGCTCCAATATACAACAGGGACACATGTTCCACTATGTTCGTAGCAGCCTTATTTATAATAGCCAGAAGCTTGATAGAACCCACACGCCCTTCAACAGAGGAATGGATACAGAAAATGTGGTACATTTACACAATGGAGTACTACTCAGCTATTAAAAACAATAAGTTCATGAAATTATTAGACAAATGGATGGAACTGGAAAATATCATCCTGAGTGAGGTAACCCAATCTCAAAAGAACATACATGGTATGTACTCACTGATAAGTGGATACTAGCCCAAAATCTCACAATCCCTAAGATACAACGCATAGACCACATGAAGGTCAAGAACAAGACGGAAAACCAAAGTGTGGGTGCTTTGGTCCCTCTTAGAAGCAGTATCAAAATACTCAACCAGAGCTCCGAGGGTCTAAATCTCAAGCCTGGGAACACAAAGGGAAGGACTCATGGCTCCACCTGTATAGGTAGTTGAGGATGGCCTTGTCAGGCATCAGTGGAAGAGGAGGGCCTTGGTCCCTGAAAGTTTGGATGCTCCAGTGTTGAGGAATTCGAGAGCAAGGAGATGGGAATGGGTGGACGGGTGGGGGCACACCCTCATAGAAGTAGGAAGAGGGATGGGATAAGGGGTCTTGGGGGGAAATGGGAGAGGGGATAACATTGAAAGGTAAATAAATAAAATATCCAATAAAAAAAACAGATAATGGATCTGGCAGTTGTAGTCAGCAGTTGAGACTTTTTGTCAACAATTTATCACGAGTTTCCGTATAATCCTCAAGGACAAGGTAATGTGGAAGAGGCCCATGGAACTTTTAGAAGATTGGTGAGACATCCTGTTGCTGAGACAAAGAATGATGCCGACCTGTGAGCTTGCTGAGTGCCCTGACAAGGGTGACTGGGGAGCTGTATTGGACATATGTTCCTGACCCACCTTTGCTTGCCTATATCCCAGACGGCACAAGCGGCCTTGCCTCAAGTTTTTAGACCTTGTGGGATAGAGAATCAAAAAGAGAAATTATGATGTCTCTTGTATTTTTCTTAAAGGTGACCAGCTATTAGGACTCAATCATGTACTGGTCTAGAAATCAATCCAATATGGGAAATAACAGTCTACATTTGGAAGGCTGTATCTGGACATTTTCAGAGACATATTTGGAAGTTAGCTGTAGTTCACTATGATGTTATGATAGCAAGAGATAAAGTTTGGATAGGATCTGGATTTCAAACAAGGGTTAGTACATGTTTTAAGGCTCTTATAATTGTCAAGCTAAACTTGGTTCTGTTTCTTCTACAGTATTTATTGCAAGTTGCATTGACTATATAATTTCCAATTGTGTTCGTGTGTTGAAACCTGGCATGTCTGTTACAGCGGTCTATCAACCAGCTTTCGTCTTACTGCCCTGAGTCTTAGAAAACCTTGATTCTCAAAAAAAAAAAAAAAAAAAAAAAAAAGCTTAAAAGTGCTTGAAGAAGTGAGGCAAGAGGGTAGCAGGCTTGATTATAGCTGGTATAACAGCTTTATTTCATTAACTGCTAGCACCACTGCTTTGACACAAGGAGTTCAGACAGCTATTTTTGTTAATCATCTAGCAAAAAAATGTTACTAATGTATTGAGTATACAACAGTGTGTGTGAGTGTGTGTGTGTGTGTGTGTGTGTCTGTGTGTCTGTGTGTGTGTCTGGAACAATGGATTGATGCTCTATAACCTATTCAAATTATCTGAAGGAGGTTCAGGGTTCAAGAGTTAGGAACCATCCCAAGTGTCATGACAAATATCACTGGAGTAGTGTTACTTCTAAAATTTACAATGATTGTCATTATAAATAGAAAAAAGTTTAAAGACACCTGTAGGGTATTTGGCATAATCCTAACGACTCTCTGGGTGTGTTAACTTTGCATAGTGAGATTATGAATTTAAAGAATGCTGCTCTGTTGAGCTTTGATGCTACAGATAATGCCCATAAAATTATCCAGGGCCTGAGGGCAGTATTTCCATTTTGGTCAAACCTTAGGAATGGCATATACAGCTTTATCATACTAGCCCTTCTTGTCCTGGGAATACTTTTATTTCTGCCCACCATGTTAAAAACTTGTCTCTAACTACATCAACAGGCTTGCAGCCAAAGTACATGACTTGAAACTGAAACTGAACCCCCAGACAGAGTTATTAATTTAACAGGCTGGCAAGCTAAGGATGGGTAAGATTCTGCACAGAGCCTTACCAACCTAAAATTGAAGTGCATTGCTTACGATAATGCATATTCCACAATGGGTAAGGAACGCTTTCTTCTCAGAATGCCCTAAGACAGCCTCAGTCTGGTTTATGAAATAAAAAAGGGGAGATGTGGAGAGCTTTTAGGGCTGCCTGGCAGGAATCTGTCATTGGACAAGGACAAGGAAATGGGCTGCTTAGAAGGAATCTGACATAGGCCAAGGACAAGGAAATGGACAATAGGCAGGAATCTGACATTAGGCTAGAACAAAGAAGTATTTTCAGGCAGAAATCTAAATCCTAGGCTAGAACAAAGAAGAAATTTCAGTCAGGAATCTAAATCTTGGGCTAGAACAAAGAAGTAATTATAGACAGAAATTTAATCTTAGGCTAGAACAAAGAAGTAGGCTTCGGGCATGAAAATGACTTTGGGCTAGGTCAGGGAAGTAGGCTCAAATATTTTGATCATTCTGATAATCCCTTAGAAATAGTGATCACGCCTTTGGACTGGGGCAGACACAGAGTTGGTCTGCTCCTGTGCAAATACTGAATCCAGAGCCATCCTAGAGGAGCCACTGCACTCAGAGCAGCAGACACCAAGCTGGTTTGCACTTGGGAGACATCGTATCCTGAGCCATCCTAGAGGAACCACTGAACCCAGAGCAGAAGGATTTCCAGATCCAAGAAGTGGCCTGAGTCCCAGGAGTTCTTCCACCCAGGAGATTAGGATCATGAGACCACAGAGGCATCTGGACTCTGAGGAGTTCTGCCACAAGCAAGGTAACTGGAAATACAGACTCCAGTCTTACACAGTGAGGGCAGGTAACACTAGAGTTAACCAGATGGCGAAAGGCAAGCGCAAGAACATAAGCAACAGAAACCGAAGTTTCTTGGCATCATCAGTACCCAGTTCTCCCAATATAGCAAGCCCTAAACACCCCATCACACCGGAAAAGCAGGATTTAGAATTAAAGTCACTTCTCATGATGATGATAGAGGATTATAAGAAGGACATAAGTAACTCCATTAAAGAAATATAGGAGAGTACAAGTAAACAGGTAGAAGCCCTCAAAGAGGAATCACAGAAATCCCTTAAAGAACTGCAAGAAAACACAAAGAAGGAATTAAACAAAAACATTCAGGATCTGAAAATGGAAATAGAAACAATAAAGAAAGCTCAAAGGGAGACAACCATGGAGATAGAAAACCTAAGAAAGAGATCAGGAGTCATAGACGCAAGCATCACCAACCGAATACAAGAGATAGAAGAGAGAATCTCAAATGCAGAAGATACTATGGAAAATATTGACACAGTTGTCAAAGAAAATGCAAAATGCAAAAAACTCCAAACTCAAAACATCCAGGAAATCCAGGACACAATGAGAAGACCAAACCTAAGGATAATAGGTATAGATGAGAATGAAGATTCCCAACTTAAAGGGCCAGTAAATATCTTCAACAAAATTATTGAGGAAAACTTCCCTAACCTAAAGAACAAGATGCCCATAAACATACAAGAAGCCTATAGAACACCAAATAGACTAGACCAGAAAAGAAATACCTCCTGTCACATAATAATCAAAACATCAGATGCACAAAGCAAAAAAAAATACTAAAAGCAGTAAGGGAAAAAGATCAAGTAACATATAAAGGCAGACCTATAAGAATTACACCAGACTTCTCACCAGAGACTATAAAAGCCAGAAGAGCCTGGACTGACATCAAACAGACCCTAAGAGAACACAATTGCCAGCCCAGACTACTATACCCAGCAAAACTCTAAATCACTATAGATGGTGAAACCAAGATATTCCATGACAAAACCAAATTTGCACAATATCTTCCCAAAAACCCAGCACTTCAAAGGATAATTGATGGAAAACGCCAACACAAGGAGGGAAACTACAACCTAGAAAAAGCAAGGAAGTAATCTTCCAACAACCCCAAAAGAAGATAACTATACAAACATAATTCTACCTCTAATAACAAAAATAACAGGAAGCCACAATCATTTTTCCTTAATATCTCTTAACATCAATGGTCTCAATTCCCCAATAAAAAGACGCAGACTATCAGACTGGATACATAAACAGGACCCAGAATTTTGCTGCATACAAGAAACGCATCTCAGTGACAAAGACAGACACTACCTCAGAAAAAAAGGGTGGAAAACAATTTTCCAAGCCAATGGTCCCAAGAAACAAGCTGGAGTAGCCATTCTAATATCAAATAAAATTGACTTTCACCCAAAAATAATCAAAAAAGATAAAGAAGGACACTTCATACTCATCAAAGGAAAAATTTACCAAGGTGAACTCTCAATTCTGAACATCTATGCTCCAAATGCAAGGGCACCTACATACATAAAAGAAACTTTACTAAAGCTCAAAACACACATTACACCTCACACAATAATAATGGTGGATTTCAACACCCCACTCTCAGCAATGGTCAGATCATGGAAACAGAAACTAAACCGAGACACTTTGAAATTAACAGAAATTATGAATCAAATGGATTTAACAGGCATCTATAGAACATTTTATCCTAAAACAAAAGACTATACCTTTTTCTCAGCACCTCATGGTACCTTCTCCAAAACAGACCATATAATTGGTCACAAAACAGGCCTCTACAGATACAAAAAGATTGAAATAATCCCTTGCATCTTATCAGATCACCACGGACTAAGACTGCTCTTTAATAATGACAAAACCAATGGAAAACCCACATGCACATGGAAACTGAACAACTGTCTACTCAATGATGACTTGGTCAAGGAAGAAACAAAGAAAGAAATTAAAGACATTTTAGAATTCAATGAAAATGAGGACACATCATACCAAAACTTGTGGGACTCCATGAAGGCAGTGCTAAGAGGAAAACTCATAGCTCTAAGTGCCTACAAAAAGAAACTGGGGAGAGCACACACTAACAATTTGACTGCACAACTAAAAGCTCTAGAACAAAAAGAAGCAAATACACCAGGAGGAGTAGAAGGCAGGAAATAATCAAACTCAGGGCTGAAATCAACCAAATAGAAACAGAAAGAACAATACAAAATATCAACAAAACCAGGAGCTGGTTCTTTGAGAAAAATCAACAAGATAGATAAACCCTTAGCCAGATTAAACAGAGGGCACAGAGACAGTATCCAAATTAATAAAATCAGAACTGAAAAGGGAGACATAACAACAGAAACTGAAGAAATTCAAAAAATCATCAGATCCTACTACAAAGGCCTATACTCAACAAAACTGGAAAACCTGGATGAAATGGACAATTTCCTAGACAGATACCAGGAACCAAAGTTAAATCAGAAGCAGATAAACCATCTAAACAGTCCCATAACCCCTAAGGAAATAGCAGCAGTCATTAAAAGTCTCCCCACCAAAAAAAAGCCCAGGACCAGATGGTTTTAGTGCTGAATTCTATCAGACCTTCAAGGAAGACTTAATACCAATTCTCTTCAAACTACTCCACAAAATAGAGACAGAAGGAACACTACCCAATTCGTTCTATGAAGCTACAATTACACTCATATCCAAACCCCACAAAGACCCGACAAAGAAAGAGAACTCCAGACCAATCTCCCTTATGAACATCAATGCAAAAATACTCAATAAAATTCTAGCAAACCAAATCCAAGAACACATCAAAACAATCATCCATCATGATCAAGTAGGTTTTATCCCAGGAATGCAGGGATGGTTCAATATTCGGAAATCCATCAATGTAATCCACTATATAAACAAACTCAAAGAAAAAAACCACATGATCATCTCACTAGATGCTGAGAAAGCATTTGACAAAATTCAACAACTCTTTGTGATAAAAGTCTTGGAAAGATAAGGAATTCAAGGCCCCTACCTAAACATAGTAAAAGCAATTTACAGCAAACCAGTAGCCAACATCAAACTAAATGGAGAGAAACTTGAAGCAATCCCACTAAGATCAGGGACTGGACAAGGCTGCCCACTCTCCCCCTACCAATTGACTATAGTACTGGAAGTCCTAGCCAGAGCAATTAGACAACAAAAAGAAGTCAAAGGGATACAAATAGGAAAGGAAGAAGTCAAAATATCACTATTTGCAGATGATATGATAGTATACATAAGTGACCCCCAAACTCCCACCAGAGAACTCCTAAACCTGATAAACAACTTCAGCAAAGTGGCTGGTTATAAAATCAACTCAAACAAATCAGTAGCCTTCCTCTACATGAAAGATAAACAGAGTGGAAAAGAAATTAGGGAAATGATACCCTTCACAATAGTCGCAAATAATATAAAATACCTTGGTGTGAATCTAACCAAGCAAGTGAAAGACCTGTATGACAAGAACTTCAAGTCCCTGAAGAAAGAAATCGAAGAAGATCTCAGAAGATGGAAAGATCTCCCATGCTCATGGATTGGCAGGATTAATATAATAAAAATGGCCATCTTGCCAAAAGCAATCTACAGATTCAATGCAATTCCCATTAAAATCCCAACTCAATTCTTCACAGAGTTAGAAAAGGAAATTCTCAAATTCATATGGAATAACAAAAAACCCAGGATAGTGAAAACTATTCTCAACAATAAAAGAACTTCTGGAGGAATCACGATCCCTGACCTCAAACTGTACTACAGAGCAATAGTGATAAAAACTACATGGTATTGGTACAGAGACAGGCAGGAGGATCAATGGAATAGAACTGAAGACCCAGAAATGAACCCCCATACCTATTGTCACTTGATCTTTGACAAAGGAGCTAAAACTGTCCAGTGGAAAAGGGACACCATTTCAACAAATGGTGCTGGTTCAAGTGGAGGACATGTAGAAGAATGCAAATCGATCCATTCTTATCTCCTTGTACAAAGCTCAAGTCTAAGTGGATAAAGGACCTCCACATAAAACCAGATACACTGAAACTAATAGAAGAGAAGGTGGAGAAGAGCCTTGAATACTTGGGCTCCTGAACAAGGGGAAAAGTTCCTGAACAGAACACCAATGGCATATGCTCTAAGATCAAGAATTGACAAATGAGACTTCATAACATTGCAAAGTTTCTGTAAGGCAAAGGACACTGTCAATAGGACAAAACAATAACCAACAAATTGGGAAAAGATCTTTACCAATCCTACATCTGATAGAGGGCTAATATCCAATATATGCAAAGAACTCAAGAAAGTAGACACCAGACAACCAAATTACCCTATTAAAAAATGGGGTATAGAGCTTAACAAAGAATTTTCAATGGAAGAAACTCGAATGACCGAGAAGCACCTAAAGAAATGTTCAATGTCCTTAGTCATCAGGGAAATGCAAATCAAAACAACTCTGAGATTCCATCTCACACCAGTCAGAATGGCTAAGATTAAGAACTCAGGTGATAGTAGATGCTGGCGAGGGTGTGGAGAAAGAGGAAC
>NW_021604596.1:9077375-9095624 GCF_004785775.1 Grammomys surdaster
AGAAGATGCTCGAACATATAACAAGGACATATGCTCAACTATGTTCACAGCAGCCTTATTTATAATAGCCAGGATCTAGAAAGAACCCAGATGTCCTTCAACTGAGGAATGGATTCAAAAAATGTGGGATATTTACACAATGGAGTATTACTCAGTTATTAAAAACAATGAATTCGAGAGTTTCCTAGGTAAATGGATGGAACTAGAAATTATCATCCTGAGTGAAGTAAGCCAATCACAAAAGAACACATGGTATTCACTCACTGATTATTGGATATTAGCCCAGACCCTTAAAATGCCCAAGATTCAACTGACAGGCCACATGAAGCTCATGAAGAAGGAAAACCAAGTGGGGTTGATTAGGTCCTTCTTAGAAGGAGCAACAAAATACTCAAGGGAGCAAATATGGAGACAAAGTGAGGGACAGAAACTGAAGGAGGGGCCATCTGAAGACCATTCCACCTGAGTATCCATCCCATGTGCAGTCACCAAAGGTAGATGCTGATGTGGATGTCAGGAAGTGCATGCCGATAATAGCCTGATATAGATGTCTCCTCAGAGGTCTGCAAGAGTCTGACATACTCAGAGGCAGATGCTCACAACTAGCCATTGAACTGATCATGGGGTTCCCAATGGAGGAGTTAGAGTGAAGACCATTGGAGCTGAAAGGGTTTGTGGCCCCATGAGGAGAGTAACAATACCAACCAACCAGAGCTCCCAGGGTCTAAACCACCAGCCTGGGAGCACTTAGGGAGGGATCCATGGCTTCAGCTGTATAGGTAAGAGCGGAGGGCCCTGCGGGGCATAGGTGGAAGAAGAGATCCTTGACCTCATGAAGGCTGAACGCCCCAGGGGGTGGGAATTTGAGGGTGGGGAGGTGGGAGTGGGGGGATAGGTAGGGGTACATCCACAGAGAAGGAGGAGGAGGGGTGAGGAGATAGGTGGTTCCTGGGTGGGTGGGGGATGGGGTAAGGGGACAACATATATAATGTAAATAAAACATCCAATTAAAAAAAAACCAAAAGCTGTTAAAAAAAAGAAAAAATAGTGATCACAGGATTCTGTTTATTGTCATGCATGTTCTTTAGTTATTTGGGTTTATTGTCTTCCTTGTTCCTGGACTATTTGCATCTATTGTATTGCTAGTTCCTCAACCTAGAACTGACCTTAATACTTGCATGTAATTTAAACAGTATAAAGGCAAAAAAGGAGGAGGAGGGATAGGGTAGGGGATTAATGAGTGGGGGAATGGGGTAGGGGCATGCCATCTGAAATGTAAATAAATAAAATATCAAATAAAAAAGATAAAAAATGTATTTTTTAAAATATGTAATGCATCTAGGGAACAATGCTAAATTCTATGACCATGAATAATCTCCATTGCCAACATCAACATCAGGAGAGTCTATACCAGATGACTTCTCAATGTATTATACTTAATCACTCTTTTTAAATACACATATATACACACACAGAGACACACAGACACACAGACACACACACACACACTATTCCTGGAAAAAGTCATTAGAACATACCCATCATATTTACTATGAGTGTGGCTCTCAGAACTTAACACTATGATTGAACACTGACCTTTAATATCTATAGATGGATGATTAATGAAGCACACTTTTGTGTGTGCCTAGGATGGCATTTCTGGAGAGTCACATCCTGAGGGCTCTGACCTCAGGAATGGGTGGTTCCCTTGGTAGAGCCATCACACAGAGACATTACTGAGAGATAGTGAAATGACAACGAAGTACAGGTGGAAGTAGGTCACTGGCACATGACCTTAGAGCTGTCTTGCCTCTGCCCCTTCTTGCATTCCCCTTCTTTATTTAGCCATAAAAATATAAACTCCATCCACACAACCATCTCTTGTCCATCACAACCTCCCTGCCTTGATGGACTCATAGCTCTGAAGCTGTCAGCCAAAACACTTACAGCCTGCTCCTATAAGTTGTTTCTGTTACATATTTTAGTCACCCCAATGACAAAGTTACAATGTCACTTTCTCTGAGAACCCACAGAAATTTCTGTCAAGTTTTACTATCAGGAATATTTGTACTCTGTGTGTGTGTGTGTGTGTGTGTGTGTGTGTGTGTGTGTGTGTCTGCATGAGCGCATGTGTACACCTGCATATACCTAAGGTCTCTTTCCTTGATCATTGTCCATCTCTACCTTTTGACTCATTAGGCTAGGCCATCTGGAAAAAGGATCTATCTGTCACCATGCCTGTCCCCAATGTTCCAAGGCTGGGCTTACAGGCTTGCGCTGTGATACTCAGTTACGCCCATAGGCTCTAGGACTCTGAAGTCATGTTCTTGTGTAGTAGATACTTTGATGATTGAGCAATCACCCTAGCCCTTTCCTACTTCTTATGAAACAATGTTCTTGCTCAAATGTTCAAGTTCATATTTATATATATATATATTTCCGCAAGCTCAATGTGCCTGATCACATTTTATCTGTATATCTACCTTCCACTGTACCTTTTCCCTTTCTTAACTGTATCATTTGATCAACAATTGAAAGCTAATTAATGACCATGAGAAACTTAAGAGCTCTATAATAAAAATAAAGCATCCTCTAACAAAAGCATAGTCATCTTTTAGAGGACTCCACAGAAGCTCCCTGATATGACATGCTCCACGTTGAGGCAATTCTTTGCACTTTTGGAGGAAAAAACCCAACAAAATATACACACACACACAAACACACACATACACACACAAACCTTATATGTAATCCTTTAAGCTTTTGCATATCTACCAATACTTGAATTTTAATTTTCTCCTATTTCAAAGCCAACTCCCCCCAATATGCCATGAACTCCAGCTACACCATGCAGCCCCCTGCCTGCTATCTCTTCTATGCTGTGACACAAGCTGCCCCATTTGCCAATATTCACTTGCCAAAATCCCATTCTTTCTTCCAAGACTAAGTCAGCAGTTCTCAGGATGCCAGACTGTCCATGAGATCTGAAGCGACTGACCTAGATTCTGAAGAAATGTCCATTTTCAAAAAGCTTTAACATTAGCCTCATTTTGAAACCTGCCCTTCCTCCCACTGCAACCAAATCTGTTTGCAATCAGTCTTGTGTTCTCCTTAAACCTAAAGATCCATAAGTCTTCTGTGTTTTCAATGTCATTTGTGTTTCCCTTTGTACCATAACCAGTTGATAGCCAAGGTATATATAGCATTCACTGTGAATTTCTAGCACTAATATAGATAACCAACAAGTATACAATCAGGAACAACAGGAGGATGAACTTAAATGTCTTTAAAAGTTCAGCAGCAAAACACAAATGTATCACCAAGTATTCTGACATTCTAATGAGTTAAAATTATTGATATGCATGAATGGATCAAGGGGGAGTGAAAAGAACTCGTGTCAGTGTCACTGTGGACTGGGGTGGAGTGGTAGAGGTCACAGGTCAGACACTTCCTCTTTGAGGTTTCTTCACTGACAAAGTTAAAAGGCTCAATGATGAGCTCTGACTCCCTGAACATGAACTTGAAATGCTGCTTACCCAGCCTGACCCCAGAGTCTCCATCCCCAGGGCCACTGGGGTACCAGTCAACCACTTTAGAGGACATAAGAGACTTCAAGGTCACTAAGCAAACAGTGTCCACAACAGATTTTCAGACTTATACATTATTCTCTAATCTATTGTCATCAGCTATATGTAATCCATGTATGTCTTACACTATTTCTATCTTTATGTAATACTGGGTTTTTCTATCCTTTAAGTGATTAAAAACTTACCAACATTTCCTGAATATCGCCCTAAGTGTATTTTAAAAAATTTTGTTTCATCCTCTAGCCAAAAATTATCATATGAAGCATAACCAAAGGTGCCATCTTCAGATTCCAGGGCGACATGAAGCATAAAACTCGAATCTTTCTGGTTCACTATGTAAAAAATCTTTTTCAGTCCTAACCAAAATTCTCCTGTAAGAGAAATACTTTGTTTTAATGCATTTGGCTCAGATGAGAACAGTCTCTTATTAGTGCATGTCAGCGCTCTTCAGTGTCTCCGTAACTGAGGAGACTCACCATTAACTGTGGCACAGGCGACTTGGCCCAACCAAGTCATCAACCAGCTGGTATTTAACTAACTTATTTTGCTAATAATTGCTAGTCAGTTCACTAGGCTGAAAAGAACCAGACTAATTCATTTTTGTCTCCCAAATTCAACTTAACGGTGTATTTAAAGACTAAGTAAAAAAGTAATTTAAAGACTAAGTAAAAAAGCAAGTTTTACCATTAGGGCATGTCGACAGAAAACTTGTTGAAATTATATGGCAACTAACAAACAATGCGACCCCATAAATGTAGGAGTTTTAAACCCCAAATCAACTGTTCCTAAAGAAACATTTCCCAAAGGCACTCAGCTAAAGTTGCTTTTTCTAAGTTTGCTATTTTCTTGAAAAATACTTATGAATAAATATTTCTTTGTTTAAAAGCAGCTTGCCATCTACCTATGAGAAGAAACAAAATGTGGCCACACTGAGGCCTCCCCAGACTTAAGTCAATATTTCTAAGACAACTATAGCTTGAAGGTGGATTATATTAGCAGAACTCCATAACCATGTTTCTTGCGTGTACATTATAGCTACTGGTTTTCTATCTCCCCATATCCACCATGGATTATAGCAAATGTGGACATTCCTGAAATACAACCTACTTAAATTATGAAATTACAGGATATAAAATTTCAGAAGGTTTGGACATAATGAGTTAGACAGTATTGAAACTCAGGAAACTATGACTAAGATATTAAGTTCTTTTCCATGGATATTTTAGCTACCACCCTATTAGAACTGAAACGAATAAGTACAGGAAAAAGTGGACACATTGTAGGCTGGGCTCCTACAGGACCTTTTAGGTTCATGATCTTTACACGTTTTAAGCTTCTTTCAGCTTCACTCCAATCTCATGTTTAAGAGTTAACAGCACGCCGGGCGGTGGTGGCGCACGCCTTTAATCTCAGCACTTGGGAGGCAGAGGCAGGCGGATTTCTGAATTCGAGGCCAGCCTGGTCTACAGAGTGAGTTCCAGAACAGCCAGAGCTATACAGAGAAACCCTGTCTCAAAAAAAAAAAAAAGAAAAAAAAATCCTTCCTTTCATTTTGGGCTGGAGAGATGGCTCAGTGGTTAAGAGTCCTGACTGCTCTTCCAGAGGTCCTGAGTTCAATTCCCAGCAACCACATGGTGGCTCATAGCCATCTATAATGGGATCTGATGCCCTCTTCTGGTGTGTCCAAAGACAGTGACAGTGTACTCATATAAATAAAATAAATAAATCTTTAAAAAAAAAAGAGTTAACAGCACATTTTATTAAATCTCCAATATAGTTTAATTGTACTAAGCATATAACAGTCTCAGTTTGAAAAAAGTGTCTGCCTGTAGATTTTCTTAGTCAAAATCCTTACCATCTCCCCCTAGGAAATAATCAGGAGGTAAGGTGACATTTAATGTTCTCTGAGTCCAGAGGATGGACTCAAGGGGAAACCAGAGATCATGTTGACACAAAGCAAATACTTAACTGCCTGCAGCTCAGTTGTTATGTCACAATTGACCAAATGTCTTCCAAAATCACTGGTATGCCTAAAGCCACAACTGACCAAATCCCTGGATAGCATTATGGGATGTTAGGTATTTAAAATTATAATAAAAACTATAGTTAAAATAGCATAAATAATATCAAAAACAACTTTAGATATTTTAACTAATGCAAAATCTGAAGGGTTCAGAAACATTAGCACTCCTGTTTGCTATCAGAAGTGATGCTGCCTCGTTGCCATGATATAATATGATTTTACAATTCACCCAGGATTTATAATATTCAAGTTTAAAGAACAGTAGTGTACTATTACTATCTCATAGTAATAGTTTTATAAAATTACATTCTGTTCAAATCAAACCATTTGAAATGAATGTAATTTTATATAACTATTACTAGAACCAAGGTCATATGCTTTGATTCTATTTTTTATTGTCTTTTAAGTCTATGACTTCCTGGGTTTTTTTATGTTTCATTCTATGAACAATTAAGAAGCACCTGCAGACAACAAATTCTCACTCAAATAACATTTCAATTCATCTCTAAAAAAATTGTATCTTTTTTAAATGTGTGTTTATAGGTGTTTTGCATGAATGTGTGTCTGTGTACCTTGTATGCACCTGGTGCTCTTAAAAGCCAGAACAGAATTCTGAATCCCTTAGTGCAGGAGTAACAGACAGTTGTGAGTGCTGGGAATTGAACCCAGGTCGTGTGGAAGAACAGCCAGTACTCTTAATTGCTAGGCCATGTCTCCAGCCCAGACTTCTAGGCTATAACTGAATTTTTTTTAATAATTTGACATAAGAAAATAGAATTTAAATCATATTTTTACGTTCATATAGATTTACCACTCTTATATTCATATAGATTTACCAATGCTGGTACAATTTAAACATAAGACACCACAAAGGAAGAGAAAAGTAAAGCAGAAATGCATAAAATTTGACCTAAAAGGTCTCCAAATCCATCCAGGTAATCACACCACAGCCTTTGGAAGTCAGTTGTCCCATCGAGCCTTCTCTGAAGTACAGTCCATCCTCCTCCTCTGAAATCCATGTCGCATGTCACCTACAAAGGGCCAAGAAAAAAAACCATTGTTCTCATTATCTGACATTATATAACTCATTCATAACCTATAAACAAACACAAGAAAGTTTTAAATACCATGCATTCATATTTTTAATTCTCTAGAGATATTACTACTTAGACAAACTTATAATTAACATAACTGCAGCCCTGTGTGAGATACTTTTTAAAAGACATAACTGTTTGTAGTAACTGTTTGTAGTATTTATTTATTCCTCAATACATTCAGGAATAACAGCAATGCTGTGATATGCCAGAGAGATGGCTCACTTTGCAAATTACCTTGTTCTTTCAGTTACAGTGCTGGTCTTTAATGTGTTAAATATAGTTGCCTGCTTGCCTCCGGTTTCTCGTTCCTGAACACTCTAGTGTCTCTCAATCTGGTGTTCAGATTGACATTTCAAGACAGAAAAGCATGATCTGAGCCCAGTCAGCAGGTGCTTACAGGTGCCTCAGTTGAAACTGTGTGAAATGTACCGCAGGGTTACATAGAAATGACAAGGGAAGAAATCAAAGTAATTCCCTCTACCTGAAACTTCCCACTCAGAGACAGAAAAGAAAAAGAAAGCCACAGGGGAAGCAGCACCAGCACAACCACAGGAGAGGTGATCATGCAGCTCTCGCAGGCTGAGAAGCCCTCCTGCTACCACAGCTCACATCCAGCCATGGATGCGGAGGCAGAGTGACTTAGGTAGTTTTAAGAGTACTTCCCACCTAATTTCCAATTGTTTCTGACATCTTGTTAATAGAATCTTCAAGAGAAATTATGGTAATACCTTCAGGAACAGAAACTAGTTATATCTACTTAGAAAAAAGGTTGTTGTTGTACAATATAGACTATTGATAAATTCCAAGGATCATAATTCTTTTATACACTGAGAAAGTACCCAGAAAAAAATTATGTATACACACACATATATCTTTTCTATTCTTTTTTTTCTCTGTGTAGCCCTGGCTGTCCTGGAACTCACTCTGTAGACCAAGCTGGCCTCGAACTCAGAGATCTGCCTGCCTCTGCCTCCCAAGTGCTAGGGTTAAAGGCATGTGCCACCACTGCCCGGCTTATCTTTTCTACTCTTAAGCATCATGTGCAGTAGGTTTCTACTAGAAATATAAGCAAATAAATTCTAAAGATGAGCAAAATATAATTCATATTATTTAATTTCATCATGGATCAGCTGTCAACATTCCTTATGCTCAAGTAAAATTTTTTTATTAATTTTTTTTAATTTTTGAAACAAAGTCTCACACTGTAAAACCATGTATCATCAAAAGAAAGTATAGCCACCAGTAGAAAGAAAAGTAAAAGTACTTCAGAAAGCCCCAAGTCACAGGACAACTTTATTGTCTAGTCTCCACAGTAAATTAAAGCAAGGACTTGTACTGTATAGTTCTGCCTCCATACAGGTAGCACAAAACCTTGCAACAAATAGATTTACTTTAAGTATAGTGTAATTATGGAAACTTAGACAGGAAACTGAAGTTCATGGTCTAAGCAGAAAACGTAAAGGAAACCAAACTTTAGAAACTGTAAGTATTACTAGCTTATTTAAAATTTCAAGACAAAGATTAATAATAAAAAATAAATATTAAGATAATTATAATTTTAATACTAATTAAGTTACATTTATATTTACTTTACTCTGTATAATAAAGGAAAACTTTACCTCAAATGGGTAGCTAGATCCTTCTGGAAAGATTATATATAAACCACTAGGGGTTTTAGTGACAGAACCAATTGAATCTTTAATATCAGTGCAATCCAAACCTAGGAAAATAAAATTTAGTGCACATTCAGTTGCACCCAAGAGACTCACTTAACAGCAGAAAATTGACAATCCTTGCTGAAATTGTTGCTACAACTTTTAGTGTGATGTCATGAAAAACTACCACAGTTTTAGAATTCAAGAGAAAAATATATGAAAAAACAGGAGTTAAAGAATTTAGGCTGCAGTAAGTCCTCACAGAAAGCATCTCTTTTAGTGGTTAGTGTTTAAAAGTCTCATATTCTGGGGGTGGAGAGATAGCTTAACAGTTAAGAGCCCCAACCACTCTTGCAGGGGATCTAAGTTATGGTCCTAGCCTCCAAATGGTGGCTCACAACTGTCTGTAACTTGAGTGCCAGAAGATCCAACACTCTGGTCCCCTGCACTCATGTGATAGACATAAACTCACACTGGCACACACACACATACATGTAAATAAAAATAAAACAAATCTTTAAAAGTCACATTTGAGACCTTTAAACTTACGTATTGTATAATTATGTGTTCTCTTTTCCAATGAATCTAAGTTATCCCAAGTTTTTCTTTAATAAGAATGAGTAGGGAGGAGAAAACTTAAGGAATAAGTAGGTTAACTATAATTAATACAACCTTGACCACCAATGCCAATAACAAAAAGATGAAGAAGTCAGTTTCCTCACCAACAAGAAATAAAGCGAGCCCAGTGTATGTATGCTCTATCTACACAAGTTAAAGCTGTACCGGCCCCCCAACACCCAAAGCATTCATTTCCACAAAGGATTATAAATATATGTATGTGATACCAATGAGCTGAGGAGTATTGCATCCTATTTGAAGATATTCTAGCATATATTTTATAACTCCAATTCCTTGATCCCAGTTACTTGGGAAACTAAGGCAGGAAAGCTTGCCCTGCCTACATAGTTCAAAGCCCTTGAGCAACTTATATAAGACCCTGTCTCAAAACAAGAAGTAAAAAGAGGGTTGGGGAATAACTCACTGATACATCATTTGCCTACCATGCATAGATCTCTGGGTTCAGTCACAAGAACCACCTCCTCACAAAACCATTTTCGGAGCATCACTTACTTGGGTGATTTGAGTTTGAGGTTAACTACTTCCTAGCCAGAAACCGTTGACTAACCACTAGAAACCTTAGAATATTTACCTAATATAGTGCTAACTGCTTCATAGCATTTTCTGGAGGTGTAAAAAGCAGCCTACCACACAGATGTAGAAAACATCTCAACAAAAATCTTGGTATAAAATGTTGTTCCCCTTCGTTTCCAGGAGATGTGGTTTTGTTGCTTGCATTCTGAACTGTGGAGAGACATTCTTATAATGGAGCCATGCTCAGAGGGGTGGGAGAAGCCCACAGTGAAGAACGGACCTACAGCACAGCATGTGCTTTCTCATCTCTCCTTAAGTGTGAGCAGACTTCTTGGGTTTGGGGCTTTGTATGTCATGTTCTCTACCTGATGCTGATGGTATAAGGCAAGTCTCTATGTTTTTCTTGCTGTGCATCACATAAACTTTCTGTGATTTATTCATTCACCCCTCACAGCAACTCTGTTAACTAGCAAAGTTAACTAGCTTTTATGGTAACTTGTCTGGCTTCAGAATTACCTGAATTCAACACTTAGGGATGTGTACATGAGATAGTCTCCAGAAGGTTTATGAAAAAGAAAGATGCAACTGGAAGTTGGGTAACACCATGTTCATGGACTGGGATCCCAGACTGAATAAAAAGGAGGAGGCAAGCTGATCCCCAGCACTCCTCTGTCTGCCTCCTGACTGCGGATGCAGTGTGACCAGCTGCCTCACACTGCAAGCCTCACTACAACCATACAGTGGATGTTCCAACTGTGAGCCCTACTATAAATCTTTCCTTCTTTGTTTTCTGTCTGGTATTGTGACTGCAATGAAGAAAGACAAATAAGGACTTTTAACTAACTGATGAGGAAACTAATAGCAAGGATTCAATAGTGTGGAGACTCAGGGCCAGCCTGACATGGGAGTTTATGCTCGGCTACCACTGAGGAGAGGTGTGGTAGAGTAGGTCATTGTAAAGAAACATGTGCTTGTCCTCAGAGCAGAACAAAGAGAGGCTCAATCCCTGCCTGTTCCCTCCCCCTTCTAAGAAAAACCTAGGAATATATATTTGAGCCTTAGTAACAATTATTTGCTTGGAATTTTTATATAAATTTATATTTGTAAGACCTACAAAACATTCTTAGAAGCATAAGATGTAGGAATAAAAAAGTTACATTTTAATATTTAAAAAGTTAACTTTATATTTATTTCTGAATTAAATGTCTTTTTCCTTTGTTGTATCCAAGTTTGAAACATGTGAAAAAAGCATTTTTCACAGGTAGGAGGAGCTCTAAAGCTTCTCTTCTGAGTGAAAAGTACTTATTAACAAAAGGTCAGGGTGGGGCGCCAGGATAAAGCACCTACAGTTACCTGATGGTCAACAGATGCTGAATATTACTTTACAGCTATGGCTCCAGACAGTGGAAAAGTCCCTCGGCCTAGGAAAGGACACGTAGTATAACTGGGTTAATGGCAGATACCAGTTCTCCAGGCTGTTAGGAAACAGTGTGAGTGGTATGTTCAAAAGCTTTTCAGTGCACCAAGCTGTCCAGAAATTGTTGAGTATTAAAACAGAAGCGTGAAGGCTGAAATACCAGTACTCTTACCATGTGACTGAACAGCCCTGGGAGGGAAAGGATCCAGCTGTTTTCTAAAAATTTCTGTAGTCAAAAGGAGAACTTGATTCATGAGCTCATTAACCTAAACACAGACACATGAGGCACAGTTATACTTAGCTAAATTATATAAATGCTGTCGCTAAGCCTCTCTAAGCCAGCAGAGGAATGCCTTCTCTTCTTCTAAGTTGGATTCTTAGTGTTTTAACACAACAAAGACATAAATAGCAATCGTTCACTCAGTAGTGTTGTCTGCCCCTGTGGCTCTGTTCTTACTGTGTCTCAAGAATTGCTGGGTTTCTTACTCCCTCCCTTTGCTCTTCCGGACTCATCCTCCATGCCAGCTGTTAATGGGATGATGCTGTTTCCTTACTTTTACACTAAATGACCCATGGTGTAGCAAGATTTAGCTTCTTATTCTTTTAGTCAGAATTCCTTACACATTCCCAGCCTCACCAGCCCTCCTACCCTTGTACCACGTCATCAGTGCCCTGTGAAGGGAATGTTGTCCTCTCCTCACCCAACCTTATAATATCTAAAGCATTAATTCACTGCTCAGCTCACAGGCTCTCTCTTGTGAGAGGCTTCCCATGTCATTCTGACAGATTTCATATCATCTCTATTTTTCCATATTTGTTTTCTCATTACCCCTTGAATGAAGGCCACTGCTTCATTGCAATATGTTACACTACTTCTCAGATCATAGGTGCTGAACATTAATGCATAAAATGAAATGACTGTACTTCCTGACAGCTATGTCAATGTGCACACACAAAGTAATGAAACACCAAAAGAATTCCACACCTGGCGAGACAAGTAATCCAAAGATGCTTGTTGTTCATCCATTATATTTCTTAGTAGTTCTTTGGTACTTCTTGTATAAGAAACAATAGAATTTTGCAGGTTTCCTTAATGAGAAAAAAAGAATGACTGCTAAACTTAACATTGTTGTATAAAACAATTACAGGGAAAATAATGAATTTCATTGATTTGGGATAAATAAAGAATAGTTTCTCAATTTATCTAAGTGTGTAACTATATATTTTAGTTAGTATTTATTTATATTTACTAAAATATACTTTATATTTACTAATATTTATTAAAATAGGATCAGCCAAAAACAATTGTTTCAACATTCTTAATGAAATTATGTTTCCTGATAATATAGATTTCCTAAAATGATCTATTTAATTGAGAAACAGCATTCTTAATGCCTACTCTCACTTTTAGAATAAGAAGTTTAGAGGCAAGATATAGGGTTCAATTTATTTTGGAAGTGGAAGACAGGATCTCATGTATACCAGGCTCACTCTGGACTCCTTCCAAATCCTCAGGCTTCCATCTCTCAAACTCTCCAAAGCTGAGATTACTACACAGGTGACATGTGTCAACTTGCCTAGCCATGAATTACTATTATACGATAAAGTAAAATGTAATTATTTTTTTTCAAACAGGCCAGTTAATTTCAAAAATAAATCTTTGTTTTATTTTTCTAATGCTACATTTTATATAGCCAAGTTGCTAACAGACACAAACACATCATTAATATTAACCAAAGCTTTGGAGGCCAGAAAGATAGCTCAGTAGGTAAAGCACCTGCCAGAAATTTGAAAACTTGAGTTCAATTCCTAGGACCCACATGGTAAAAGGAAAAAACTGACTCCTGAAAATTGCTCTCTGACCTCCATATGTGTGTCCAGGTATGTAGGTGCTCATACATGTATACACACACACACTAAAAAATAATAAGTAGATAAAAACATTAAGATTCAAGTTAGTTTCTGTCTGAACTTGCTTATTACATTTCCCTTTGAATGACTGACTGACTGATTGATTCCTTTGTCATGTGTGGTTTTGTCCTTATGATTGTACACTTTCACGTGGGTGACTTTTCTTAACCCTCAGGGTATAAATTGTCTGATGTTCTAAATAAAGCTAACCATCACACACACACACAAATAAAAGAAAGAGAGAAAATATCCAATATTCCTTATTTTTAAAAAGGCTGCACAAACACTACAAATACTTTCCCTTCAGGCATTTGAGATCATGTTGCCGTTCTGTCATAGTGTCCTAATATTTTTAACACAAAAAACATCCTTGGGGCTGGAAAGATGACTCAGTAGTTAAAAGCACCGACTTCTTTTGCAGAGGACTCAGTGGTTCGTAGCCAGCTGTAGCTTAGATCCCAAGGGATCTAACAGCTTCTGGCCTCTACAGGTACTGTATGCATGTGGTACACATAACATACACTCATGTAGACAAAACACACACACATAAAATAAAGATAAAATATTTTAAACATCAACAACAATAAAACTGCAATGACCAGGAAATAAACATCAACTATAACTGCTTCCCAGACTGAGACAGTCTCACCTGTGACAACGGTAATGATGTCCTCTTTACCAAAAGGACCCATATTTCACAGACACTTTTTGAAAGTTTTTTGTATTCCTATGCTTACTCATCCTAACACTAGAATGGCATTAATCATTTCTAACAGTGTTGAGTCTATTTCATCCAGCTGCATCTCTCACTCATATTTTCAGTCTCTTGCTTTCTCTTAGTTCTCCCCTGAATTTCCACATCTGTCTTAATGGGACCAAAATGAATTCATGGTTAGAGCCTGGGACACTTATGTTATACAGAAACTAAGCACATTTGGTCAACTTTTTTGCACTCCCTGGCCTGCGAACAACTGTCCCATAGGAACTGGACCAACTATCAGCTCCCTTACCCCAGCTGTTTTTCTTTCCTGCACCCTGAACTCTGTGTGTAGCAAATGATAGGAATTATTGCACAGTGACTACAGCACAAGTACAATGACTAAAACCCTAATTGTGACCTTTATTACTTCAAATGACTACAGTTATACTAAGTTTATTGCATTAGTTATTATAGTTTTCAGTGATAATGTATTTTTAGAAACATCCTCAGTGGAGTAAATTAAAAAAAAAAAAAAAAAACAACCTTGTGGTGAAATTTCCAGAGTTCAGATGTAGGAAGTAAAACAGCCCCTAGTAAATTAGTGTGGCCCTATTATCAAAGCCCTCAGATTTGCCCTTCTTTCAGTGATGTGTAGATACAACTCCCTGGAAGGAAGATTTCATTGACTTACTAAATATCTATAAAGTATGTAATTATTACATAAAGCATCTGGCCTTGGGTGACAAGAATATAAAATAATCCTTATAAAACTAAGGCATATTTTTCTCTGTCAAATTTTGATCTCATTATACCTGAGGTAATTTTTTCTTTTTTTTTTAATTGGATATTTTCTTTATTTACATTTCAAATGTTATCCTCTTTCCCGGTTTCCCCTTGAAAACCGACTATCCCATCCTTCCTCCCCCTGCTTCTATGAGGATGCCCCCACCCACCTCTCCACCCTGGTATTCCCCTACACTAGGGCATCAAGTCTTCCCAGGACCAAGGGCCTCTCCTCCCATTAAAGGCCCTCCTCTGCTACATATGTGTCTGGAGCCATGGGTCCCTCCATGTGTACTCTCTGGTTGGTGGTTTAGTCCCTGGGAGCTCTGTAGGGATCTGGTTGGTTGATATTGTTGTTCTTCCTATGGGGTTGTAAACAACTTCAGCTCCATCAGTCCTTTCCCTAACTCCTCCATTGGGGTCCCTGTGCTCAGTCCAGTGGTTGGCTGTGAGCATCTGCCACCTGAGGTAATTTTTAATACTTACTGCACATAAAATGTTTTTCTTCTTGAGTTGTTTTGGTCTTAGCATCACATGATTCTCTACAATTCTCCTTGTATACAGTATCATTACTTTGACTTTTCTCTTTGAGTTTAGCTTTATCTTCCACATTGTTACCTACTAAAGAATCCTTCAGGTTATGAAATAGAAACAAGAAAAATGCATGAAACTATGCCATCAGAACTTCTATACAGTATAAAGACTGTAGAAAAAAAGATTAGAATTTGAAATATACAACGAAGACGATCACTTAAGATATAAGCTAAACTGATTGTTTTAAATTGCCACAAATAAACTTACGGGTACAATCTGGATTGGGTCAATACTTGCATTGTCTCTTTTTCTTCTCTAACTCTAAACACACTTGCTTAGGGTTTGCTCCCACTATGACTTGGCAGTTTTGATCTTTATTTTCAACACACTTGAATGTGACAGGACATACAATCCCTTGGAAAAGGGCTAAGGAAATCCCTCAGGTATATCTCCAGTACTTCTAGCCAAATGAAACTTTTGCTACCAACTGTTTAACATTGTAAGAGGAATGTGTAGGAAGATTTGCTTTCACATAAAATAGTTAAAGATTTGAAAGGATAACATAGATTTTAATATTATCATAGATAAAATTAAAAATATGGAAATTTTGCTTTGCAAAACTTGGTGACATAACATTAAAAGGATAACACCTTACATTAATAAATATTAGTGTCTTAAATATCAAGACATACTTTGATAAAATGGTGCCTATTGGAAGCTGTAACAAGTTTGTCCTGTTCGAGACACTGAGAGACTGATATATAACTAACCATATTACAAAGATATTTGCCCTTATAAAGAACTTAAACTTGGCTACACAAACCATTCTAACTTTCTTGCTCTCTCTCCACACCTCTATAATAACTGACAGAATTGATGTTTTTAAAAAACGTATTATAGGCCGGGCAGTGGCGGCACATGACTTTAATCCCAGCACTTGGGAGACAGAGGCAGGCGGATTTCTGAGTTCGAGGCCAGCCTGGTCTACAGAGTGAGTTCCAGGACAGCCAGGGCTACACAGAGAAACCCTGTCTCGAAAAACTAAAAATGTACTATAGATATTCTTTTTTCAGTAAGGCCCTTAAATTTTAGTATATTAAAGAATGAAATCATTAGTATCTATGCAGCTGCTTCAGAATTTTTTCTTGTTTCAACCAGAGAATCTTGGAATTTATTTGGTTGTGATATAATGGTAAATACATTATTAGCATTAAAAAATGTAAACCAGGGCTGGAGAGATGGCTCAGTGGTTAAGAGCACTGACTGCTCTTCCAGAGGTCCTGAGTTCAAATCCCAGCAACCACATGGTGGCTCACAGCCATCTGTAATGGAATCAAACGCCCTCTTCTGGTGTGTCTGAAGATAGCTACAGTGTACTCATATACATAAAATAAATAAATATATCTTTAAAAAAAAAGTAAAAACTTGACAAAGCTTGGAGATGTATATCTTCAAAAAAATGTAAACCAATACTTAAATATACAGGCATTCAAATCCTCAGTTATTCATAACATTGCATATTCTATATAAGCTGGCTCTCTGATTTTATTTTAGATAAGATAATCTTACATCCTGTTTAAATGCACATAGGGCTTAATTTAAAATGTCAAAGTTGACAGATTACCTTTCTTTATAAAGAGTGATTTTTTTATTACCCATCAGATGTCTTATTATCAAACATACTAGGGAAGCTGTGAATTAAAATATCTTTAAACAGTTGAGAACTTTCTTTAAAAGTTGATGTTAAATTTAGTTTATTATCTTGAAAAAATGTAACATTTAAGAAGTCTTAATTTTGAAACAAAATTTTAATTGTTACATTAAACTATATTTGTCATATAATTTGTATTTCAAGCTTCTATTATATCTCGAAAGCTAAAACGGCTTTCTAAGCTAAAGTAATATTGCTAAATTCTTACCGTAGAGTGAGGAACACAGCTGCCCTGTACAGCTTCTCCACAAATGAGAAGACACACATTTAAGAGCAAGAGTGATTCTTGGGATGTATACATCATCTTTTTCTTGGATTAATAAAAACACTTCCTCAAATATCAGCTCTCTGTGAAAGAATAGTGCATAGAGTCATCAGTTAAAAATTTCTGGAAATTGTACAGCACAAACACACGTGATTCCAGCTTCCATGCCCTTTCTGGAAGTTGTACAGCATAAATACAGGCCAGTACTTACTAGCTTCTAAGCCGTCATCTGAAACAACATCCCTGAGTAAAAATGAAGGCAGCCCACATATTAAATGACACAAATCCTTCCCATTGCTTCATACCTACAGTGCAAACTTATGTGTCTTATAAGGCCGTCTAGTTTTTATTTATCTATCTTTTATTTCTTTACTTTATATCTTAATCACAGATTCCCCTCCCTCCTCTCCTCCTAGTCCCTCCCTCTCACTTCCCCTCACCCATACCACCCTACCTTTCTCCTCAGAGAAGGGGAGACCTCCCATGAAGAACAAACAGCTCTGGCATATCAAGTTATAATAAAACTAGGTATATCTTCTCTTATTGAGGCTAGACAAGGCAGCCCTATAGAAGGAAAGGGGTCCAATGGCAGGCATTGGAGTCAGAGACAGCCCCTCTCCAGTTGTTAAGGGTCCCACATGAAGACCAAGATACATATCTGTTACATATATGTAGGAGGCTTATGTCTGTCCCATGCATGTTCTTTAGTTGGTGGTTTAGGTTCTGTGAGCCCCAGAGAACCCAAGTTAGTTAATTCTGTAGGTTTCTTGTAGTGTCCTTGAGCCTTCTGGGAAATTGGAGAAGGGGGCTGGTGGAGTTGAAGGCTTAAGTTGGGGTAGGGGTGGCAGAATGAGGGGTATGGTGGTAGTAGAGCAGTAACCAAAATTAAGGAAATATAAACAGTCTTTAGAAACCCACTAGTTTGAAGGCCAATTTTTAAAAAACATTTAAAATGGGAGTTTGAACAAAGCTATCATCAGTAGGTGGATAAAGGTTTCACCCAGAAGACATAGGTTATTAAATGAAAATCTCAAGGCCAGACATGGGATACTTCCTATGAGTTATTGATCATGGTAGCCCCAGCCAACAAAACAACATAGGTTATTGCTATTGTTCTTAGTTTCCTACCAAAACTAGATGATAAAACCATATTGCTGAAAATATTGCATATTTGGTTACAAGGCATAGAAAAATCAAGTTGGAACTGACCTGGGAACATCTCTCCTCATGGCTAAATTTCATAGTACTAGAAGGTGCTATGTGTTCCACTAAGACAGAAAAGTCCTCAGTGGACCTACCCAGTGTGTACTCTACATGCTACAACCTTGATCTGCCAGATAAGATGTATCCACAGGTACAACAGTGACGTGACATTACAGAGGTACACAACTGCTTTGGATTTGAGGCCAGCTCC
>NW_021604596.1:9095634-9152701 GCF_004785775.1 Grammomys surdaster
TTTTACTAAGTGGAAATGCCAAACTGCCTTCAAAAATATTTATGTGTATAGCCACAGATTAGTGCTTGTATTTCAACTTTGGTCAGAGAAGCTTCTGTTTGCAGTAGCAGTCAATAAAGAGGCTCATAACTGGCCAAAACCCTGAGACTCTTACATGCTCAGCTCTAAATGGTACATCTATGTCAATCCTTTCAAGACTCAAGGAACATCACAGAAAAGGGAGCAGAAAGTATGGTTAGAGCCAGAGCATGGGGAAGAATCCTGTCAAATGCTGTCTTCTGGACAAAGCATGGCTTTAAAGTCATGAATTCACAGTAGCTGTGGTTAGACATGCAGGATCAAGCCAGTCAAAATTCCAGCTGGGATAGGGGAGGGACCAACTAGACTGCACCGATAGCTAAAAAGTCAGCTACTGGCTATTACTGATTGCTGGAGAAGGGGAGTCATTTTTCTTCAGAGATTTGGCTGCTGGTAGTTTATCCATGTTCATGTAGGCAGCAATAACTGAACTCAGGGTTTTTTTTTTAACAGATGTGAAGGTTCCCACACCTTGGGGGATCCCAGAAGGAGTTGATCTGGTCAAGATACATTGTATACATATGTGAAATTGTCAGAGAATGGATTTAGGAGAGCTTAGACAGTTGGCTCAGTGGCTAAGAGCAATTATACTTTGTGAAGGACCTGGGTTCAATTCCTAGCACCCACACATATAGGCTTACTACTTCCTCAGGAACCAGGCATGCATGTGGGACATAGACATGTGTGCAGGCAAAGCACTCATGAGTAAAATAAATCTTTTTTAAAAAAGAAAAGAATGAACTTAAAATATTTTTAAATTAAAAAAAAAGATTATTTCCTGAAAGACTCATGTCTGAATCTTAACTTTTTCCTTTCCCATGGCTTCTTTTCATTCTTGAAACATGTTAAAACTTCACTAGGTTTAAAAATACAAGGCAAAGTACATTTCCATTGGGCCCGGGCTTCTCATCTGAGATGTTAGCTTCTCCACCTCCTTTTGGAATCAAAGTGGCTCCCTTTGACGGTGGTGGTACAGTAGGTGCACAAATATTTACTTAATAAAGAAATATCTTAAACTATTGACCTCTTTTCTGGCTTTATTTCCTCACTACCAACTGTGTAAACCTAAACACTCTTATCTATTATTTACTGAAATTACTTTCTCAGGAGTTCACTACCAGAGCAACAAAGATGTTTGGAAGTGTGGACTGCCTGGTTTATAATATCTTGACTTCACCATTCCCTTACTCTTGAGCTGTTAGGAATTTCCCCAATATTGCAATAGCTCAGTTACGCCTTTTGAAGAACTGGAGTCATCATGTGGATTAAGTTAGGAACATCTTACCACTCTATGCTAGAAACAACAAGCAATCAAACATGTGGCAGTGTCACTTTTTTATTCTCATGTTCTCTATACAGTTCCAACACTATTGACAATTTGACAATCTGACTAGACTCAACATTAGTAGATGAGTATGTGCCTTTAGTTTTAAGCCTCTAGTTAAATTACTATGAAATTAAATGAACAAGAGATGATCTTTAGTATTCTAAATCAGATAGAACTTACTTTGTTCTTTCCAAACTTTCCCAGAAATAAATCCAGGAAAGTCTCGTTTGTGTAAGAAAATACTTCTGCAGAAAAAAAAGGAAAAAAATATTTCAGACAAGATTAAAGTGAAAGCACAAAACCTTGCCCATCATAGGATGTCACATGACTTGCAAGTTGGCAACGGCTGGTAGATTAAATAAGGAGTAACCGGTAAGGCTGACTCATACTTGAGAATTCCTCTGTTTACAATACCATAATCTACCCTCTGTTAGTTTGAGCTCAACTCAGTTTCAGCCAATAGCAGATATCCAACAAATCAAATGATGAACAATATAACAAATGTCTAGCTAGTACTGGAGAGATAGCTTAGCAGTTAAAAACACTTGTTGCTCTTATAGGGGACCCAGATTTTGTTCCCAGAACCCAAGTGTTGGCTCATAACCATCCATAACACTGTGATCCAATACTCTCTTCTGGCCTTCATATACACTACTAAACACATGGTGCACATACGTGCAAGCAAAACACTTAAACACATAAAATAAATCTTTCATTTTAACTTGTTTTTAAAATGCCTAGATGTGCCAGTCAGATTTCTCTATTTTGTTTCTGTGTGGAGTGTATAAAAGCCTGTGGCAACATTGCTGCCTGAAGCTCTTTGAGCTGCTCCTGATTCTAAGGGCTGCCTGATTCAAAAATTATTCTTTGCTCAATAAACCCTATTAAATTTAATTTGTCTAAAATTTTCCTATTAATTAGAACAGTATTCCACTGAGATAGCTTTATAACAATAAAATGGCTTTTGTAAGTAGAACATTATTAACAGTTATGAGGTAGTGTTAATGAAGTTGAAGCTTCTTATTACTTTCTTTAACCCTTGTTTCCCTTCGCAGCAGCTGGGACAGCTCACACAGGATTGATCTGCTCAACACTGCAACATAGATGGGGCTGATAAGGCCCCACCCTACCCCTACTGTTCTTCCCTTTATAGTAAGTCACAATGCTTATTATTCCAAATCTGAAGATCATATTTTAATTTTATTATCTGTGTGTGTGTGTGTGTGTGTGTGTGTGTGTGTGTGTGCACCTATACAATGCCCTGGTATTCCTGTGGAGGCCAAAAGACAACTTTGAGGACTTGGTTCTCTGCTGCCACCATGTGGATTCCATTCAGGTCATGGGAAGTGGCAGCAATTACCTGCTAAGCCATCATTCATGCCCTGAAGGTCATATGTGACTTTTTCTCACACTTGCTACAACCATCTATCAACACAATGTATTGGCTAAAGCTTCAAAATTTCAAGCCCTTCTTGCCATCTCTCTACTACTGCAATCATAATCTGAGTCCCTAACCCACTTCCACCAGACAGCCTGTGTTCAGGCTATTCCTGTTTGTTTCTAGTCCCATCTTCTGAACTATGGCAACCACCAGGATCCTTTCTAAAGAAGGTAGCTGATATTAACTCAAAACTTACAAATGGCCTGCCCTCCATAAAAGCTGGCTCTACTTTAGGCCCTTGTAATACCCACCAAATTCAGGCTATGTATTTCTTTATGGTCATTCTCCAGATATCTGAGTCACAATCTTCTTCCTTTATTCAAACCTAATTTCCCATCTTTCAGAGAACATTCTTGAGCAGCCTACCTTACTTGTCTGTCTGTCTGTCTGTCTATCTATCTATCTATCTATCTATATCTACAACTACTTTTTTTTTCTAAAGTAGTTTTGGGTACCTAATATATTCTACTGGGGAAGAAAAATCAATAAAATCTTCAGACCCATAGAATTTTCAAGTTTTTTTTTCTTTTACTTTTTTAACTATGTGGATTCTGTGCAGGTTCCTGCACAGAATAAGACTTCCCTTGAACTGCAGTTACAGGGGGCTATAAACCACCAGGAGTGGATGCTGGGAATCAAATTCTGGTCCTCTTCAAGAGCAGTATGTGGTCTCCACCGCTGAGGCATTTCTCAAGGCCTATTTTGAAGTTTTATTCACTGCTAAATCCCCAATAACTATAAAGTATTTGGCATATGAAAGATGAGATGTGAGAGACAGATACACTGATAAACACATAGGTACATACAAACATACACAACCTTAATAAGTGACTCGTATTGCTAGGAAATATAAAAGAATTAACCTTAATGAATGTCTTTTATGACCATATACTGGTGTTTTAGTTTTAGTCTTTATGTGTGGGTTTGGTGTGTGCTTGTTTATGCACAAGTACAGGTGCACAGAAACGTTTGCAGAAGCCAGAGGTTAATATCAGGTCTAGCACCCTCAACCTTAGTTTTTGAAACAAAGGTTTCTAATCGAACCCAGAGCTTGGAATTCAGCTAGATTAGCTGGTGAGCAAACCCTGTCTCCACTTTCTCAACACCAGCACTTCTCCAGTGCCAGGACTATAGCACATCACACCTGGCTTTTTCTATGGGTGATCACAATCACCTTTCCTGACAAAATATAAACATCCTAAATATAATATAAAAATATAAAAATACAAAAATCCTAAAATTATCAATTATCCAAATATTTCAACTTTAAGATATTGTTTCCCAACTCCATGATTTTTAGAATCTAGGATTAAATCTGTTGAATACGGTGTAGAAAACCTGCTTAATATTTTGAAGATAAGGCTGAAGAGATGGCTCAGCGGTTAAGAGCACTGACTGCTCTTCCAGAGGTCCTGAGTTCAATATCCAGCAACCACACGGTGGCTCACAACCATCTGTAATGGGATCTGACACCCTCTTCTGGTGTGCCTTGAAGACAACTATATATACATAAAATAAGTAAGTAAATCTTTTTTTAAAAAAATTGAAAAAAAAATTAGAAGTAAACAAATCTGTAACTTTTAAAAATACACAGTAACCTTAACTTAAATTTTTCTTTTATTTTTAGTTAGCTTTGTAAAGCAAAACTTAAATCAAAAATAATTACATGAGTAAACATTTGTAAATGATTAACAAGTCATGCCTCTTTTTTTCTTTGTGAGTTTTTTAGACAAGCTCTCAGGTAGCACAGGCCAGTGTCAAATTTACTAAGTAGCTAAGGATGATCTTGAATTACTGATCCTCCTGGCCCCATCTCCCAAGTGCTGGGACTACAGGAATAACATCATTTTAATGTGAAGCCATGGCTTTTAATATTAATTAATATATCATGCAAAAATACAGTAATATGGCTAGGGTTTTCCATTTACTAAATAATACAGTCTAAGCAAAACTTTGAGGAAGGCTAAAATGCACATATTGCACATAACAACCACAAACTTCTCAGTTTTCTTTGCCTTTTGCAGTGCCCTACTTTGCTAAGGTTCAAACTAGTCCTGGTGAGACTGAGTTCTAATGATAGCATTGGGAATAGAACCAAGGGCAGTGCTTATGGCTATGCCATTCGAGAAGGTGCCAACATCACTAGCTGTCCAAGCATAATTGTCCTTCTCTTCATTAGGATTATGTTTTATTTTGTCCTTGTGCCATGATATTGAATAAGACAAGCATTTTACATTTAAAATCAAAACTGGACTTGTAGCACAATAAAAAAAAGTTCAGTCCCCTGAACACATTCCAATTTGAATCATTATATCTCCATTTTTAAAATAGCTGGTTTTAAATAGTTTCAATTGGAAAGTTTATTTGAATTGCTACAACTTCACAAAGTTGAATGGTGGATGAGTGATCTTTCTTTGGTCTGAACATTCTGCTAGCAATTTAGAAATTTTTATACACAAAAAATAATTAAAATGTAAATCTAAGATCCAGTCAAATTTTGTATTTTTACACTAGGATCCAACAAAAAGGCCCAGCTTTGTTCCAGATTTTCATTTATATAGCCATTAACCTAGTGGCTCAAAACTGTTTAATTTTCCATACAGAAACCATTTGAATACACGGATCTCTTTTGGCATATCTTCCCAGGAGATTATTAAGCTAAATCTGGACTTCTTTTCAGGCCAGTTTTGCTGTGATGGTCCATTTGCAGACTCTGGCAGCCAAGCAAGGACCATAAGGATCTTTTGAAGTGAAGTAGGACAGCAGAGAGAGAATGGCCCAAGAATCAAGGAAAGAAATTTTCCACTTTGCAAAGCTTTTTTTTTCTTTTCCTCCTCCTCCTCTTTGTCCTCCTCCTCCTCTTCCTCCTCTTTGTCCTCCTCTTCCTCCTCTTTGTCCTCCTCTTCCTCCTCCTCCTCCTCCTCCTCCTCTCCCTCCTCCCCCCTTCCTCCTCCTCTTCAAGGGACAGTGATTTTGAAAAGAATGATAATGGGAAAGGTCTCATCATCTAAAAGTTCACCACAGGATTCCATACCTAACAAATTATGCCCCAAATAATCACTTCCAAACTGTCTGTAATATTTGCCCATATCTAGGAATTTTCCACTCACTGTCTTTCATCTGTTAATACTCTCAAGAAAACGCTCATAAAAGAGGAAAGGAGAATCAAGCTCTAAAGTATAGTTCAGCTGTGCTCTCTCACAGCTACGAGTCATCTGCCCAACTCAACTTGCCTCAGTTTACTTCAGTTCTACCTCAGCTTGCTTCAGTACATCTCAGTTTAACCTCAACCTACCTCAGTTTACCTTAGTCAAGTCAGTATAACTCAGCTTACCTCATTTGACCTTGGTAAATGGTAACTTGCTTTAACCTCTGCTTGGGTCAGTTTGTCTCTGCTTAATTAGGTGTAATCTCAGTTGGCTTCAGCTTGACTGTGTAATTCAGTTAAACCTCAGATCGCCTCATCACACCTCGGTGTATCTCAGTTTACCTCAGCTTTCCCCTGCTTAATTAGGTTTAATCTCAGCTTGCCTCAGTTTACCTTATCTCATCTCAGTATACCTGTTTAATTCCGCTTGCCTCGGCTTATTTCAACTTTCTTCCGTTTGCCTCAGTTTACCTCGGCTTACTTTATCTCACCTCAGTGTGCTTCAGTGTACTTCGGTTTACCTTAGCTTGCCTCCACTTGGTTTAACCTTGGCTTGCTTCAGTTTACCTCAACTTGCCTCGCGGCCTTTGAGCGAGCCGGCCCCTCATTGGCCGCATCCCCTCGAAGCCCCGCCCCGCGTTCCGCCTGGTTTCCGTCGCGAAGGACGCGGCGTCGGTTGGTTGCCAAGATGGCTGCGGCGGGGTCGCGGCCGCCACCTCCGCCGACGCCCCGCGAGGTCGCCCTCCTCGCCGCTGCCGTCGCCAGAGTCGCCGGGGCCGCTGCGAAGCCAGGACTGCCGCAGCCGAGCCTACGACGCCCGTGACGCGGGGCCTGGGAGACGCGCGGCCCGGAGCGCCGAGGAGAGGACGAGGGAGGCCGAGCGGCCATGCGGGCGGCGCTGAGGTGAAGGATGCTGGCGGGCAGGCCCGGAGCCCAGAGCGCAGGCGCGGGCGTGGGCGCCGGACCCCCGGTCGCGCTGGGCGCCCGGGACGGCGGCGGGCGTCCGCGACCCGGCGCTTACTTGTATCCTTTCCACGCCCTCCCCCCGGGAGCACGCACGCAGGGGCATGGAAACTGGCAAGTCATTTTCAGTGCGGATATTTGCTTTAGCATCTGTCACCCTACCCCATTCCACCCCTGACCTGAAGTTACACTTTGGTCTCCTACTTTGTGACCTCTTCCCCCGCCTCCCTGCCTTCCCACACCCGTACTTCGCCTTGGCTGTCAGATTTTTGTAGCTTTTTAAAATGCACCGGATCTGTATTGGATGGACCTGTATTGTATTCGCCGTTTGGAATTATGGCGTTATACCCTTTACTTACAGGGACGTAAGTCTTAGTCGTGCTCCTTAGAAAGAGAAATTGCCCAGAGATTAAAATCTTGGGCTGTTCCATTTTAGTTGTTAGCCGCACTCCCTTTCCAGGGCTGCAGAACCCTAGCACTTTCTGATCATTTTGTCTCCCATCTCTGCCCACTGTTGTCAAACAGACGAAAGGAAAAGCAGGGAACCCGAACCTTGACAATTTAGATTATTTCTGATTTTTCCCTAAGAAATCGTTGAACTCCCTCCCATTTGATGTTACTGTTGGTAACATTGTGGAAATGTCAATAAGCTTTGTTTTCTAAGTGCATAAAGCAGTTTTATTCTTCCAGAGAACTTTATGATAACTAGAATTTACCCTTTGTATTCTCAGAAGACTGGCTGGTGGTGATGATGATGTTTGGTCAATCTGTTTTTCTCAGAAAATGGAGTCACTTCTCTTTCCTCAAACGAGGGTCCCTTCCACCACTACCACCCTCCCTCCAGTTCCTTAGCAAGAGGTCCCACCTTCTGCTGGAATATGCTCTTACAGTTTTAACAGCAAATCATCAGTTTTCTCCTCTTCTGCTGATCCTGCTTTGGGTTCTAAGGATGCGAATATGTTAGGGCTACATTAATGCCAAAACACTCCCTCCCCAGGGATTCGTGCCCAGGCTTCCATCCCAGGGACTTTCTGAGTTCTGGACAGTAGCCTGCAGTAGCAGCTGCTAGCTTGTCTGACATTGAATCTTCTTATACACTGAACTCTTACTACGTTATCCTAATTTGTCTCTAAATCAGAGTACAAGGAAATGGCTTGTTGACAAAGCATCCATCTCTCCAGTTATTTTCATTAATGACATATCATTTTTTAATTTATGTGATAAGAACATTGAACCAAGCAAGTGGGAGTAAGGAGACAAAAGTACGAAAGTACGGCTATAGTCAAAGTTCCAAGAGACAGAAACAGTTTTAAGTGGAGGCAGTAAGAAGAGGTTTGACTAGATCTGGCAAGGAAAATGCATTGTATGATAGTTTCTTGTGTTGATAACCTAATTGGAGAAAGACTAAACAAGGAAGTGAATGCCCATAGTATTCTTCACTTTGTAATACTAACTATATAAAAATTATATTCTTTGGAGTAGATGTTAGGGTGAATTGTTTCGATAATGCATACAAAAAATATTAAGCATCTATCTAAAAACTTGTATACCATTTTTTAGATGATAGAAAGACAGAAACATTCCTTATAGTGTAGTAAGCAAGATCATACTATACTATTATATATGCCATATAGTATATATCCTAGTGTAGGAACTAGGTTTAATATGTAGTAGGATTATCTGGATAAATTTAGGAATATATAGGTATCAGGACATTACACTTGTAATTTTCCCAGAGTAACTTAAACTTGTTCTTCCTACAGTGTTCTCTTGAAAGGAAAAAGTTGTATTTTCCTCTATGGATGACTTGTGGCTTTTAAAAGCTAATCATCTTCTTGAAGTCTGATCCTAATAAAGTATTCAACTAGAAAAGAAAAAGATATACCTAGACTTGTTGCTACACTGTTAAAAACCATATTTCCTTCCCTTTTATATCATGTTTACAAATCCTTCAGAAGACATCTTTAAAAATATTACATATATGTCTTTCAGTTTGTATTGATGTGGTACAGGATTTTAGTTGAAATGAAGGCAAAATGAACTCTAGCCCGTGGAGAAAGTTTTTAAATGACAAGACTGTTACAAACTTACTCCCTTGGTAAAGCTCAGACAAGAGTTTATATACATTTGATTATTCTGAAATATATAATAGAATTTCTTTATAATATTGATGCAAAATATTATGACCTTGAAATTAATACATTTTGAATTAACAAATCATATGTACCCTAACATTATTGTATGTATTTGTTGTAAGTCTATATTATGCAAACCAACTTTGGCCCTTAGCTTTTCCTCAAAAGTTTAATCAGCTGATTTCTATAAAATAGACAAATATTCATGCTCTACAATCTGTAACTTTGATGTATCTCACTCATTTCTAGGTCTCAAGTGGGGTGCTAGACAGTTAAGTCAGTGGTTCTCAGCCTGTGGGTCGTGCTTCCTTTGGGGGTCAAACGACCCTCACAGAGGTTGCAAATCAGATATCTTGCATATCAGATATTTACATTACAATTCATAACAGTAAAAATTTACAATTACGGAATAGAACAAAAATAATTTTATCATTGGGGTCACCACAGCATAAGGAACTATATTAAAGAATTGCAGCATTATGAAGGTCATGAACCACTGAGTTAAGTAGTAATTAACTGATCATTTATTAAATTTCAAATTCATGAAAAATCAAAAATATTGTGATAAATTAGATAACAGTCAAAACCCAAATAATTTGGAAAAGCCAATTAATCTTGTCAGTGCCAATTAAGCAATGGCTAGTTATATATATAAACTTCAAATTATTAGGATCACCAAAATACCCAATTTCCTTCAGAAAATTTTATAAGCTCATGACATATGGCTGTCCTTATATCTTTTCATAAGCCATCAACAGGGATCTTTGGAGAGAAAGTCTGTATTCACAAACATTATAATTTATTGTTTATATTTGCATATAAATTTCATACTGTAGACTAAAGGGCCCATTGAAACATTGAATTCATCTACTCTGTGTTACTAAAATCTTTCATTTCCTTACGTATAAACCTAGTAACTATCCAAATATCTGTATAATGAACAAAAATATGTATTTTCATTATCTAAGTTTGTGATTTCTAAAAGTAATTTATTTTCCCCTCATGGAAAGTGAAAGATACCTTAAATCCATATACCAAGTCTAAATGTGTGTGTGTACATGGAGAGATTAATCTCACGTTTGCTGAACATATACTAACACTAATATGTACACAGATTGTGTAGTAGGTCCCACAAGAGCCTTCTAATGTTATTACCATGAGGCTCTAATTATATCAGACAGTCTTGACATGCACTAAATATGTAAACTGTTGTTCTTAACTAAATGGCATCACTAGAGATATGAAAATCCATCTCGAGAAAAATTTAGAAGAAGAACGCCAGATACTACTACAGCAACAAAAACTATGTCGGAACCGAGCACGTAAATATTTCATGGAGTCAAACCGAAGGAGAAAGTAAGTAATAGTATTTTGTTCAGAAGTATAGAAATGCAAAGTCATTCTAAGTTATAGTTGCTCTACTTTGAGGTACTTCATAGACTTGAGTCATGACCATGGTTTGTTTATAGAACAAATGATCGGTAGTTTCATAATTTTGTAAATTTTATTTTTCTAAACTACAATATAGAACCAAGTCTATATTCTAGTTTATAGATTGTGACCATCACGGTTTTTCCTTGATACAGAACAAGAAATTTAATTACAAATAGACTATGATTTGACTTTAATTTACTATTCACCATATATAATTTTTACCTGCTACCCTTCTCCATTCGATTATAAAAAGAGGGGAGAGATGAATACTGATATAAATCAAATTTTATAAATCATTACCAAAAAAAACTGTCTGTGGAAACTATAAACTATAAAATGCAGTAAAATTAAAATTATCCAACTACTTCTTAATCATTTTTAGGATTTTAGTTATTAAAATTTTAAAGATAGTGGTTTTGTTGTTGTTTTGTATTTAGTGTGTATAAGTGTTTGCCTGGATGGATGTAGGAACACTACATGCATACCTGGCACTTACAAAGACCTGAGGGAGCTGTTGGAGTCCCTGAAACTGAAGTTACAGATAGTTGTGAGCCACCCCGTCTCTAATTCTTAGCAAGTATTCTTGACCACTGTGCTATCTCTAGAAACTGATGAGGTTTTTCAACTTTTTTAGGCTGAATGGTTACCCATTATTTAAAATTTTTTATTACAGCCTTATCCATGTTCTTGTAATCTATGGTACAAAAAGATCCCTGGAGCTTATTGACTCCATCATTGGGCATATGCTGCAAATCCCAGTTGGGGAATACAAAATTGTTTGCCTGTAATTTTTTTTTCTGACATTGTATTTCTCTTGAGATTAATCCTTTCTTTGTCGAACAGTGTTAGAATTTTTTAATGACATTTATTTTGGTTTTGTTCATATGCTTCTGCTTTTCTGTTACTTTCTGACTCCTGAAGACATTATAAGGCACATGACAAGAATTAGTAAAGATGATTAGAAGTTTATGTAGTTATTCTGTCTAATCAAGGTAAAGTCAGAGCATTGTAGGTTTTTTAGTATTTAGCATTTTTCCCTTCAGATAAAGGAAAAGTACCCACCCATTTTTTTTTTCAGTTGTCTTAGGAAGTTATCTCTAACTGTTTAACATGTCACAGAGTAGGAATCTCTAAAAATTCATATTCTAGAAGGTTAAAAATAAAAAAACATATAGGGGGATGATAGAGGGAGTGAGGTGGGAATGGGTGGGAGAGTGGGAAAGGGAAGGGAGGGTGGGATGGGGAGTTTACAGAGGGGACACTGGGAAGGGGAACAACATTTGAAATGTAAATAAATAAAATAGTCAAGTAATAAGAAAGAAAAAGAAAAGACATGATTCTTATTCTCAAATCGTTAAAAATGTAATAATGAAAAATAACAGTTAGTGAATACTGTGGTGGAATCTCCTATGAAGTAGGACAGAAGCACATCTCATGGACTATAGTACAAGAAAGAGTTCTTGGAAGAATAGTTAGCCACATGTTAGCCAAGGAACATGAAAGGAACCATGCTTTATGTAAGCAGAATAGAAGAAAAGTCTAATATTATAAAATATGACAGAAGATGTATGTGGGTGTTATGTGGGAAAATGTAGATGAGTATCAGATGACAGGAGATAGCTTATGAAATATGTATACAAATCTAAAGAAAGTGTAGAGAATTTTCCCATGCTAGATTATAAAGACATTATCTTTAGGTTGTATTAAATAAACAAAATTAGAGATGTTCATGATCAAATTTATATCTTATCTCATTATACCAAAGAAGCAGCAGATGAAAACAATACAGACAAAAAAGGTAGAAAACTATTAGACTCTCCAGGCAAGTGAGAGAACATGGATGAGGGCTTGGAGCTGAGCGGAAGTCAGGCTCACTTACAAAGAGAGTTGTCAGAGTTCTTACAGATTAGGAAAACTCTAATATTTTATGTAAATCTTTCTAGAATAACATTTTAAGCTTTTATATGCATTGTGTACATCAATAAAGGGAGTTTTTTTATCTTGTACCATAGACTCACTGGTATAGTTTGGAATCTCCTGTACAGCTACATTGATTGTACTTGTGATATTCTGCTTTACTGTCCTCTTTTAATTATCAGCTGTTTCCACATTGATTTATTCCTTGTTTTTTTCTTCTCATTCACACATGTAGTGTACAATAAGTGGCCTCTGACAGGTAACATTGTTGAATTCTTCTATTAAAGATTTTCTAAACTTCTCCACTGTTCACTATAATCACTTTTTAGAAATTCAAATCTTTTCTTTAAACAGAAGTAATATAATTTTTTTAAAGATTGATTTATTTATTTTATGTATATGAGTACAATTATAGCTGTCTTCAGACACACCAGAAGAGGATGTCAGATCCCATTACAGATGGTGTGAGCCATCATGTGGTTGCTGGGAATTGAACTCAAGACCTGTGGAAGAGCAGTCAGTGGTCTTAACCACTGAGCCATCTCTCCAGCCTAGTAATACAATTTTAACTTCAGGAATTTAAAATGCTGAAATGGAAAATAAGAATACCAAATACAACCTGTCTTTGTCCATAACAATGATGTAAGATACTTAAAGATGTACTCAATACTTTCTTATGAAGTAATTGCAAATTTATTAGCAATTGTGAGTTTTCCGTATGTCTTTAACCTAGTTTCCTCCAATGACAGCATTTTACAAAATTATAGTATGATATCAAAAACAGAATAGTGACATTCACATGGCCAGTTCACAAAGGTCACTCATGTATCCCTTTCATAGCTACAGCCCTTCCTACTCCTGATCTATTGGTCCTCATTTCCGGTTTTGTTTTGTTTTGTTCATTTTTTACACTATTAAATAAAATTGTAATACGCAACCCTGGGGAGTTATGTTTTTCCCTCTCAGAACAGTTCTGTGGTATTAACTGTTATTGCTGGGTAGTATTCCACAAACACATATACCAGAAACATGTTGGGTTCAAGTTGTTAAGAGGTTGTTATTGCTGCTGGTGGTGGTATTGATGATGGTTGGTTGGGTTTTTTTGGTTGTAGTTTTCTTTGTTTATTGTAATACTATCACTGAGTCTTCCACTGAGCCACATCCCCAGCCCTACAACTAAGATTTTTTAAACTGTTTCCATATTGATAGATATCTGAGTCATTTCTAGTTGGGGGTGGTGTAGATAGAAACTGTAAATTAATGTATAGTTTTCATATAAACATAAGCTTTTATTTCTCTGGAATATATGGCAAGGAGTACATCGCTGACTCGTATGTATGGCCTCTACATACTTACAGCCTTTCTCCAGAGTGGCTCACTGCACCCACAGCAGTGTGCATCCAGACTTTCTCTGTAGCTCCTTGGTTGTTGCTCTCAGTGTTTCTATGTTAGCCATTCTGTATGGCATTTAGGAAGATCTTACCATGGTTTAAGTTTACAGCTACCTAGTGGCTAGTGGTGTAGAGTATTCTTTGGGTACTTGTTTCCCATGTGTCTGTCCTTTTCATGTTTTTTTCTCTAATTCTTTTAACTGTTAACTGTGTTCACATTGATTTGGTCACATTGGGTTTCGTTTCTTCACACACACATGCAGCTTGGAATGGTCATGTTCATCCCCCCTCTACTTCATCTTCTGCCACCAATCACACTTCTACTCTCCCTCACTCACATCCCAGGCCCTGGGATCATTACCAGTTCTTGTTATAATTTATTCTTCTACTGGGGCAAGATGGCATTTCATTGTAGCTTTGATCTCTATTCTCCTGATGACTAATAATATTGAGTATTTTCTCTTGTATTTATTGGATTTTTGTACTCCACATTTTGTGAGGTGTATAGTCAGATCATTTTCAAAAGTTGTTTATTGAATTACTTGGGCTTTGATAAGTTTTTAAGTTCTTTATATATTCTAGAACATATCACCAGGTTGTTCTTTAGGTCTCAAAGTCCTAGCCAATCAACTTCCTCATCTCTCAGACTCTTCTTGTAAGATAAATACATAGATGGATGATAGACAGATAGATACATAGATGAATGATAGATAGATAGATAGATAGATAGATAGATAGATAGAAGATAGATACATAGATAGATACATAGATGATAGATAGATAGATAGAAGATACATAGATACATAGATACATAGATACATAGATAGATAGATACATAGATACATAGATACATAGATAGATACATAGATACATAGATACATAGATACATAGATACATAGATAGATAGATAGAGGACGCACCACTCAACAGTGGGAGCATGTTCTCAGAAGTGTTTCATTGGGTGATTTCACGGCTGTGTGAACATCAGTACTTACCTAAGCCTTATCTGCTCAGAGTAGCTTCTCTCTGATGTTAGTATGCCTCCTATGGAAGTGCCACTGCCCTTTTTTAATACATTATAGGAGATTTTTGCTAGAATTGAGCCTAAGAGTAAAAGTAACTAGGACTTAAGGAATTTTAGGATTAAGAAATCTTGGGATTAAAAGCTATGAGCTTTAGTTAACTAATAGTTACACTATCAGTTAAAGTAGTTTTCCAGCCAAGTGAAGGAAAATTCCTTGAAAAGATAGGAGTCTCAGTATAGATTTGAGGATTTCAAATAATTTTCTATCTTAACAAGAACAGGATTAGTAATATAAACCATGTGCCTCTTCACATGTAGAAAACTCAGGATAGCTTCTTTATTTCCTCGCAAGTTGTTAATACCATCATTTGATATATTTTATCCTTGAAAAATATTTTATCTAATTTCATTTTCATTCCTAGTTTTTCATTTCTAACACCTCAAAATATGGTTGAGTTTTAAATTACCATGTTTGAAAGGTGTAACTCTCCACATCTGAATAGGATTTTGTCCAAGAAATAGAAAGGTATTGCAAGGCAGACACTTCAGTTCCACATACTATCTCTTGGGGCCTCAGGTACTCTTACTGCTACTGCTTATTATGTTGCTACAGAAAACTGTCACCATGGCATGTTGTTTATTCCTAGGAATACTTCCATCAGGAGTAAGTGATGCTGCACAGTGGTAGACTCCTGGGAATGCAAAACTAACAGCTTAGCATGTGGTTGTACTTAATGAGGTCACTCACTTTGAGCTAAGGTGCTGTATACATTTCATGAGACAGAGCTACACGTGTTGAGCGGACCCTACAAAAGTCACCAAGGCAGACTGTATGTCTTCTGAAAAATGCTCAGCCCAGAGGCAGTAGATAATGACAACACACCTTCTGAATCTAAATTCTACAGAACCTTCTTTCTTGCTTTTACCACCTGTTTCTTCATTCCCATTGCGTTTATCTGAGTTCCTGACACATCACCAAATGAAGTAAATCTCAACTCCTGATGGAGTAAGGAGAGAACTGTAGTGTAAACATTGCTATACTTAATTAGTAAGACTTTATCATCAGGCCTATCACAGAGCTCAAGAGAAAAGCATTGGCTTGCTGCTCATACATATTCTGTCAGTACTTTAATTTTTGACACAGTTAGTTCAGACTATATATTCTATAGTCTTGGATGTGAAATTCTTTTCTGAGCACATTTTAATACAGAGAACAGGACCACTGTGGAAAAATATAAAGTAGTAGAGATGGCATTTTTGCTATTAAAATAACTTCATGTTGCAGCAAGGAACATACCACCTCTTACCTTCAGGATCTACCATTCCTCATTACTAAATTGGTTGTGTGTTCTCAGCTTACTCATGCAGCAAGTCTGTTTGGTCTGAGCATTTGCTTGCTGTTACTTCTGCTAGAGTGTTTCCTTTCTCCATAATTTTTATGACTGTCCCCTGTCTAGCTTAAATATCAGGTCTCCAGGGAGAAATGTAATATGACTTTCTAATTAGTGTTGTTAGTTTCAATCAGAATGTCACATAGAACTAATGAGTGTGAGTTTTCTTTTTTTTTCTTGCCTCGAGTTTATTAGTAAAAACAGCATAGGACACTGGTCATCTGTAAATGGTGTGTGGGTAGGTGTGTCACAGCAGTCCATCTGTCTTCACGTTGGCAGGAGCCTTTTCTATGGGGCCTTCACAGGGGCCTGGGCACCTTTGGGAGCCTGGGCTGGAGCTGCAGCCTGGGCCTTAACTGGAGCTTTGGCCTCTGCCTTGGTTTGAACCTTGGGCTTTGGTTGGCAGAGCCTATGACCCTTGGCCATGTAGCTTCAAATCCGCTTCCCAAGCTTGGGGTGAGTGATGAAAGCCAGGCGGCTGAGTTTGCGGCTGGGGCCCTTTGGCATCTTGGGCTTGATGGCCTGAGGCTTCACAAGGGCCTTGATGGGCTCTGTACGTGCACTCACTGCCTTTGCATTGTTGGCCTGCATCTTCTTCAGGCCTTTCTTGTTGTGCTTCTTGGCAAAGCGCATGTACCTCAAGAACTTGGGGTCAACCCCCTTAAGAGACTCGTATCTTTGTGACCGGGGTTTCTTGATGCCATTTCTGTGCCATTTGTGGGACTGGTTGTGTGTGGTGTGGTTCTTGGACTTGGCCATGTCTGTACGGTAACCCGCGGCTTCCGCAGTGCCGAGTTTTTATTTTTAAATGTACAAAGGAATTAATAGGACCAGATGTGCTGAGTAGATCACTGTGAGTTCTAAGCCAGACAGGTCATATAGCAAGTTCCAGGCCAGCCAGGGTACATAGTCAGAACTCCTCTCCAAAAGCAAAAACAAATGAAACAAAAGTAGTAAATAATCTGTATTAAATCTTTATCCCCAGATCAAATAAATAACAGCTAAGTGGTTTCCAGACGATAAGCTTGGACTTACTCCATGGCTCATTTGCTGCTGTATAACGCCCCCTAAAACTTGCTAACAAACACCATATTCTCATGGTCTGTGTTGACTGTGTAGCTGTTGGTTCTCCCTTCAACAATGCTATTTCGCTCAGATTTCATCTGTGGTTCTGAAGTTTATCTGTGGTGGATCTAAAGGTTCTGTTGAACTTAAAATTCATCATGCTTCTTCAGACACATGCTTTGTGCTAGGGCTTGATTAGCCAGTATTGCTGGAAACTGACCAGGCAGTTCTCTGCCTTTAGCTCTGTCTCTCTTTAGCTAGCTGAGCTGCATCTCAACATAGTGATCTTAAGATCATCGAAAATAATGTTTGCATCCTGGTATTTCCTAAAATGAATGTTCTCAAGCAACAGGTTAAATGCTGTAAAACTTCAAATGTAGCCTGAGAAGTCACACAGCATCACTGTCATAGAAGTCCATCAGTTATAAGAGTGACAGGACCAGAATCATTAAAGAGGAGCTGCATAATCATAGCAGAGAGTGGCTAGAATCTGTAAATAGCAGTATTGACATCTCAGTAATATGTGGTCTTCTAATCCATGAAGATAGATAGCCTTCCTTTGGAATTCTTTCATCTGTATTTTATAGTTTTTGATATATAAGTAATTTTTCCCTCTTTGGTTGAGGTTATCCCTAAAATGTGTGTGTGTGTGTGTGTGTGTGTGTGTGTGTGTGTGTCTGTGTGTCTGTGTGTCTGTGTGTGTCTGTGTGTGTCTGTGTGTGTCTGTGTGTGTCTGTGTGTGAATGAAAAGGCTTTCTTAACATCTTTTCTTTGGTTGTTCATTATATAATGATGTGCATAGAAGTGTGTTTTTTTAAAGATGTTTACTTCTTTTTAAGATTTATTTATTTATGTATATGAGTGCTTTATTTGCATGTATGCCTGTATGACAGAAGAGGGCGTCAGATCCCATTATAGATGGTTGTAAGCCATCCCTTGAAAACCTAAAGTTCTGTCCTCCAATCCCGTAGCTCTCTAGATGACCAGTTACATAGACACAGCAGGCCTTTAACAGTGGCCTGTGGTAACCTGGAGCAGGAAGAACCTTTAAAAATTTCAACCAGCTGTCCCCCAAGTTCCTACACAAAAAAAGTAGTGCCTTTCAACACTTTTCCTACCCACGTCAGGCTGCCCTTGCAGTCCTGCTTCTTATCAAACACTTCTTGAGTAATGCAAACACACTTTGTAAGAACAAAATTTAACTGTTTAAAGAAGTAAAACTAAAATAGAGAAAATAAAGTGCGTAGAAGCAATTATAAATAAAGGAGAAAGTTAAGAAAAGTGGGGACGTGGGGCGGACAAGCTAGCTTAGTAGGTAAAGATGCTTGTCTCACAAGCCTAAAACCTGAGTTTGACCTCCTAGCACCCCATACAGGTGGAAGGAAAAAACCCAGTGCCACAAAGTTGGCCTCTGATTTCCATAAGTTACTGTAGCACATGTACCCCTACACACACGCACACACACAATAATAATACCTTTAAAGCTGGACATTATGGGGCAGATATTTGTAACTTTGTCATCTGAAGAGTTCTGGGTTCCATATTTTTATAATAAAAAAAAAGCTGAAAACCAACTTTTTAATAAAGATGGTATTTTTAGCACAGGTAAGACTTATATGACGGCCAATTTTAAACTTTTGATGTAAAGTGTGAAGAAGTCATTTCCTTGCCTTCCCCATAATTTGCAAGGCTGCTTCTCTCACTAGTGAATACCAGAAACAGTGTGGCTCTTAGAAAAAGCTTTTTACCACAGCAGGTGGGGGACATTGGCTGGCCAGACAGAAGTCAAAAAAGGGCCCCTGCAGGGCCTTCTCTTAGTTACAAAAGATCTGAATGATGGTCTGAAACTCCATTTTATAAGTACATGGAAACTCAGCCAATGACCTGCTAAAAAATCTGAAATTTGCTGTGTCTGAGTCAAATGAAAGTGCTGTTATTTCATTAGTGGTAGTGTTTTCAGACCGTCCGGTCTGCTTTATTCAGCTGCTTGTCTATCGCTCCTGTATCCTTTATATGTTAATCCTAGAGCTTTTGAAGAAAAACGCCAAAAACAAGAGGAAAGAGAATATCAAATTAGAGAACAGATCCTGCAGCAGAGGAAACAAAAGTTCGAAGAAGTTACTGAAAAATTTCAGCGTGCCCATGTTCCTGTTTCTCAGAGAAGGAGAGCAGGTACCTTCATTTCTGGAACAATTCTAAGAACAAAAATGGGAGTTGTAATCAAATTTAAATCAAGTAAACAATGAAATTATACATTTTTAAAAAAGTAGAAACAGCCTGGTGTGCTGTGTGAGTAGCAAGTATTTTATCCAAATGAAAAATAGAAATTTTTATTTAAATTGAATTTGGAGAATATTGTGACTCCATTGGTAAATTCTCTATTCACTCACAAGTTTCTTTCAACTTTATGCTAGCTCACAATGTTTTGGTTTTTTTAAATCAATTTTGTAAGTAACTTAACAGAAAATTTAGCAGTTGGGTTCAGGAAATTAGTGGCACAGTCCTGGCATTTTACTCATGGTTTGCTTCAAATTTTTATTTGAGAGATTAGCAAACAAAAAGTCTACAAAGTAATACAATCCAATAGTCTAAGATCCACAACCTATTTAGAATTTAAATGTAATTGGACCAAGGAGATGGCTGCATGGATAAAGAAAGCTTTTGTGAGGCATGAGGCTAGAGTCTGCATGCCTAGAACCAACCACTTAAAAGTCAGGCGGCCACGCCAGCAGCCTGTACTCACAGCACTCAGGAAGCACAGGCAGGGGATCCCTAGGGCAAGCTGCTAGCTAGTCTTGGTAAGCTTTGGGTTCAATTGAGAGACCCTGTCTGAATAAACAAAGTGGAGTGCGATTGAAGCAGACATCCAACATCAACCTCCAACCTCCATTCACACCCACACACTTCAGCACACCCGTACACCTGCACTCACACACTTGAGCATGCATACACACATGCATATTAAATTTAACATGTTAAATTTATTGATATTAAATATTTATTTAAATAATTATTTTTATATATTTAAAAATAATTTTAAGTGTGAAAATGATTGATGCTTTCATATCACATCTACATTTTTAGCAAGGCAGAAATTACAATATGTCAAAGGTCACTAAAAAAAGAGAGCTGACAGTACCATTGTGTACCCAGCTATCATATGCTGTATTGTATTATACTGTCTCCAGTTATACTGAACTACAGAAATATGTAATTGTACTCTTAATACTAAAAACTACAACCTAAATTGGATAAGAATTTAAACAGTATCATTGGCACAATAGCAGAATGTGTAACTACTGGGAAAACATAGGAAAGAATGCTAAACCTATGTCAAGATGTTAGGTCATTGTTTCTAGAAAAATAACATTCATGACTCTTGAATCAGTATCTTACCAGGCAAAGAGAACAATAAAGGGTAGCCCAGATAGAAGGAACAGCTCATACAAATGAAATCTATCTTTCAATGTATCTGAAGCATAAGTTAGGGTGGTAAGAAGAGAAAAATATTAACTTGAAACTAAAAAAAGGTAAGCTGGAGCCAACACCTGAAAAAATATGTATGCCATACTAAAAAAGCTCATCTCTAGACAAAATGCCATTTTCTAACTGGAAAGTAAGTCATTTCTGTGTCAGTAAGGAATCTTAATATAAACAGGAGCTACAAAGAACACTGACATAATCAAAAGACACCAAAACATGTTAGGGATTTTTTTTCTCTCTCATAGAATGAGTCCTAAAGTCGGGGTCAAAAGCTGGTTGCGTGGTTGTAAAGTTTCAGAACAAAGACTCTGCTTTCGTTCAGCTACCAATTTCTAGACAGTTTCTATCTTTACTCTTGTAAAAATGGTAGCTGCTAGATCACCAACTATGAGATTGGTGTTCTAGACAGAAAAAAAAGAGGAAAATATGAAGTTATGTCAATGAATCCCCCTTAGCAGAGGCCTTCTTCATGTGTTTTTATCTGTTTGGCTCTATTTGTAAGGAAAGCTGGAACTTTCTTAATGTTGGGTATGTTTCTACTCCTAACAATATTTTCTTACTAAGAAAAGGAAGTGGATATCAGAGGGGTCTCTCACATTGAGATATGCTTATAAGAAGGGTAGCTATAGTAACAACATGGAATGTGGAAGAAAGCAGAAATATACCGAAGTTAAAAGGCTAGAAGGAGCTTCATGTGGTCTGTGAGTTGAATCTTGGGTATTTCTAGGCTAATATCCAATAATCAGTGAATGAATACCATGTGTGTTCTTTTGTGATTGGGTTACCTCACTCAGGATATTTTCCAGTTCCATCGATTTACCTAAGAATTTCTCAAATTCATTGTTTTTAATAGCTGAGTAATACTCCATTTTGCAAATGTACCACGTTTTTTGTATCCATTCCTCTGTTGAAGGACGACATCTAGGTTCTTTCCAGCTTCTGGCTATTATAAATAAGGCTGCTATGAACATAGTGGAGCATATGTCCTTGTTATATGTTCGAGCATCTTCTGGGCATATGCCTAGGAGTGGTATAGCTGGGTCCTCAGGTAATGCTATGTCCAATTTTCTGAGGAACCGCCAGACTGATTTCCAAAGTGGTTGCACCATCTTGCAATCCCACCAACAATGGAGAAGTGTTCCTCTTTCTCCAAATCCTCGCACTTCAGTCCTTCTTAGAAGGAATAACAAAATACTCAAGGGAGCAAATATGGAGACAAAGTGTGGGACAGAAACTGAAGGATGGGGCCATCTGGAGACCGTTCCACCTGGGTATCCATCTCATGTGCAGTCACCAAAAGTAGACGCTGATGTGGATGTCAGGAAGTGCATGCTGACAGGAGCCTGATATAGCTGTGTCCTTAGAGGTCTACCATAGTTTGACATATTCAGAGGTGGATACTCATAGCTAACCATTGAACTGATCAAGGGGTTCCCATGGAGGAGTTAGAGTGAAGACTGAAGGAGCTGAAAGGGTTTGTGGCCCCATGAGGAGAGCAACAATACCAACCAACCAGAGCTCCCAGGGTCTAAACCACCAGCCTGGGAGCACTTAGGGAGGGATCCATGGCTCCAGCTGTATACGTAAGAGGTCCTGTCAGGTATAGATGGGAGAGGAGATCCTTGGTCCCATGAAAGCTGGATGCCGTGTGCGGGGGATTTCGAGGATGGGGTGGTGGGAGTGAGGGGGTAGGTAGGGGCACATCCACAGAGAAGCAAGAGAAGGGGCGATGGGATAGGGGGTTCCTGTGTGGGGGGGAATGAGGTAAGGAGATAACATCTGAAATGTAAATAAAATATCCATTTTTTAAAAAAGGCTAGGAGGAGACTTAATGTTGGGAAGAGGTGTTAAATTTTTCAGTTAACCTGTAACTGTATATAGACATAAGAGGTAATCTGTTCAGATATCTGTCAGGATTATTAAATGTAGGAGAAGAAAAGCTACAAGGAAAATAGTACCTTGGAAACTTGGCAGAGAGCACTACATATAATATCCATTAATAAATAGCAATATGCTGCTAGATATGGTAGTATACTAGCAAATTTTTATTATATGTTATTAATTTATTTTGATATTTCAGACATGTATATAATAATATATTATTATCATATTCACCTCCATTACCCTCTCTTGTGTCTAGAGTTCAAGTTTGAATTAACTCCTGTGTAATAATATACCGGCTCTGTTTAAACATTTTGGAAAAGAGTACAGACAATAGAATAGTGGGGAAGTAATTGACAGTGTTTTAAAGTAAAAGGTTCTTGTTTAAGTGTTAGGTTTCCATGAAGAGTTAGAGCTAGAAAATCATCTGGTCTACCTCTAGGCTTGGAGAACTATGTATAGAATTTGATGAGTGGAACATAATGTTTCCATATGCAACGGATACAAGACCGTGAGGGGAACATTAGAAGTAAGGAAAAGAGAATATGTTGATTACCAAAGTGCACATTTGAAGGCTTTCAAAGTGGATGTATACAGAAAGCAAGATGGATGAGAGTTTTACTGAGCAATATAGGGTAGTGTCTGTATAGCATATGACTCTGAGGACATCACTTGCCTTCTTCTTACCTTAGCTTCTCAGCTGTAAAATTCAAACAGCACCTGTGTCAGACAAGATGAGCATACTGGAAAAGTGCTTAAAATAATCTCTGTAACTGATCATATTAGTTGATTTTTAAAATGTGAATTTATTCATGTGAATTTGTCATAAAATTTTGAGACAATGAGATCAAATATAAAGGAGTGTGTGTGTGTGTGTGTGTGTGTGTGTGTGTGTGTGTCTACACATTTTTCAAAGTTTCATATTTTCAAATAAATTTTGTCATAGAATTGACGATAAAAATCTCAAAGTAGGGAACTTCCGGTCTGGGCCCGAGCATAGAGCAGGTCACAGGCGGCAGCTCCATACCCAACCCCAGAAAACCGAGAGAAAGAGGGACTCCCAGGAGCTTTAACTCAGGCAGCATCCCAGGTTAAAATGAATCACCCGTGAAGGCTACTGTTAGAAGTTCTAATCCAGATGCTGGCCTCCAAATTTACACTACTCAGACCTTTGAAGGGCCACTGACAAGAACATCAAACAGCTAGAGATTGACATCACTAATCTGAAGAAATCTCTCGTTTCACTGTCTGAAGAGGCCTCCAAAAATCACAAAGATCCTTATTGGACTTGATTTACTCTATTACAATAGACAAGGCTGTGTATAGCTCTTGACTGTGTACAGCCCTTAAAGAAGGTTGCCTTTACATAGACAAGACAAGGAGGGTTAAAGAGAGCATGAAATAGGTCAGTGAAGGCCCTAAGAAAAATCAGAGAGAAAAAGAGACAGATGAATGCTGGTATAAGAATTGGTTTTCAGCCTCTCCAAGGTTGTCAACCCTATTTCCTCCCATCTTGGGATCATTATTTGGGTTCTTTTTGCTTTTTTCTGCTGCTCCCTGGCCCTCAAATAGGCAGACTAACTCTGTGATACAACAGACAAATAATTTGGTAGCAAAACCTATTCAGATACATTATCATAAGTTAGCTATGGAGGACCACGAGACTCAAGATGAGGTTGTTACTTTATACAGGGTGTTTCCAAAAACCATCTCCACCCAACCTAAAAGGGGGGACTTCTGCCCCTAGACCAAGCAGAGTGGGGCCACCCAGAATCCCCTCTGACAGGCTATCTGAATTCTTGCTTAGGCTGCAAGGCTAAGCACTGCAAGGGAATATAAATAAAAGATAAAAATATCTCTCTGGGTTTCCTGATGGACAAGCCTGACTGCATAGGGGATGATGTCAAAAGTATCCCCTCTCCAGGAAAAAGACATCGGGACGGGTATGGCCCTCATGCCTTACTGGACAACGACAGGGGGACAGGAGCCATTACAAGGTCCCCTTCCAATACTGGAGGTCAGGCCTCTATCCCCGCCTTCACAAGTTTAGAATTGCCATAGCCCTTCTATACTTAGAGAAGGGAGGAGATGGCAGGGGCAGCCCTGCTTACACACTGAAGGCCTAAAATCAGCCATAGGCCTAAAATCAGCAATAGGCCTGTCATACATGTATACTAACACCAAGTCTTGGGTCTCAGTGGAAAAACACTGAAACAGATGGCTATAAGTTAATGTCAACAGGCAGCTTTTGTGGAAATTTACCAGCCTGAGTAGTCATAGACCTTGTAAATAGGTAGCCTTGGCAGATAATACCAACTGAGATAAGGACAAGTGAATCATAGGTAGAGTCATAGTGACCTGTCCCCTGAACCTTCACCCAGCCGATACCCTGTCCTGAAAGATATCTGTACTCTCCCTGAACACCCACACTCCAGTGTCATTCCCTTCCCCACATCCTGCCTTTCTGTGTTTATAACCCCTGTGTGAATGAATTATGATTTCAGAAAAAATAAATTATATTAAATAAAATCTCAAAGTAACAGGTGTTTAATGACTTACATGTCAAATTTAAAATATTTATTCTAGTGTAAATATATTCCATAAGAGCTTTGAAATATTTTATTTTAAGTAAAATTATATATCAAGAAACCACTGTTGATAGAATGGTTCGTTATTGGTTTTTTTCTTCGTTTGTTTTTTACTGTTCTGTTAGTTTTTCAAAATCCAGCTCCTCCGTTAGAAGAAGCCCTGAAACAAATTCAAGAATCCAACTTAAAATCAGAAGTAAACATTCCTCTTTCCCACAGGACAGCAACAAACTGGCGGTGAGTAATTTATTATAACTGCATTAATGTTAGACTGTTATCTCTTTTGTATAATAATCAAGTGGCTTTATGCTTGCTGAATTTGTCATCTTTTTCATTGGTTACATCTTATCTTTGTTTTAAAATTTGTTTAGGTTTTTTGTTTTTTTCATAAATTAAGTATTAAGTCAAAGTTGTAATTTGGTGTCTTATACTCTAGTAGTACAAATACTGCCAATAGTGAATCATTTTCTATGAAAAGCATCAATACTGTTTCAATATATTGATGTTTACTGTCTATATTAAAGAGATACAATTGTTTAAATTGTATTTTGTTTAAAAAAATAATGTTGTAGTTGTAGTGGTATTTTTTTTCTTCACTCAGAATTCTGTTGTTGTTGTCTCAATAAAAAGTACACTTTTATTTCTGGTTCCTCCAGCATTTCCTAACTAAAGCATATAAAAGGAACAGCATGGACTAGGCAGTCATTAGGTTTCCTCTAGCAAATGTATTTTTCATTTTTTCCAAATATTTTTTATGTTATTACATGCAGAGAACTAGATGAAGCATTGGAAAGCAGTGTGGAACAGACTGTTAAAAATGCAATCCCTAGGGGCTGGAGAGATGGCTCAGTGGTTAAGAGCACTAGTTACTCTTCCAGAGGACCTAGGTTCAACTCCCAGCACTATATGGCAGCTAACAACTGTCTGTAACTCTAGTTCCTGGGGATCTGATGCCCTCTTACAAATATATATGCAGGCAAAACACCAGTGCATGTGATATAAAAATAAATTATTTTTTAATTAAAATATATGTATAATCCATAGTATATAACCTTAAAGAGAAGTAGAATGGCGTTGTGTAAAGTACTGAGACTGTGGGTGTAGCTCAGTGGAGAGCATTTGTTTCACCTGTGTAAGGCCCGGGATGGAGCACCAGCACCATGCAAAATACATAGATTTACATCAAATGAGTAGTAATAATCAGAATACTTACTTGTAGGAAGTTGTTAATGTTTCAGGCTGTAAATTTTGTTAATAATTTACCTATTCAAAATATTATTTCATTTTTAGAATTTCTCTTGATTAGAGCTAAAACATAATTTAATCCTTTCAGTATTCATTAGAAAAGAACTACTCTTTATTTTGAAGAATCTCATTTTAAAAAGAATGCTTCAGCCAAGCTTTGAAGAAAATATGAGTTAATCAGAACAAATGGCGCTGTAGACAGAATGGTGAGCACACGTGACAAAGCAATGATATATTCAGGGTAAAGTGTAGTTGAATCCACTGGCACAGTAACTCGGTGGAAAATGCTTAGCATGCACCAGACCCAGGCTTGACCTCCCAGAACTTCAGAGAGAGAGAGGGGAGGGGTCAAGAGAAAAAGAAAGACCCATATTTTGAGATAGGAATGGAGGTGCATGTCTTTAATCCCAGAGCTCATGATGTGGAGGCAAGAAGATAAAAATTCAGGACCATTAGGCCCTGTCAAAAACAGCAACAATAATATAGGTGAGTCAGAGAATACAGATGCTAAGAGCTTACCTAGATATGAGATTAGAGAGAGAGGTTTATATTAAGAAATATAAACGTTGGGACCATCAAAGTGGCTTAGCAGGAGCTGGGCAGTGGTGGCGCTCGCCTTTAATCCCAGTACTTGGGAGGCAGAGGCAGGCAGATTTCTGAATTCGAGGCCAGCCTGGTCTACAGAGTAAGTTTCAGGACAGCCAGGGCTACACAGAGAAACTCTGTCTCGAAAAACAAACAAACAACAACAACAAAACCAAAAAATGGCTTAGCAGGTAAATACACCTGCCACCAAGCTTGTCAACCTGTGTTTGATTCCCCAGGACCCCAGTTGGTCAAAGGAGAGAACCAACTTATGTAGCTGAACTCTGAATTCCACACGCATTCTCTAGTATATGTGTATACACACACAAGAAGTACAAAGAAGGGTTTTAAAAGAAATAGAGTATGCACTTATTCCTCAATTTTTAAGAGAATTTTAAACAAATAAAATCTTTAAACATACTATTATAATCATTATAGACTATTATACATTATAAAGAGAGAGTAGATAATGGAGAAAGGAAAAAAGAAAGAAAAAAACAATATTTCATGAAAAAATACATTATAAGTTTGGCATGATAGCATAAAGAAAATAAAAACAGCCAAGGTAAATGTGAGAATATATTGAGTAGAAGTTTGGAGACTTCTCAAAAAAAGTAAAAAATGAACTACCATATAACCTAGCTATTTCACTCCTGGGCATATACCCAGACAACACCATGTACCATCATGGAAATGTTTACACCCCTTGTGTATTGTTCCTTTATTCACTAAAGCAAAGAATTGAAATCAGCTTTGTTGTCTAACAGATGAGTGAATAATGTATATATATATTATATATATATACATATATATATAAATTATATATGTACACACATGTATATGAGATATATGTGATATAGTATATATACATGAGATATGTGTGTGCACATATATATGTATAAGTGTGTATATATATGTATGTATATATATACATATATATGTATATATATATATACACACACACATGAACACTACTCAACTGTAAAGAAAAATGAAGTTAAAAATATACATGGATGTATGTGTACATTATCAAATAAGGTCACACAATCTCAGAAAAAAATAAACCATATGTCCTCTCTCATATGTCTCTCTAGCCAATAATACATGTATATATATAAACAAATATACTGTGGGTAAAGTATAACAAGAAAACAGCTAAATTTAATAAGGTGATAAGAAAGAAGTGAATGCAAGAATGGATATGAGTTATGGAAAAGATATAATAAAACTAATTGTTTTTCTAGTGCTAATTTCATCATGAAAGCTTTGGTTTGATGGTAGATATGTGCATAAAATATTCAGTACTAAAATGTAAATTTTCATGTGAAGCTTCACCATTTCCATTTCAAATGGCAATTCTAATGGATATGTTCATTAAGTTGTATAGACTTAATTAATTTATAGAATCTGATTAATTTTAAAGTTAATGGTGTTTTTTATTTGCAAAGTTTTTACAGTGAACTTCACTAAAAAGGAGAATATGTTGATATTTTAATTTTTTTACGGAAGCTTTTTTAATCAAAAGATAGGAGTCTTCTTATAAATGTTAAATTTTTTTAATCAAAATTGAGACAAAGATGACTAGGAAGAGATAAAGGTTGTGATTTTATTATTACTTTTTTTTTTTTGAGTAGTTTTGTTTCCCAAACCAGATTATAGTTTTGTTCAGTATACTGAACTCTAGTGCTATACATCTTAGAAGAATTCCAGAAATAAGGGAGAATACCATAGATGTAAGTAAACTCTCTGAGGGTAGAAACTGACCTGAAGCTATACAAATGAGTAAGATAGTCATCAAAAACAAGCACTTCTTGCAGTTAAGCAATCATTCAGAATGTCATGTAGTAAAAGTCATGACAGTATCCTTGGATAGGAACATCCTTCAGGGAAGGCCACAAAGTATTTGAAAGTTAGTCTTTGCTGAGTTCATAGCTCCTACAAATGACAGCACCACTGTAGAACAATGCAGACACAGTGGATGAACCATTCCCAAAGAACCAACTTAGAAAGGTACCCCCAATACTCATCTAGCCCAGTGAGAAAGATAAAAAGATAACATTAACCCTTTACAGACATATACAAATATAGACAATATCACAGTCAGTTTACACAAGATTCAATGAGGAGTTCTGGTAGAGTAGGAAGAGGGTCTCCAAATTCAAAACTTCAAAAAGGCTGGCCTCAAGAGTGAGCCTGAAAAGGGGCAACCAGGGAGCTATAAAAAGATGATAGCTAGAAAACAAAAGCCATTAAAGACAGTGGTCACATTTCTATTTTTACAGTAATTGGCTAAGTAAGTAGTTGATCATAAGCCAAGCACCACATTGAAGTGAAGCATGCTAGAAATGCGTTAAGAACCAAAGTAAGAGACATGAAGGCAGTATGACTTTAGAATATTATGGAAAAGCTTGTCTGGACAAAAGATAGCACATAGTAGCCAAGGCAGTTGAGTTCATAGGGAATTTTGACTTTACAACTTCTAAACTACTTAGCATTTTTATACAGAGACCTTTCACTTTCCATGGGTTTTTTTCTGTGTTCAATTAGTATTTTGTGCTGATCAGATATTCTCCATTTTAAAAATACTTCTTTTGTATAGTGAATGAAAGCATGGTTGTTTTTCTTGCTCACCAATGTGCAGTTGTTTACAATCTTAGAAGGGTTAAACTGTCAAAATAATTTCAATTCTTCTGAGGCATTATGTTATTATTTTAGCAAATCTATACTAAAATAACTAAGTATTATATATTGTGTTTCTGAGAAATAATCTTCATTCTGTATCAAAATACCTAGTTTTTGTGTTTCTATAATATACTTTGTGTCTTTATGATCGCCTGTGTATATGTACATATGTAGCATAAGTCGTCATTTGAAAAGCAAATATCTATAATCTATGAGAGGAAATACTATGGTTAACTAATAAACAGTTGAATTGTTCTCCCCAAATAGCTGACAGTGTTAAATATTATATATTAAGCATTTTATAGACTATAAATATCATATATATATATGTATGAAATTTTAGACTATTAGTGATCACTTATTGGCTTTTTGTAAATAAATTCATTGCAAGTGTTTATACAAAAATTAATAAACTATTATCATGTTAGAAATACATTTCAGTGGAATATAAACCTAAAGTGGGTTCAGAAATAAAGTGATGCCAAGAAGCAGTTCCTGAGAAGCAGATCAGAGCAGGGGTTGTGGTGCTGGGGACTGAGTGGCCTTTGTGCAGGCTCTACCATGTAGCCATAGCCTCAGCCGAAGAGGTGGTTCTAACATAGAAAATGCTAGTTGTAAATTAAGATATTTTAAGATACTAATGTTATAATCTAAAACAGAAATTTGTTTAGAAAAGTGGAGACTAATACTTAAGCCTCAATTTAAATATAAGAATCAGTTTTAGGAACTACTTCAGGTAATAATGAGATATAAAAATATTAATAAGGTACTAACTTTTAAAATCTCAGAAATAATCAACCTTTCATCACAAACAATTTATCACAAAGCTAATCTGTTTGGCATTTCTGGTCGATAAACCCTCTAACAAAATGATTTTGTTAGATATCTATCTCCAATATCCATGTATTTGTGATGAGATGGTCCTTCTGAACCACTAATACCCTGAGATGTCTGCCTTTGATCCTCACACTAGTTGTTTAAACTAGATGTTCTAGCCCAAATCTGTGCATCAGACTTGGAAAGGAAAGGACAGGTGAACTTGAATCATCCATGTACATGTTTCAGTCAGTCAGGGTGAGGGATGTGGCTGACCAATGGAAGATCAAGCAGGAACCCCAAAGAATAAAGTCAGTCAACACTCTCCAGGCAGCCCAGTAAGAGTTCTTAAAATCTTAATGAGGTTCTTTCTACTTGCCTATCCAAATACTTTCCCACCTATGCAGATCCATTCCTGTTTGTCCAGCTGTCTCCAATCCTGATCCCTACTTCTCTGGCCAGCTGTCTGCCTCACGGGCCCCATTGCTATCCCATCATCCCGAAAGTCTTCCTAGCTATCCAGTTTTTCCTACCTCCAAGACCTGTGTCCTTCCATCTGTCCCCTCTACACTTCCAAAGACCTTTGTACAAGCCCCATTACTCTCTTATCCTATCAGATACCTCCCTCACCCTCCAACCCCAGTTACTTCTAGCTTTTCTAACAATTTCCCTAATCTACCAGACCCTATTCCTTCTGGGCCACCTATCCTTCGACCTCCCCCATCCCGAAGTTCTCCCAACATTCCTGATCCTGACTCACAGAACAGATTATTTTATAAAACTTTCAGACCCAAACAGTTCCTTGCAACACAGCATTCTACCCAAGCAACTCTAATGCCTGCGCTTATCCGCAGGTCCCTTCCAGCTCGGCTAGTTGTTTCTCCAACCCCCTTGGAGACTCTTCCTGTTTTGAAGCCTTCTAGTTTATCCAGGCATCCAGCTCAACCAGCCCCACCCATCTCTTGTATCACTCCTTTGCCTGAACCTTCTTCTAGGTTTGATGCTTGTCAGTCAGTTCAGAAATCTGTTCCACAAGCCACAACATTGTCAAATCAGTGCCAGGCCTTTGTAGATCATCTGCCTGCCTTGATTCTCTCCCACCCACCTCCCTGTCATTCTCCATCCTCTTCTTTGCCATCGTCACCTTCTACTTCCTCATCCTCTCCATCCTTGGGAGCAGTCTCTTCCTCTTCATCTATATGTTCTTCTCCTTCTCCTCCTCCTTCCACCTCCCCTCCCTTACCTGTTTCATCTATCCCTCTTTTACCCTCTCCCTTGAATTCATCTCCCTCTCCCTGTTTGTCTCCAGCTTATCTGGCTTTTCCCTCTCCAGTGCCTCCTCCTTCCTCCTCTTTTATGATTTCTTCTTCCTTTCCTCCCATGCGTCACTCTATCTCGGTCTCTACTTCCCCATCTCCTTTGATTCCTATCCATCCCTTCAATCCTCCTCACTGGGGGAAGAAAGTAGAGAAGAGGAGAGAAGAAAGTGGAGTAGAGAAGAAAGGAATAGAGAAGAAAAAGTTGAGAGACGACAACTTTAAAGGTAAATAAATTCAGTTTATTAGACATTCGTAGATTTAGCTCCTATTTTGTTTGGGAAGGGTGACTAAAGGGGAAAGATGATGTAAAAGTAGAAAAGTGTTTAAAAAAAAAAACTCGACAAACATGCCATCACTGTTCAAGAACATGTACTAAATACCTTCTCACTAGCCCTGATCTCCTGGTGATAAGAAGGGCATAATTGGGAATGTAGTAATCATTGACCTCAACAATTCTGGCCTGTCTAAATAAAGACATATATGGGTATTGGAGATAGTTATATGTCACATGTGGCAATATGCCACCTTCAAAATGTTTATCCTGATTTAATTGAAAATAACTGAGTTGGTAATAAATGTCCTTGGGATTCATGCAACTGGCCTTAGTACAGGACTCATTTTCTGTATCCTTCATCATCATCTTAATCTTGGAGGAATTAGATTTTTCACTTAGTGTATATACTAAAATGTAACAAACTATGAGTTTACAAGAAGCACAAAAGAGTCTAATAGAAGAGGTGCCCTGAGTTTCCAGACAGTACAACATTGTTAAAAAAGGTAATGTCCTGATTGGACACACTAAAAGTAGATGACATTGAAGACACTCCTTCTGTAGCATAAAAAAAAATATATGTGCTTGTATTTCTGATTATATTCCTGAAACAAACTAAAAATAATGGCTTATGTTCACGATTGAGGAAGAGCCACACTCTCATATAGGGAGAACATTCATACCTACCCTGACAAAGCAGCATTCATAATTTCTATCTGCTTGAATCTCAGCCAACTCTTTCAAGGATGTAGAAATACCCAGTAGCCATGACACCAAGAACAAAAGCTAGTAAATATTAAAATATATATCTAGAGAAAGGAAAACTGGCTGCAAAGTCACAGAATTTCTACCCTAGCCCAAGTGATTAAAAAACTAGAATATAGTGATCAAAGTCATGAATGAATGAGCATCCTTATGTGCTGCTCTTCTTTACTGGCACTCTGGTCTCATTGCCTTGAAGTCCCATTATAATATATCTATATATTCCTCCAATATCCTTATATGAAATTATCTAGACACATGCACATAGTACACAATTGTGTCATTTATATACTTACAGAAATAAGTTAATTTCAATTAAATGAACTAAATCTTTTCATATCTTGTTCACAGAGCTATAGATTCTACCTTGCGTTCAACGTTGTCAAAAAATGATCATAAACATCAAAAACATCTCGTACGCAGAATTAACCATAATAAAGAAATGAAGGAAAACAACATAGCAAACCTAGCTACTAGCAAAAATGTGTTCCAGCTTAAACTGGAGGAGACACAGAAACTCCTAGAGAATCAACATTTAAGCGATTTGCAAGTATGAACTATAACTATTTTACTAGTGTTTTAATCTATAGTAATAATTCTGCCCTATTTCTCAGTGTTCGTCAAAAGGAGGCCAAAAAAACAAAACAAAAACTGCAGATAAGTCAGCACAACTTCATCACAGGTGCTAAAAGAAAACTTGGGGGTTTTTCCTGACCTTTTCCCATTTTTCTTTCTGCTTCTTCTTTTTCCATCTATTTAAAAAATATATATGCTGTGTGAATGTTATTTTCTTACAAGTATAGAGGTGTTTGAAGGTATAGTGTAATATAAGTATTCTTATTTGAGATTATATTATAAAAAATGACCTAAAAATTATAATGCATATGGATATTAGGTTATTAATAAAAAGAATAGCAAGTGTTCTTTACTACTGAGCCATCTCTCCAGCCCCTAAAACCGATAGTTTGTGAACCTAAATCCACATACTTCAATAAGAAAATGTAAAATGAGTTTAAGACCACTCCATGAATCTCATTCAACCTGCTGGTTCAATTCCCAAATGAGATCCATGAGTGGATTTTGTCTGTATTTTGTTTTGACACAGGATCTAATTTAGCCCAGACTGGCCTCAAACTCACTATTTAACCAAGGCTATCTTTGAACTTGTGATCTTCCCTAGTGTATTGATTTAAATGAAGATCTTCATCTCTTCCATAAAGCAAGAGTTGAAAACCTTACTCCAGTCCTTTATAAAAAGAATATATTTCCTACCAACAGAAAGTTCACATTAGCGTCATAAAAGTTCATTCTCTTTTCTTTCTTTTTTCTTTTTTTTTATTTCTTCTTTATTGTTTGAGACTTTAATAAGTACTCATAATCTTGTCTTTCTAATTCTTCCCCTGTTCCTGACAACCACCACTTTTCTTTCCCAACCTGGTGTGCTTTGTTGTTTAAACCCACTAACTGCACTTAGTGCAGCCTATGTGGGCATCTGTGTAAAATAACCAACTGGGCTCTGGGTAGCCTCTCCAGGATCACCACAGTCTCCGCATGAAAGGCGGGAGGATTCATGAAGACACATTCTAGCCAGAGAGCTACTGGTGTTCAATGGCTGCTGTGTCAAAGAACTTTTTAAGAGTCTCTTTAAGTCTAATGAAAGTTTCAGGAAGAATATATAATTTAGAAACAAGTATTTTTCAGAATTAATTTAGTATTTAGAAACTTCATACCCTAAGTGGAATAGCAGTTATTTCTAAGTAATTCTGGTGGCCAGAAGTTGAAATGAAAGAAAGTATTATGATTTTGTTATTTTTTTTTACTTTTTGCCATGAGGTGTGCTGATTACATTATACCTATATTGTTTACAGTCACACTATTTTCTATGTCAAGGAGAATTAAACTCAGTAATAATACTGTTAGTCTACAGCACAAAACAGTGTTGTTTTTTTTTTCTCCCTCAGAAATTTTGTGATGAAGTTAATCAGATAACCAATTCTGAAACTCTCTCAAGTATAGACAGTCTTGAGGCTGGCGAGCGTGAAGGAATCTACATCACCCTCAGTATGGAGCCTTCCATGCCAATCCCGCAGAACTCTGCGCCCCTCAAGTCAGCAAATCTACAGTCAGCTCATTTCAACTGCTCTGATGAAGATAAACTGTCATTCTCTAAAACTCAGCATATAAACAATTGGCTTACAAACTTAGATGCTCAGAATACTCAGCCTGTTGCATCTTTTTCAGATATTTTAATTAAATCTAATGTTCTGCCCTCATGGGAATGTTTGAATAGTAAAGAACAAAATCCACCTGCTTTGAGCAGAGCAGTTGGAAGAACCACAAGCACTACTAGTGACCCAGTGGTCTTTGTGTGCAGTCCGTCTGTAGTTGCACTAGATAGAAAAGGAGAAAGCACTGCTGAAAGTAATGCTGTGAGAACAGGTGCTCCCATTGATGGAGCGTTCCAAAGACAGCGGCCCCTGCGAACTGAGAGCCCAGCATTTAGAGTTGGTCGAGCCTGGACTACCCCAGAATCTCTAACCCAGGAAGCAGCTTCGTTTTCCATCCAAGAGACACCTTCCAAGTTAACTTGGGAAAGCAGAACTGCTTCAATTCCTGCTTCTTCTGTACTAGTTTTGTCACCTAATTCACAGTCAGGTGGGCCTTTAGCAGAGAACAACACACAAATAAAAGAAGTTGACCCCGTGCAGTGTTCTGATAAGTTAGATGAATTGGGAAATGTGAAACATGAAAAGATAAAACATCTCAACTGCAATAAAGAAAAGTCTTTATTTCCAGACAATTTTCAGACCACCTGTGCAGTTGAAAATTCTAATTCAGATGATAGAAAACAAAAAGAAAGTGGCCCATCAGCACCACTATGTAACAACCCTCCTGACTGTGACTTGCCAGACCAGCACAGCATGAAACACAGCGTCCATGAACAAAATGGGGTGCGGCTGCTTAAGAGTATATTAAAGAAAGAATCCAGATATGAACATAATTATTTGAGAACATTAGTTATGAATCAAGGTTTTAAGTTTAGACACCAAAAGGCAGAAACTATTAGAGATAGTATTGAATTAACAAAACAGAAAGCGAAAAGTACAGAAATATCAAAGACTAGTAAAAAACTGCGGTGGTTTGATGAAAGCACTAACATAGAAAATGGTGTAGATGATGGCCACCCAGTGAGGAACAGAGCAGGAATGGCTCCACAGTGGCTACAGCACTGTCACACTAACAGTGGCACCAGCAACCTGGCAAGTTTTCCTGAATGTCCTGTACATTCTGGTGGTGCAAAGAATGCCAAGGCTGATTCTGTCTCAGAAAATGTTACTGATTTAGGAGGATATGAAATGGACAGTGTGCCTTCGAACTCTTCTGTATCTTTAGGCCATAGCTTTGCCAAACAAGCCTGGTCGGCCTGCAAAAGAGAAGAAAGCAAAGCCCCTGTACAAGCTAGTGACTCTAAGACTCATAAGGCTAAGGCTCAGAGAGGAACAAAATTCACTAGAAGAACAGGGTCTTCAAAGGTCCAGAAAGGCCTTGTACAGAACAGAAAACCCACTGTCAGATACCCACAGTCTTCAAGCAAAGCCAATACACTGGCCCAAACTCAGGATAGACCAGTTATGCCTCATTCTTCACCTAAACCACTAACAAACATTAAAAGTGGTAAAAATATGCAAGTGTCTCCATGTCAGTCAGCCATACCTGAACATTCTCAGAATGTTGTGACACAGAGCTGTTTAAGTTCAGCATCTGTGCCTCCAACAGAGTACCATTTGAACCAGGGGACTCAAGAAAGTAGTCTCCCATTCTCAGACACTTGTTCTAACTTCCCTGCTGTGAGCCCAGCTCTACCAAGTCCTTACTCTTCTGAGTGCCAAACCTCAGCAAAAGCCATTTCAAATGGCACAGCTTTCCAGAAAGACGGAGCAGTATATTGTACCCAAAGAAATCCTGTTTTTGAAGAAAGCTACCAGTCTTTGACTCATAGGAATACTGAAGAAGAATCAGTTCTACCATGGAGAAGAAGAATCAATGGACGCCAAAATGAGAGGGCCACTGGTAAGTGTAAAATTTATACCTTCTTTTTTTGACGGGGGTGGGGGATGCAGAGGGCCGATGGTTTTAAGACAGGGTTTCTCTGTATAGTCCTGGGTGTCCTGGAACAGAAGAGGGTGTCAGATCCCCATGCAACTTGAGTTACAGATTCTTGTTAGCCACTAACCATAAGTGCCAGCAAACCCCAGTCCTCTGTAATAAAGACAAGGGCTCTAAACTAATGAGCCATCTCTCCAGCCCTAAGACTTTCATCAATTAGATGAATAAAAACTATATTAGTAGATAGAAAATCAAATGTAAAGAATGTAACCTAAATCTCTTCAGTACTTCTCTACAAAAATCTAGGTTTTAAATTTCTTTGACTGAAACTGTCTCATGATTTAACATTAATTTTGCAATATCTCTAAAAAACTGAATGTATCAAATTAGATAATATAAAATAAATAATGATGGATTTCTTTTTCATTTTCTAAGTCTCTAATCATCAGTGATATTTTAATTCAAATCTCAGTGGCTCTAAATCCTGTATTTCCTTTTTTAACTAAAACCCTATGATAAACAGTTGTTAAGAAAATATGATAAACCAGACTCTATAGTAATCGAGAAAAATAAGAGTTGTTCAAATGGCTTATACATTAAAGGGTGTTATTTTTGTACTATGGGAATTTATTCATTTGCTTCTATTCTGCTGAGATCATTTCTGTCCTCACTACATGGGCCTAAATGTATAGTGGAAACTTCGTTCTTTTAAGATGAGAGAGAGAGAGAGAGAGAACAAGAGAGAGAACAGGAGAGAGAATGAGAGAGAGAGAGAAGAGAGAGAGAATATGAATTTGAAGTGGAGTAGGAAAGAATTGGGAGGGCTGCCATGGCTTCTGTTTTGTCAGTTGAGTGTTAGGAGACTGATTATGGAAGCAAGACTGAAAGCTGTGAACAATGAAGAGAGTCTAAGAAAAACACTGAAAAAGATTAGTAAAATGATTGTGACGTTAGAAGGCCAAGAAGAGCAATATACACTGAAACACATTACATGGGGTCATATTCTAAAGCACAGACTAATTCCTTACAGTGAAATAATTGTGTCTATCCTCATCTGAACATGAACAAAAATTTATAATGAATAAGCCTACTTAGAAGGGCCTCAGGTAAAGGTAAAAGTAACCTCAGGGGCAAAGGATGTCGGCCAAGAGGAACTTAGTGGGAGAGACAGTGGCAGAGTGAGCAGTGTTGCTACTGATGAGTACAACATGCTTTACTAGACAGACAGGTCAGGATCCCATACTAAATACAAAGCTGGGTGGAAATGGCGATTGAAACAAAATTAGAATAATAATCAAAATGTTTTAGGATTTCAAAGGGTCAGACCTAGAAATTTTAATAAAGGTATCTCTTAAATAACATTTAAAATATAAGCCTATGAGAATAATTGACTGTAAAGATTTTAATGACTCCTATAGAGAAGACTAAAAATACCATAAAGAGAAGTGAAAGAAGATCTGAGTGGAGAAGAAAATGCATACATGTTGAGGCCATGTAGTTCCAACAGGCTCTGTGAAAATTGCCAGACTCTAATATTTACATTATTAAATGCACATACCAAGAATAGCTGAGACAATCTCAAGAACAAAGTTTAAAACTTTCATTACTAGATATTGTATCTAAAGTTACAATAATTAGCAGTGTGGCATCTGCAGAATGATATTTATATCGCTTAGAATAAATACAGGCTCACGTAATTAATTTCTTGACTTTTAACAAAGTTGGCAATACATTTCAGGGAAAAGGGGTTCATTTTATTATTCAGTTGGGTTACTATATACAGTCAGTAAAAGTGACCCTTCATTTACTCATATAAAAAAATAAATTCCATGTAAATTATGGATTTAAACTTGAAAAATAAAAAAGCTTTGGACATAATATTTTAGAATAATATGAGCTTTATTTTACTCTATGTAAAAACTATAAACTATTAAGAATGATACTTGTACATTAAAATTGGAGGGGTTTTTTTCATACAAAAAAAATCAACAGGTTGAAATGACACACCACCAGATGGGAAAAGATATTTGTAATGCACTGATCTAGTCAAGACTCATAGGCAAAATGTATAAAAGACTACAATAAATATAAAACTGTAGACCAGTTGTATCAGCCAGGTCTAAGCCAGAGAAGCTGTACCAAGGAAAGAAGTATAAAGAGGTCTGTTGCAAAGCATTGGTTTAAGTTAACATGGTGCTCAGCTAGGAAAATCTAACATTTTGTAGGACAAGTTATAAGAGCAGACTGACTGCACAACAGCTAGCACTAGTATCCACAGTGGTTGAATCAAAGCCCATCATCATTATCTAGATTGTCTACCTCAAAGAAACTCCGTGTACAAAATACTGTCACAGCAGTATTGATAGTGGTCTTTAATTGAACAACTGCAGACTACAGATAGCTCATCAAAAAGATCATCACTGGACTAGGAAGATAACACACCCAGTAAGGAGCTTGATTTGCAAACCTGAGGACCTTTGTTCATGTTCTAGAACCATGTTAATAGAAAATTAAGGTTGGGGGCTGGAGAGATGGCTCAGCAGTTAAGAGCATTGACTGCTCTTCCAGAGGTCCTGAGTTCAAACCCCAGCAACCACATGGTGGCTCACAACCATCCGTAATGAGATTGGATGCCCTCTTCTGGCGTGTCTGAAGACAGCTACAGTGTACTCATAAATAAAATAAATAAATAAATCTTAAAAAAAAAAGAAAAAAAAAAAAGAAAATTAAGGTTGGAGAGATGACTTGTCAGTTAAAAGCACTAGTTGTTCTTATAAAGGACCTGGGCTCAATTCCCAGCACCCACATGGTGGTTCACAAACCTGGAACCCAAGTTCTTGAGGATTCAGTGTCCTTTTCTGACCTCCATGGGCAGCAAGTACACAGGTGATACTTACATGTAGGCAAAACACCAGAAAATAAAATTAATAAATCTAATTTTTTTTAAAAAAGTTGTAACAAGTATGATGTCATATGCTTTTAATCCTTATCTTAGTTAGGATTTTAGTGCTATGAATAGACACCATGACCAAGGCAACTCTTATACGGACATTTAATTGGGGCTGGCTTATAGGTTCAGAGGTTCAGTTCAGTATCATCAAGGTAGGAACATGGCATCATCCGGGCAGGCATGGTACAGGAGGAGCTGGGAGTTCTACATCTTCATCTGAAGGCTGCTAGCAGAATACTGACTTCCAGGCAGCTAAGGTGAGGGTCTTAAGCCCACTCCCACAGTGACAGACCTATTCCAATGAGTCCACACCACCTAGTAGTGCCACTCCCTAGGCCAACCATACACAAACCATCACAATCCTTATGAAGTTATCCTTTGACTTACACACACATACAAAGCCACAAAGCAAAATACTAGAATAAGCTTTTCATAAATAAAAGCCATCAAATGGACAATAAACATACACTTTAATGGACTTTAAGATACAGCTGCATACATCTGAGTAGCTAAAATTAGGCACATTACCAATGGTTGGTAAAGTTTTACATGAACTAAAAATTCTTATATCTACAAAATTTGGGCATATGTATATCCTATGATCCAACAATTCTAGACCAACAAGTTCTATATGTGTATATATCAGTTATATCACAATATATTTTAGGTAACTGTAAATATCATTTTATTTTGAACTATTACATGGTTGTGCTCTCATATTATTAATCATGTTTCAATGCACAGTTTTCAACTGTCTTACCAATTATGCTAGTAAAATATCACCTCATACCTCATAGCAAAGTATACTTTAAGGTAGATTCACTCTTCTACTTTTTTATAATTTCTAAGTTTGTGACATGAAATCTGAAGTAGACACATTGGCATTGCACTGTCAAATTATTTGCATCAACTGTTAAATTATTTGCATCATCTATGGGGATTAACATCGTAAGAATGAGGTCTTGGTTAAATAGTCCCATAAAAAGCACAGGAAAATGATGTGAGAAGCATCCATATACCCACACCTCACCCTAAATACAATGTGAGGCTCACCCGTGTACCCACACCTCACCCTAAATACAATGTGAGGCGCACCCGTGTACCCACACCTCACCCTAAATACAATGTGAGGAGCACCGTGTACCCACACCTCACCCTAAATACAATGTGAGGCGCACCCGTGTACCCACACCTCACCAAATGCTAAGACATCACGAATGAGAACCTGTTCAGGTACTACTTGAGATGCACAGATGCACATGTCCACTTCCCTGGGCACACTAATGCACTGCTCAAATAGGAAGAGCACAGAAGAAGGTCAGTGCTGTTGACAACCTCTTGCCCTGGGGACTTCTTTCAAGATAATTAAACTTAAAATACACTATACCTCTGCCTTGCTAACAAATAATGGTGCCATGAAGAAAGTTTTATTTCTGATTTTTTGAAAATGTAAATTGGAATTCTACAATGCTCTTCCTACATACCAATAACATGTCTTGTGTATCTTCATGGAATTCCTCATATTTTGCTCCGTAGCAGAAACTGTGTTGAATGCATCCTTGTAAATGTCTCGTGTATAGAACTTAGAGAAGCTTAATAAAATCTGCTGGCCACATAGAAGAGGTATAGATATAGATACACACATAACTTTCTACATTGTTTGATAGTAATTTGAAATTTTGAGTGAATACATATTACCTAACTCAATTTTCATAATTTCTTATATTAACATTTGTTTAAGATTCTTCTGTTACAAGAAGAAAGCAAGTTGTTGAAAATAAATGGAAAAAACTGTTAGAACAGAAAAGGAAAACCTCTGGATCTACAGGAATGAAGTACACTGAGCAAATAACTGTAAGTATGGTCTTAGCAAAATTCTCTTTTAGAAGTAGAAAACGACTTAAAAGAGATGCTCATAGTGCAAACTGTAACTCAGCATAAATGTGGATATGGCCAAAGCCATTCGTGATACATTCTTGGAATCTTAATACTCGCAGCTTATTGTACTCATTTGCTATATTTGAATGAGTCCATATGACCAACTACCAATGAAGGCTTTTAGCAATCTTAAGTAGTTATTGCTGGAGCTAGAGAGATGTTAAGAGTGCTGACTGGTCTTCCAGAGGACCCAGATTCGATTCCCAGCACCCACTTGGTGGCTTACAACCATCTCCAACTCCAGTCTCAGAAGATCCAAAGCCCTCTTCTGGCCAATAGGGGCACCAGGCACACAAGTGATACACAGATCTACATTTCGGCAAAATACCCATATATATAATGCAGGTTTTTATCTAAATAAGAAAAAGTATTGTTTAATTTATTATGTATAACTAATTCTATGGAAAGGCCATTTGAAACAAAATTCCCTAAAGTTATTTAAGTATGCATTAAATGAACAGGATGGTAATATTGCATGTAATATAATATTTTTTAAAAAGACATTTTTTCATCTAGGTACCTTTTATAAGAGACTTTGAATTACATATGGTTTTGTCTCTAAGAACAATTCAACAAAACCTAATATGGCTTTTGGCACAAAGATCTTGAGTAAAAGCCAAAAGCATAATAAAATTTTGAATATAATGTGAAAGTATATTAGGGCTGAATAAGTATAGTCTAATATGATAATTTAATGGTTTGTTAGGGATTGATTTTAGAATATTGAGACCAATAAGTAAAAAGCATTTTACTTGGAGCTTCTACTCTATCACTTCTTTTGGGGGGAGGGGAGGTTGGTTTGCTCTGTGTGGCCTTGGCTGTCCTAGAACTCACTCTGTAGACCAGGATATCCTCAAACTCAGAGATTCCCTCTGCCTCCCTAGTGCTGAAATTTAAAAAGGTGTGCACTACTGCCAGTATTCTTGTAGTATTTTATAGAACTGAAATAAGTGCCCTGTGAAGAATGGACATTTTGAGGCAGATGTTGCTGATCTTGCCATTCATATAGTGAGTATTTTACACACTTCTTCCCAGTGCTGGAGATCAAGCTCAGAGCTTCTTACATGCAAGGCAAACATGGAGCTACACCCACAACCTAAGAGGTGTTAATTTTCATACGCATAAGAAGATTAATATACATAATACTATGATCTAACCTTATCAGCAAAGCAACCCATTTAGTTTATGTTTGTATAAATTATGGTCTCATTATCAATATATTCGTATACATTAGTAATAAATATGAATATACCTTCCAGATTACAAATGTAGTAACAACTAATAAATCTTTTCTCTTTGAACTTCCATATTATTCCCACTAATTATATCAGAATATGTAAAGGGAATACATTATCCTTTCTTAAAATTTGTATTAAGCTATATCAGATTTGCTGGGTGTATCACACACCTATAATCTTAGTACAGGGGAGGCAGAGGGAGATGGGTCTCTGTGAGTTCCAGTCCAGCTAGAGTTACATAGTGAGATGCTGTCTCAAAAAGAAAAAAAGACTCTCAAATTTAAAAATAATAAATAGTTGTTAAAAAATCACAAAGCAATGAACAAATTTTAAATGCCTGAAGTTAGTACCCTCTGGATTAGTGTTGTGGGTGCTATATTATATTCATTCTTGCTTTTACATCCTACCTTACTGTCTTGCAAGTTTCTGTTTCTCCTCTGTCCCACAGAGCTTCCCTTCCCCTTTCACATGCCTGTCACTATGCCTTGCCTTAAACACCTCACATGGTCTAGCTACCCTTCCATTACATGAGTGTTCTGGATCGAAATCGGTTTAAAATTGAAAATTGTTATTATCATTATTTTGTTTGGTTTTGTTCTTTATTCTTGAGGCTGGTGAAATATTCAGTTGCTATAGCAGTGGTCCTTGTCATCATGTTTTAGGAAATGTGTTTTAGCATCTCATCTTTTGCCTCTGTGTGCAAACAATGTAAAAAAGATAAAATTGAAATATCACACTTGCCATTTACAGCAGGTTTTTCAATCCTAGTTGTATCTAGCATAAAATGGAGCTCAGACAGGGAGCCTGTGGCAGCCATCTGTGTCACATAGTCTTCAGACAGACAGACAAAGCTAAGTAAGTCACAAGTCACAGGCAGACTCTTTTTTTCAGGTCGTGTAGAATGTCACACTTTCTGATGGTGCGCTCATATTCTCTGCAGCATAGAAGCAACTGCTTCTGCTTCCAGGCTGTAGAGACTCTCCTGTTGTCAGCATCAGCCACACTCAGGTTTGCATGGGGGGATTGTCACTTACAACTCTGGCTCAGCTGTACAGTATCGTGTGATTCTTAGCAGTTCTTTATTTTCAGATGCTTGATTGCTACCCAGTGCTATTTACTCTTCTTGTTATCCAAGAGAACACTACAAGCTGAAATTTTATATTGACATAATACATTTGAAAATATTTATTTTACATGAAAAGGCTTTAACCCAGTAGGTCTTGATTTCTCCTCCAAAACAAAAGAGACTGGCAACTTATATGAACAGTGATAACTAAAAATACCAACAATTAAAAGTTTTCTAAAGACCATAAACATATAATGAATTTTAAATGTGGAATTATATTTTTATTTAAACTATTTTTATAGCATTTTGGGCAAAATGTCCCACCAAGTACAAGTGAACCAATACAAGCTACAAGAGGTGTCAAGACTGAAGAAGGTATGTTTTGCTGTATGCTTTTTCTTTTCTTTCTTTTTTTCATTTTATTATAAATAGATTTTTGTCTCACATAATATTTCTTGGTTATAGTCCCCTCCCTCTACTTTTCCCAGTTCCTCCCCACTTACTCTCCCATCTGGACCTACACCCTTTCTGTGTCACATTAGGAAACAAACAGGTTTCAAAGGGATAATAATAAAATAAAATGTAGCAAAATACAAAATAATAAGATAAAACAAGCCGGGCGGTGGTGGCGCACGCCTTTAATCCCAGCACTTGGGAGGCAGAGGCAGGTGGATTTCTGAGTTCGAGGCCAGCCTGGTCTACAGAGTGAGTTCCAGGACAGCCAGGGCTACACAGAGAGACCCTGTCTCAAAAAACAAAAAAAAAAAAAAAAAGATAAAACAAAAACTAACACATTGGAATAGGACAAAACAAACAGAAAGAAAAGCCCAAGAAAAGGTAAAAGGAACAAAGACCCTCTCATGTGCAAACTCAAGAATCAAAAAAAAAAAACACTAGAAGCCAAAATATATACTCAAAAGATCTATAGGTTAAAAAGAAAGTAATAAGATAGATTTTTTGAAAAAAGGAAAAGCCTGCCAGAAGGTGGTGACATACACCATTAAACCCAGCACTTGGGAGGCAGAGGCAGACAGATCACTGAGTTCAGGCTAGCCTGGTCTACAGAGTGAGCTCCAGTACAGCTACACTAAGAAAACCTGGCTTGGAAAAACAAATAGACCATAGGCAGGCAGGCAGGCAGGCAGACAGACAGACAGACAGACAGACAGACAGACATGCCCACACAGGAAGGAAAAGCCCTGCAACAACATTATAAGACAAGGACTCTCCTAAGATCCCATTGAGTTTGTTTTCTTTTAGCCATCTACACCTGGCCATTCAGAATACTCTTAAAAGAGTAGTTTGTTTCCCCAGAGACTCCCTTGAAAGAAACTAAATTTTCATTTGCAAACACGTATCAATTGGAGGTAGCTTTTGGGCGGAGGATGAGAGTGTATAATTTCACTGCTTGCACTCTAGGATCCCATCTGGTGCAAACCCTGTGCTTGCTGCCTCTGAGTCTCTGAGTTCATATGTCTATCAAGCTTGTTGATTTACAGCTCCTTGTTTTCTTGCTGTCCTCCACTCCTTCTGGCTCTTTCACTCTTTCTGCTTCCTCTTTGAGGAGTTTCCTGATCCTTGAAGGGAGGGATTTGATTGAGACCTCTCATTTAGAGCTGAGTGTTCCAAGGTCTCACTCTGGATGTTGTCTGGGTGTGTGTCTCTATTCGTTCCGTCTGCTGAAGGTGGAAACTTCTCTGATGATAGCTGAGAAAGCCCTGATCTATGACTATTCAGAATATTATTAGGAATCATTTTATTGCTTTATTTTAATTTGTTTGTTTTTGTTTTGTTTTAGAACAGTAGTATTGGGTTTTCTCAAAGGTCCCTGGGTAATCTAATCTCAGGTTTTTGATCACCAAAGCAGTGTGGACTGGACCTTAAGTCAAATCAGATATTGCTTGGTTACTCAACAAGCTTTGAGCCACCATTGCACTAGCATATCTTACAGACAGGACACCATTGTTATTCATAGGATTGGGCTTGTATTTACATTTCTCCTCTGATAGTGTGCTAAGACATGCTAGCTGGACTTCTCCACATTCAAGGAGTTCTGTAGATGTTATCTTTGGCAGTGAGGCTTGCTGTCAGTATGTAGACAACAACCAGTAGTCTTGCCAACAGCGTGGGTTGTTTAGGGGTTCCCATGGGACCACCTTGGACAGCATCTCGATTAAATAAAATCCAACACCAGTACTGGAAGCATCATTTGGTGACAAGATGCCCAGTTGGGACTCAGTCTTCCCCACTATTTGGTAATTTCATTTCTATCACCTTCATTCCCATATATATATGGAGGCTTCTACTGTATTAGGTTTCCTTCCAACCTCTCAATTCTTGCCATCTCTCTAAGTGTTCCTTCTCTCCCTCTTCTTTCCTGCTCTCTACTTGATCCTCCCCATTCCAGTCCTCCCCTCCCCGCCCCCATCCATCCATAGCTATCTATTCTAGTCCCCTTTTCTAGGAAGATCTATCTTCCCCTCTCCCAGTCACTTACTCTATACCTAACACCTGTGGCTATATCTTGCTTATCATTGACTTAACATCTGGTAGCCACATATAAGTGAATACATGCCTTATTTTTGTTTCTGAGGAGGGGTTATCTCATTCAAGATGATTTTTTTTCTAGATCCTTCATCTACCTGTGAGTTTCATTATTTTATTTTTTGATGACTGTAAATATACCACTTTTATTTATCCATTTATTTTTTAATTTAATTATTTTTATTTATATTCCAAATGTTGCCCCTCTCCCAGTCCCCCCTCCCAGAGTTCTTCACCCCATTTTCCCTCCCCTTTCCCTCTGAGAAAGCGTACACCTACCCCATTCCTAGGCATCCCCCTTCCCTGGGGCATCAAGTCTCTATAGGATTAGGCTCATTCTCTCTCACTGAGGCCAGACAAGGCTGTCCTCTGGTACATATGTGCCGGAGGCCATGGACTAGCCCATGCATGCTCTTTGGTTGGTGACTTAGTCTCTGCGAGCTCTCAGGGGTCCAGGTTAGTTGATATTGTTCTTCCTAGTGAGTTACTATTCCCTTTAGCTCCTTCAGTCCTTCCCCTGACTCTTCTATAGCGGTCCCTTACCTCAATCCAATGGTTGTCTGTAAATATCTGCATCTGTCTCAGTCAGCTGCTGGTGGTGCTTCTCAGAGAACAGCCATGCTAGGCTTCTGTCTGCAAGCACAACATGGCATCAGTAATAGTGTCAGGGTTTGGTGCCCAACAGTAGGGAGATGAAACCTGAAGAGACCACCTCCAGTAGATAGACATGGTCCCCAGTGGAGGGATGGGGTCACCAACCCACCTTCCAAATTTTTGACACAGAATTTTTCCTGTCTAAAAAAAAATATATAGGGACAAAAATAGAGCAGAGACTGAAGGAAAGGCCATCCAGTGACTGGCCTAACTTGAGATCTATCCCATGGGCAGGCATCAAACCCTGACACTATTATCCATTTATTTTTATTTTATTTTATTTTATTTTATTTTATTTTATTTTATTTTATTTTATTTTATTTTATTTATTTATGATTCAAAATTTATTTTATAAGTTATCCATTCATCTGTTTGGGGGACTTCTAGGTTATTTCCAGTTTCTGGTTCTTCTGAATAGAGCAGCAATGAATATAGTTGAGCAAGTGTCTCTGTAGTCGGATGAAGGATCCTTTAGGTTTATGCCCAAGAATAGTGTAGCCGGATGTTAAGGTAGAAAGATTGCCAGCTTCCTGAGGAACTACCACACTGATTTCCACAGTGGCTATACAAGTTTACACTCTAACCAGCAATGTATGAATGTTTCCCTTACTTCATTATCATTACCAGCATTATTGATCCTAACTATTCTGACAGGTTTAAGATGAAACCTCAAAATAGTTTTGATTTGCATTTCTCTAATGACTAAGTATATTGAACATTTTTTTGTTCCTAAGCAATTTGAGTTTCCTCTTTTGAAAGTTCTCTGTTTAGATCTGTACCCCATTCCTCCCCCCACCCCCACTGGGTTATTTGATTTCTTGATATCTAACTTTTTGAGTTCTTTATATATTTTGGATATTAGCCCTCTGTCAGATGTGGATTTAGAAAAAAAAAAAAAAACTTTTCATTCTGTAAGCTGCCACTTTGTCCAAATGATGGTATCCTTTGTTGTTCAGAAGCTTCTCATGAAATCCCATTTGTTAATTGTTGATCTTAGTGCCTGTGCTAACAACAGTATGCTAAAAAAAAGTCTTTTCTGAGTTCTGGGCTGCTCTTTACTTTCTCTTCTCTCAGGTTCAGTGTATCTGGTTTTATGTTGAGGTCCTTGATCCATTTGGAGTTGAGTTTTGTGCAGGGTGATAAGGATGAATCTATTTGCATTCTTCTACATGCAGACATCCAGTTTGACCTGCACCATTTGGTGAAGATGCTGTCTTTTTTCCAGTGTATATTTCTTGCTTCTTTATCAAAAATCAGTTATACATGGATATGTAGATTTGTGTCTGGTTCTTCAATTTGATTCCATTGATCAATATATCTATTGTTGTGCCAATACCATGTAGCTTTTATTACTATAGTTCTGCAGTCCAACTTGAAATCTGGAATAGTGATACCTCCAGCAATTCTTTTAATGTTCACAATTGTCTTAGCTATCCTGGGTTGTTGTTGTTGTTTTGCTTCTATATGAAGAAGAAAATTTTTCAAGATCTGTGAAGAATTGTGTTGGAATTTTTATGGAAATTGCGTCAAATTTTTGACAGGATGGCTATTTTAATCTTACTGATCCATAAGCATGGAAGATCTTTCCATCTTCTGATACCTTCTTCAATTTTTTTCTTCAATGTCATAAAGTTTTTATCACACAACTCTCACTTGGCTAGAGTTACCGCAAGATATTTTATGTTATGTTGGCTGTGGGCTTGCTCTAAACTGTCTTTATGATGCTGAGGTTTGTCGCATGTATCCTGAATCTCTCCAGGACTTTTATCCTGAAGGGTCAGATATGTCTGAAGCCTTTTCCATACCTAATGAGATGATCATGCGATTTCTATCTTTCAGTCCGTTTATACAATAGATTACATTAACTGATTTCCATATGTTGAACAATTCCTGCATCTCTGGGGTAATACCTACCTGACTATAGTGAATCAATCCTTTTGATATGATCTTGGATTCTGTTTCCATGTATTTTAATTGAGAATTTTTTATCTATGTTCATAAGGGAAATTAGTCTGTAATTTTCTGTGTTGGGTTTTTATTTTGGATATCAGAGTTATTGTGGCCTTGTAAAACAAATTGTGCAATGTTCTTTTGTTTCTATTTTGTAGAATAATTTGAGAACTATTGACATTAACTCTCCTTTGAAAGTCTGACAGAATGCTGCACTAAAACCATGGCCCTTGGCTTTTTTTTTTTTTTTCTAATTACTGACTCTTATTTTACTAGGTGATATAGGATAGTTTAAATTGCTTATCTGATCCTGATTCAACATTGCTAAGTGGTATGTACTAAGACAAATTATCCATTTCTTTTAGATTTTCCAATTTGGTATAGTACAGGTCTTTAAAGTATGTTCTTTGGATTCTCTGGATTTCTCCAGTGTCTGTTGTTAAGCCCCCTTTTCACTTCTAGTTTTGTTAATTTGTATATTCTCTCTCCGCCTTTTAGTTAATTGGATAAGGGTATGTCAATCTTACTGATCAAAGAACCAACTCATTTTATTGATACTTTGCATTGTTTTGTTTTTCTATTTTTATTGATTTCAGCCATGAGTTGGACTATTTCTTGCAATCTACCCCCTTTGGTTATGATGTCTTCTTTTTGTACAGAGCTTTCAGCTGTGCTAGTAAGTTACTAGTATGAGATTTCTATAAATTTTTATGTAGGCACTTAGTGCTGTGTACTTGCCTCTTAGAACCACTACATGTACCATAAGTTTGACTAAGAAACATAGTTTGTTTCTTAGGCCCGTTTACTTGTAATATCTTTTCCAACCCTTTATCCTGCATTCTCGTTTATCTTTCATGTTAAGGTGTATTTCTTGAATGCTGTGGAAAGATGGATCCTGTTTTTGGAGCCATTTTGTTAGTCTGTGTCTTTTTTATTGGAGAATTGAGACCGTTGATATTGAGAGATAGCAGTGAACATTGTTGATTCCTGTTATTTTGGAAGTGATTGTGGCAGTGATGGGCAATGGTGGCATCTAGAACTTAAAATATAGACCAAGAAGGCCTCAAACTCATAGAGACCTGCCTACCTCTGCCTCCCAAATGCTGGAATTAAAAGTGTGTGCCAATATGCTTGACTTAGATATTTTCGTAACTTGAGGTGGAAAATACCAAATATAGAGAATCCTGAAAATTAAAATGCACACTGAACCAGAGAGATAGCTCAGTGATTAGAAACTCTGGCTGCCCTTTCAGAGGACCCAGGTTCAATTCCATCACCTATATGGAGACTCACTATCAGATGTAACTCCAGCCCCAAAGAATCAACCACCCTCTCTGGCCTCGTCAAGAACTGCATGAATGTGGTATACAGATATACATTCAGGCAAAACGCTCATACACATAGAAAAATAAATATTATCCCAACAGTATAGCTGCCTAAGACTTGGACAGGGGCACCACCAACAAACAGGTTAACATGGAAGACTGAAAGTCTCTCAGGACCCCAGCCCTAACCAAAGAACAGCCAACTAAGAAATGCTGAGAGGGAAAAAGTGGTCTTCCTCAAGATGAGCCCATACTTGACTTTCCAATACCAAGTGGTCAGCCCTGAAAAGCAACACTAAGTGTATTCACATGATTATATTAATGTGTGTGTGTGTGTGTGTGTGTGTGTGTGTGTGTGTGTGTGTGTGTGTGACAGAGAGACAGAGATACTAACAAAAACAGGCCATGAATGGGGGCAGGGATTGGCAGGGATTGGAGGAAAGAAAGGGAAGGAGGAAAATGATACAATATAATTTAATTTAAAAATAAAATAAGTTTTAATCCTAGAAAAAAAGTAATAAATAGTTAAATAACAGTAACAGAGTATTTGCTGACTTCTGTATTTGGCATGATACATATAGATGTAATTCCAGTAAGTCAATATTAGGGCTGGTCCCACAGATAAAAAAGAGTCAAAGAGTAACCATTCGTTTCTGTAGTTTCAGATAGTACTTCTGAGTTTTTGGTGGCAGAAAGCCTCATGAATTCTTCAGTGCCTGAAGATAAAATTCTGACTGCCATAAACAGCAAGCAGCTACAGAAACCAAATCTGTCCCAACCGTCCAATATCTGTGCCCTATCTGCTGAAGAACAGAAGATCCTGCAGTCTCTCCATCACCTCGATGAAAGGCTATACTGTAAGTGTGGAAGGGCAGCTCCTATAAGAAAATGGTACTTTATTCTTAAGCTTATGTCTATTTATTCTTATATTTCTATTTATAAGATTTTATTATTAAGGCTTTAAAACTCTGAAGTAAATATAAATGTATCTAGATTACCACCTTAATAAATCATCTAAAAGTAAGAGTATTGCTAATATTTCAGATTATTGCAGATACACTGTATCATTTATAAGGATACCAATTTTTGTACTTTACTGACTGAGAAGTATATGACATGGTGGCAGAAGCCTTTTGATAGTCCATGTGGCTCTATCCTTACTTTCCTAGTTGAGAAATATTTCTCCTTTTTTCTTTTTCCTAGAGACAGGATCTAATCATGTCAACTAGCTGATCTAGAACTGGCTTGGTTACCCAGGCCGGCCTTCAGATTTTCGCCACTTACAAGCTGATATTATAGGCAGTGCTTCATGCCCATATACACTTAGCTTTACTTCTTAGCTTTAAGAATACTGTGTGTGGCCGGGCAGTGGTGGCGCACACCTTTAATCCCAGCACTTGGGAGGCAGAGGCAGGTGGCTTTCTGAATTCAAGGGTCCAGCTTACTTGACTCTGTTGGTCTTTCTGTGGAATCCTTAGCCCCTAAGAGACCCACAGTCCTTCCCTCAACTCTTCCATAAGACTCCCCAAGCTCCATCCACTGTTTGGGTATCTACATCTGTCTGAGTCAGTTGGTGATTTGGAGGTGTCCTCTCATAGGACAGCCATACTGTCTGCAAGCATAACAGAGTATCATTAATAGTGTCAGGGATTGGCGCTTGCCTATGGAATGGGTCTCAAGTTGGGCCAGTTATTGGTTGGCCATTCCCTCCATCTCTGCTCCATCCCCAATCCCTGCATTTCTTGTAGACAGGATAAATTTGGGGTCGAAAGTTTTATGGGTGGGCTGATATCCTGTTGCTCCACCAGGTTCCTTTCTGGCCACAGGAGGCAGCCTCCCCAGGCTCCATATCCCTAATGCTGTGAGTCACAGCTAAAGATATCCCCATTGATTCTTGGGTACCTCCCCTATCTCAAGCTTCCATCTCTTTCTGGAGATGTCCCCCATCTCCTCCCCCCCTACCCCCTTTCAGTTGCAGATTTTTGTTCATTTTCATGGCCATCCAGCCGTCCTCTCCCCACTGCCCTCCCTCCCAACACTCCACACTGAACTCCTCCCCATCTCCCCTCCCGACCCCTTCTCCCACCCAGTTCCCTCCCTCCATCTGCCTTCCATGACTGTTCCATTTCTTCTTCCAAGTGAGACTCAAGTATCTTTGCTTGTACCCTTCTTCTTGCCCAGCCTCCTTGGGTCGGGGGAGTGTAGCATGGTCACCCTGGATTTTATGGCTAATATCCACTATTAAGTGAATATATATCGTGCATGTCCTTTTGGATCTGGGCTACCTCACTCAGGATGATATTCTCAAGATCCATCGATTTGCCTGTAACATTTATGATATCTTTGTTTTATATAGCAGAATTATCAGATGCAAAGAAAACTATAAAACAACTACTTTATATATTTTTAAATAAAGTTATGTTTCAAAATCTAGTAAGGAAATATGCAATATAAAATGTCTTAGACTCTTTGGAAAATAATGATTCCTATGAATGGAAGATATGAATAAATTTAAAATTCAGCTGATTGTTTAGAAACAACAGATTATAGACATTGGAAGAGGAATACTATTACCTAGAATAGAAATCAGAAAAACCTATTCAGAGTGCAGTACAAAGAGGTGACAATAGTGCAGTGAAGCTTAAATGACAAAGATGCACAACCTGAGTCTCATAAGGTGATCATGTATGCCACATTGACAGGCTAGTGAGTACTGCCAACACAGAGAGGGATGAGCCCAGCACATCTCAAAAGAAATAAAAAGAAATGCTCTTAGTGTGAGAAAGGTCCTAAGTTCAAGTCCCAGCACAGGAAAAGGGGTTGGGCCTCATTGCATAAAACTGGCTGACTGACCTGGAACTCACTGTGTAGGAGAGGCTAGCCTCAAACTTACAGACAGTCACCTGCCCCTCCCTTCTCACTATTAGCATTAAGAGCATAAGCCACCACAACCACAAAAATAAAAAAAAGGAATGTTTTCATTTTTTAAAAAAAAAAAAAGAAAACAAAAGGAAAGTATAACATATTTTCAAGATACAACAGATTCCCTCTTACCAGCTTCAGTTTTATAAAATTGTTCCTAATCAAATTGCCCTTAATTTTGAACCTAATATACATATTGTAGGGTTATGAGACCTGCTCTGCTCTGCCACAGGGTTTGGCCACTCGGGGAAGCAGACTAGGGGAAATTGACCACGCTTACCCCATGCTGTCACATGGCTGGTGTTGGACTGTAGGACGACTCTCTAGGGGTGGGGAAGCACAGTCTGAGATGCAGGGCTGTCTGAGCTGGCTCAGGAGTCCCTGGGCCTTTGATGAAGCTGGGCTATCTAGTTCTCAGGCTCCTAAACATCCAGGCGCCACTGGATGCCACAGCAGAGCTTGGGGGTGGGGGGGTGTGCTCTAGCTAGTCCTGTTGGGGAGAGTCCTTGGATTAATGGCAGTGGCTTGGGCTTGGGCTTGGGCTTGGGCTTGGTGTCAGCTGTGGCTGGGAGCACACCGAAGCCTTCTACTGGTGATTAGACAGTAGCTCTGTAGGTAAAGGCCTTCTCCATGGCTCCCCATAGCCAATCCCGATGAAAAGATGCAGTCTATTTTTTAAGATATTTATTGTCATGGCGGAAAGTGGATGAGTAAAACCATACCCCGCTTTTCAGGGTGGGCCTGAGATTAAATGCCTTTTGCAGGGAGTGGTGTTTGGGAAGGAAAGCGTATTGGCTAAGCCATCCAGGCGTTTAGGTACCTCATTTAGGTATCTCATTAAAATGGAGATCTGTCTTGAGCCTATGTGACCATAGGTCACTTCCTCTATATGTGAATGGGTTTGGGGCATTGCCCTTATGTGACTGATGGCCACAAATCAATGGGGGGCTGTGGCTTTTGACAGGGGCTTGGTGACTGGGAACAGGCAAAGCGCCTACAGTCCCTTCAGGGATTCCAGGGCTTCAAGCCTTAGCTCAACTGGGGACCAAGCTACCTTTCACAGTCCCACAACATATAAAGACTATTTCTGGGTTCAATAGGAAAAGAGTCCTATAATCAATTTTTCAGTATTTTGACACATCAGAAATTCATTACTAATTCTTCAGTGATTTTTCCGTACATAAGTAATTACTTTTGTGTCATGGTATGATTTTTCAGATGTACAAGAAGCAATTCGCAAAAACCCTTCCATCAAAAATACTTTACAATTAATACCACTTCTGGTAAGTATTTCCTAAGATCTTTCTTTGGTTGGACATTAATAGAAACAAGAGCCTTCGGAGGCAGGCGGGAGACAGCCCAGCAGTCAGGGACACTTCTTTTTGCAAAGGACCGAAGTTTAACTCCTAGCACCTACATGGTGGTTCACAATCATCAGTAATTCTAGTTCCTGGGGGAACTAGTGCCCTCTTCTGACCTTACAGGAACATGAATGCACATACATATGTGCAGGCAAAACACTCAGTCACATAGAATACAATAAATAAAACTTTTTCACATGTAAGAACGATTGGAGGTTCTTTTGAGTGTTGAATAAAATTGAATGCCCTCGGTTCTGAAATCTTGATAGGAAGGAATAAAGTTGTGCAAAATCTCCGTTGCCCAATACTGCCTCTTATGTAAAATGCACCTGTGCTTGCTCTGAGCCAGGCCCACAGTGAGGAGAGGAGGCCACCGCTGCCCCCCACCTCATTGTGCACCCTAAGCACAGCTCGGGAACAGCTTTGTTGGCAATCACTTGTTCCCTACTATCTTGTGATTTCCATAACTTTTTTTGTAATTACCTAATTTGATATTTCCAGTAATATTTTTTCCTTCCTAATAAAAATCTAATGGATCCAAAATTTGAAAATTCTAAGTATTGGCCAGGCAGTGGTGTCGCACACCTTTAATCCCAGCACTTGGGAGGCAGAGGCAGGTGGATTTCTGAGTTCGAGGACGGCCAGGGCTATACAGAGAAACCCTGTCTCATTAAAAAAGAAAAGAAAGAAAGAAAAAGAAAAAAGAAAAGAAAAGAAAAAGAAAATTCTAAGTATCTTTACTTTGGTTGATTCATTATATGACATTGTTTACTTCACATTTTAAGTACATTTTTTTCCTCAAAGGATCTGGCTCTGTGAAGAAACGTCAGTTAATAACCTAAAAGATCAAATCCTTGACCCAGATGCTTAAGTTGTTGGTTAGCATTTACCCAAGCCTGATTGCAGTGAGCTGTGAGCAATAGTTCTCTCATGATGGATCCAGTCCACTAACTAGTGGAAGACCATCTGCCTACATTAGGCCCAAATGTTACTTTTTTCCCCCATTTTTTGAGACAGGGTTACACTATGTAGCCCTTGCTGTCTTAAAACTCTGTTGACCAGGGTGGCCTCAAACTCAGAGATCTACCTGCCTCTGAATTGAGAATGCTAGGGCTAAAGGCATGAGCCACCACTACCATGTAGCTAATATAATATTTTTTCAATGAAAATAGATGCTTTTCTCATACAGAACATCCTGACTACAGTTTCCCCTCCCTCCACTTCTCCCAGCTCCTCCCCTCCCACCTCCTCTCTCCCTCAGATCCATTCCCCCACTGTCTCCCTTCAGAAAAGATGAGGCCTCCAAGAGACAACAACCAAACACGACAAAAGAAGATACAATAAGACAAGGCAAAGGCCCTCACACCAGTGCTGGACAAGGCAACTCAGTAGGAGGAAGCAGCCCAAGAGCAGGCAAAATTGTAATGTTTTTTACTGCCAGAAAGCAGCGTTCTGGTCTCTGCAGCTTCACCTTGTTGCTCCCTGGGAACATGTCCTCTATCCTCGCACTCTTTGGGGTTCCATTGTTCTTGTACCTGCCTTTTTCCTGGTTATTCTTCTGGACATGACTGCAAGCTTCCATCTGGAAAGGCTATTTCATCCCAAGCTTTCTCCATGTTGGCCCCTCTACAGTCTTACCAGCTCTGGTTCTTCCTGTGCATCTGGCACTCTGATAGGGCCACAGCTAGAAAAAAGAAGATAGCTCCTGAGGCAGCAGGCGAACTGTGCAATGTAACGGAGTTGCCACAAGACTACCAAGGCCTTACAATTGCTTAGGTGTAAATTAACAAAGCAAAAAACCCTACAAATCTTAGAACTTTCATTTTAGAATATCTTATATAGTTTTAAAATAAAATAAATTTAATGAATTTTTAAGAAGCAAGTTATTTCTTCGGCCTTAAAATATGTTAAACATCCCCAGAATCTTACATGGCTTCCAGGTGTTTCTGTAAAAAAACAAGGAAGGAAGGAAGGAAGGAAGGAAGGGAGGGAGGGAGGGAGGGAGGGAGGGAGGGAGGGAGGAAGGAAGGAAGGAAGGAAGGAAGGAAGGAAGGAAGGAAGGAAGG
>NW_021604596.1:9152711-9168657 GCF_004785775.1 Grammomys surdaster
GAAGGAAGGAAGGAAGGAAGGAAGGAAGGAAGGAAGGAAGGAAGGAAACAAGGAAACACTTGGCCATTTACACAACAGATCCCAAAAAGTTCCTCTGCATTGCATTGTGGTTTTTGAGACAGGACATCATATAGCTAGCCATGTACACTTGGTCCTCCTGCCTCTCACCTCCCAAGAGCTGAGATTATAGGGGTGCACACCACACCTGGCTTTAGAAAGCTACTTTTAAGGATCTATAGAGGTGCCTCAGTGGCTCAGTAATGAAGTACTGCTTCACAGCATGAGGACCTGGGTTCAGATCCCTAACACCCACCTGAAAAAGAATATACAGTCTGTAGGTCAGCCCTTAAGCACGGAAACAGTCAGACCTCAGGGCTCTGATGGCCAGTCAGTCATCCAAAATGATGATCTAAAAATGGTGATCTTCAAGTTCAGTGAAGAGACCTTGTCTCAAAAAAGTAATAATAATAAAATAAGTTGGAAAGAGAAAAAATGCCTAAAGCTAACTTCTAGCCTGCAAGTGCACATGCAAATGAGCACATCTGCCCACGCACAGCCATGCCCCACACACACTCAAAGGAAATTCCTTCAAAGCACATATTACCAATAGTAAAATATGAAGACTGTGAATTATTACTGACCATACAATGCCCTACAAAGAGCGGGGTACAACATCGTTGAGATTGGTGTATGTACTATTTTGATTTGAGTTTTAGTCTTCTTAAAAGCCATGATCTGAAAAGAGAATGACTGGTGAACATCTGCAGACATGACAGTTAAGAAACCCTCTGAACTCTCTTACAGAGCTGCCAGCCAAGGGCCAGTCTGTCTCCTGATGTTGGATCCACAGTGCAAAGAAAATACTGATGAGCTGTGATAGTCACTACTTAGTGGAATCATTATTTTTGAGAATTCCTGTAAATAAGTTCTGTATTTCTGCATTTATTAATGATTTAAAATACTAGACTTTTATGTTTATAAAAGTAAATCATAATGTACTTAATGGAAATGAATTTACTAGCTTATATTTATGCTACAAATTATACTTTATTATGTATTTTCTTGATATATTTTTAATGAATGAAATATTTCATTGTTTTCAATAAGCATGCTACTGGATATAAATTTTCTCTATTTAAAAATAAAACAGAGACTATTTTATTATTCAAATTATGTATTAGGTATGATAGTGAATCTTTGTTCTCCGAAGTTCTAATAAAGTTTTGTACAAGTATACAAGAAGCTTATTAGTGATAACATCCTCATAAATAATAAAGCTATTTGTTTAATACTTTGCAGGATTTCTGCTTTTTATGTTACCAGGAGGTTGGTAAGTTACTAGCTTGCATGTTAATATCATTTTATTCAAGGATTATTAAGTCTTCCAAAAAACTAACATAAAAATTCAAAGTAGGGTCTAGAGAGATGTCGTTTGGCATTTAAGAGTGCTTGCTGTTCTTTCAGAGGATGGGGGTTCAGTTTCCAGCACCCACTTTTGGTGAGTCACAACACTCAGTAACCAACTCAAGATCCAAGGGCTCTGATAATGGTCTTCTAGCTTCCACAGGTGCATTCACACACACAAGCAAATACAGAAGCACATACACATAAATGATATATCTTTTTAAATACAAAGGGGTCAGATGGTCTAAACTAAAGTGTGCTGGATAATTTTTCTCTACTCAATACGTTTTTTTTCTGTTAGAAATATCTACCTGTACAACCAGACTTATATTAGAGATTTGTTTCGTAAACTAATGAAGCACCTGGGCATGGTGCCACACACCCTTAATCCCAGCACTGGAGAGGCAGAGGTAGACAGATTTCTGAGCTCAAGACTAGCCTGGTCTATAAAGCAAGTTCCAGGACAGCCAAAGCTACACAGAGAAACCCTTTCTTAAAAAACAAAACAAAAAAAAAAAAAAAAACCTGATAGATGCTTGATAGATAGATAGATAGATAGATAGATAGATAGATAGATAGATAGATAGATTATTGAAGCAAAGCCAAAAATACATGATCTTTCAGAAGAGTTTATAAAATTAGGTATGACAGGGCCAGGTGTGATGATGCATGCTTTAATCCAGCGCTTTGGAGGCAGAGGCAGGTGTGTCTGTGAATTTGAGGCCAGCCTGGTCTACATAGGACGTTGTAGGCAAGCCAAGCTATATAGTAAGACCTTGTCTGTCAGGATCCAGGAGTCTTGATCAATTTGTAAACTTAAGTACTTAAAATGTTGATCTTTTTTAATAAGTGCTGCTGCTCCCATATTGGAAGACCCTGCAGTGTCCATGCGTGCTAGGAGACAAACTAGTACTGGAGCTGCCCGGCCATCTGGGGAGAAGTCCTAGGTGTTCCCAGCCTCCCTGTCCAGAACAATATTCCTGAGGCAATGTATGCACAAGTACAATAGTGACCTAAAGAGTGCAGGTACCTCAGTGTCTTCTATTCCTAAGGGGAAAAGAAGAACTCTTGAGGCAGAGGGAAAGATGACCAAGGCTGGGGAGAGGCCTGTTGGCCATGTGATAGCAGAAAGATTGCTGGGTGGTTTGCTCGTGCTTAGGGGCTGTCTTTCTTAGGTCAGAAAGACAGTTTCATACTTTGTTGGAACCAGTGATGTCTAAGGTCCTGTCCCTGGTGTCCTGGAATCTCTGGATGGTGACCATCATCCCAGGGTCACCTCCAGATGCATAAAGACCAAGTCCCCAAGTCTTTCCTGCATCCCATACATTAGTTACACCAGTTTTTATCTTAATTTGAATGAGGTTGGATTTTTTTAGGTTGGTTTTTTTTTTAAGACTGGCTCTCCATTCTCTGTAACTGAATATAATTATCCTTATCGGTGACCCAGGGAGCTAATGTTTTACAGTCCTGTGAAGCACGAAAGTACACATCTTGTCCCCCACAGTCAGAGTCTTCATCTGAGGGACAGGCATATACCTGAAGGGTGGCCAAACTATTTTCTATACTCTGGATCCCACATCCAAAAGACCTAGAGAATGAGGGAACATATATGTTTGCAGTCTTTGGGCACCTATTCCATTTTGGCCCATACAATTTACGTAAGCCAAAGGTGAGGGTGGGGGGAACCATAGGCAGTAATATTAATAATTAGGCTTCCATCTGTAGTTCTAATCAAAGTTCATATGTGTTGTACTGGAGCATGTGCCTCAGCAGCTCAAGGCAACACAAAATAGAAAAGTAGTCTCCAGAATCTTTTACCAGTCTGGTTTTTTAACAGGTTCTGCAGGAGTTGTATGACAACACCATTGATGGTCCAGGTCCTGATGTTTCCAGGGGGTGAACTTCAGATGAGAGTGCTGAATCCAGGATTAGATCCCACCTGCTTTCATAGTCATTGGGGTGGTCAGGATCACTAAATGGAGTCCTTTTCAGCATGGGTCTAGGTTTCCTTTCTGACTTAGCATTTCAGCCTGTTAGGCTGGACAATGGACGACATTAGGATATTGTCATAGGGACCCAAGAAGGCTGAAATGCTGGTCAACAGTTGGGCAATGGAACATTTCAGCAGTTCCAAAGGTGATCCCTAGATGGAGTCTGTCAGCCAGGTGAAAATCTGCTAAGTCAAATATAGACTAGGGACAAAAGGTAAAATTGTATAGTAATCGAGGAAGGTAAAGAATCCCAAGACCAAGGGGAAAAATCCCATTTTTAAGAACAGGCAAGCCGGGCTGTGGTGGGACACACCTTTAATCCTAGCACTTGGGAGGCAGAGGCAGGTGGATTTCTGAGTTCAAGGCCAGCCAGAGCTACACAGAGAAACCCTGTCTCATTTGATCTGTGACAGGTGGATCCAAATCCTACAACTTTCTGATTCCCTGAAGCTTATGTGAATTTTAATTTTCAGTAGAATGTACAGTAGTATTCCCATTGTATTTAAATCTATATTTTACAAAAGGTAGTTAACAGTTGTCTATAAGCCAACAGAGTAGACTAATGCCTTTGAGACCTAGTTAAAAGCTGTAGGTTTGGGTCAAAGGACGTGGAACACTCTGTTTTTAGTCCACAGGACTAGATAGACAGATTGAACAGAGATCTGAGTGAAATAAGATAGCCAGCTTAGTGGTGGTGAGAGAATAGAGGAGGTGACATCAAAGGACCAGACACATGGAGCAAGCTGGGGCCTTTCAGAGTCCTCCATATCTTACAGAAGAGAGAAAGAAGTCTGAGCTTACGCAGGGCTCAGTAAAAGCTCTTTCAAGAATCAGTGAGTTCAGGGCTGGGCTCTAGTTAAGAACAGCAGTGGTAATAAGCAGGCAGTAATGAATATTTTTTGAATTCTTCTTTTCTAATAAACTGGTCATAAAGTGTGGGGTAGAGAGAAGAAATGAAGGATGACTCCATAGGTGTCTGTGGTCAGCTTAGCTGTGTGAATGGTTGAAGTCCTGAGATGAGGGAGGGAGGGGGGAGATGAGAGCCAAAAGGTAGGTATTTAAAAACAGCATAGACAGTTCTGACATTTTGATTTTCCTATTAGTCGTCTCATGGTGACTTGGCTAATGGAATGCAACCACCTGAGGCTGTGGTGATGTGCAGGCTGGGCTGCCACCAAGGGTCATGTCTGGGTCCATGGCCATACTGTAGCTGGGGTCTGTGCTGACATCTGTGGCCCAGGTTGCCACCAAAAGCCATCTGGATGTCAATGGACTGAGCTCCTGCCAGAAACCATGTTGCAGTCTAGAGGGCATGCCAACTCTACAGGGGTGGGGTGGGGTCACGGGACAACACAGGCTTATCTGGGTGACCTTTACTGCCACCTGAAGCCATGGTGACATCCTGACCTGGGCTGCCACTGAGACCCATGTTCTAGATCCATGGTCCTATCATAGCCAGGGTCTGTGGTGATGTCCAAGGCCCATGTTACCACCAGAGGCTATGGGGACGTCCTTAGTCTGCTGCCTGAGCATTGTGCTGAGGAAGCCCCGCCCATTAATGGCCACCACACTCAGGAGAGCTGGCCTCATCCCTTGCCTGGGCAAAGTGAGAGACTTGGCAGGCAGACCAACTCAGCTTCCCCAGGCCCAGATCCAGGGCTCTGAGTTGTCACACCCCAACTGTGAACTACTGGAGCAGGTGAAGGGGCTGGTCCTACAGATCCAAAGCTCCAGGATCTCCATGACAGGGAAAATGGGATGAAGCAATTGGCTTGTGGACAGAGACAGAAGAGCTCAGTGAGGACGCAGTGTTGATAATGGGGCAGAACCCAGAGACTCATTGCAACGAACATTTACCAAGAAAGCTGTCTGGGCAAATGCTGTACTGTGTGGCACACTGCAGCTTCCATGACGAGATGGGTTTTATTGGTTTTGTTGTTATTTGGGGGCAGAGGGCAGATATGAAGGAACAGGAGATGAATGGGTTTTCTGTGCATGATGTGAAATTCACAAAGAATCAATAGAAAGAGAGAGGGGAAGAGGGGGAGAGGAAGGAAAAGGAGGGAAGAAAAGTGAGGAAGGAAAAGGAGGGAAGAAAAATGAGGAAGGGAGGGAGGGAGGGAAGGAAGGAGGAAGGGAGGGAGGGAGGAAGTTGCATGTATTTCTCTGACTACTCACTTCTGTATACTTCTGTTACTAAGGAATTCTTTTTTCCCCAGTAGATTTTTTAAATTTTTATTATTTCTGTGCATGAGGGGCAGAAATGAGAGGGGAAAGGAGAGAGAAAATGCAATTATGCAAATCTGATGATGCTCACATGAAAGTCAAAGTTCAGGAGCTGGTCTTCACCTCCTACCTACTAAGACAGGATCTGTTGTCTCTGCTACTCCCCAGCAGACTAGTTTACATACAGGCTTCCAGCTGATTGTCCCATCTGTCTCCCTGTGGTGGTTTGAATATGCTTGGCCCAGGGAGTGGCACTATTAGGAGGTGTGGCCTTGTTGGAGTAGGTGTGACCTTGGAGGAAGTATGTCACTGTGGAGGAGGTGGGCTTAGAAACCCTCCTCCTAGCCACATGGGAGCCAGTCTTCTGGCTGCCTTCCAGTCAAGACATAGAACTCTCGGCTCCTCCCTGAACCGTGACTGCCTAGACACTGCCATGCTTCCTGACTTGATGATAATGGGCTACACCTCTGAACCTATAAGCCAACTCCAATTAAATGTTGTCCTTTATAAGAGTTGCCTTGGTCATAGTATCTCTTCTCAACCCTAACTAAGACATTCCCTATAGGAGGGCTGAGATCGCATATGCACACAACCACTGCATGTGGATTCTCACCTACATGCAGGGATTAAACTCAGGTTGTCAGGCCTTTGCTTTCAGGTGCCTTACGGAGCCATCTCAATGGTGCTCTTACCACTGAATTCTGCAAACAGCAGTATCTACACTCCCTGCAAATAGAACCATGGCTTCCACCTCTACGTGAGCCTTGAATTCTGGACAGAATTGTTTAACATGAATTATTTTCTTAGTCTTCCCAGGAGATGAAAGAGATGCCCCAAATTGGTCATTCTGAAACAGAGCTGAAGCCCAAGGTCTCTATCCAAGATCATAAGCCAATTTCTTTATCCTTATATAGTTCCAGACTTGTAGAGATTTTATCAGACATTCTGGGGTTCGCTTTGTGCACTATTCCTGGGACGAGAGTTTAATGAACATCTGAGGTCATTATTTGCTCTTATATATTGTGATCCAACAGAAAGCCTCTTGAGTGCAGGCCTAAGGGAAGCATGATAACTTTTTTATTGTTTGTTTGTTTGTTTGTTTGTTTGTCTAGAAAGGGCAGTTAGAATATGATACATGAGGCAGTTTGAAATGAATTTTTTATTACATATTTTCACTTATTTGGTAGGGGGCAGGAAGGAAAGGAGAGAAAAAGAGAGAGCTTTCCATAGCACACACGTTGACAGAGGACAGCTTGCAGGAGTCCGTTCTCTCCGCCCATCGTGCATGCTCCAGGGATGGATCTCTGGTGAGTTTCTGGCTAGTTCTCAGCCCCATGTAGAGGCTCACAACTGCCTGTTCCTCCAGCTCCAGCATCTGTGTCCTCTCCTGACTGCCACAGATACACACCCAAGCATTGTTTATACACAGAGATGCACATAAAGAAAACATTTTTTAAGTCTTTGATTTAAAAAACTGAAGAGGATGTTCATGTCCTCTGTAGTGCTAGCATTGTGTTTATCCTGGACCTGGACTGAAACACTCCTGTTTCACAGGGCCGTGCTGTGGCCATGCCTCCACCTGAGTCACTGGCCTGGACCTGCCATGGAACAGGTACTGATTGCACACAAGGAATGACGGAGCCAGGAGACACTGATGACAATGATGGCAGTATTATAATAATAGTTCATATCTTTAAGCATAAACTAGCTTACCATTCTAAGCATTTCTGGAGCTTTTTCATTCAATTCTCTAAAAATTATTTTTGTAGATACAAAGTCTAAGGTACTTTTATGGGAGACAGCCTCTTGCATCCAGCGTAAAACTCCAACAGCTACAGAGGAAGTAGCAAAGTAGCAACCAAGTACTTAGCTCCTCTCTCTCTCTCTCTCTCTCTCTCTCTCTCTCTCTCCCTCTCTCTCTCTCTCTCTCTCTTTCTCTCTTCCTCCTTCCCTCCCTCCCTCCCTCCCCACCATGTGTGTCTGTGTGTCTGTGTGTGTGTGTGTCTCTGTGTGTGTGTGTCCGCGCGCACTCGTGCACGAGTGCACGCGCCTGTGTGTAAGGCCTACTCTTACCTTAGCAGCAGTGTAGAGATCAGAGGACAGTCTGTAGAGTTCATGTTCTCCTTCCACCTTTATGTGAGCTCCAGGGATTGAACTCAGGCTTGTGTAGCAAACACTTCATCTGCTGAGCCATCTCTCCGGGTCAAAGGAGTTTCCTCTGTAGAAATCCCTTGCTCTAGGACGTTCCCACTATAAACTGCTCCATCTCTCCAGTGCTGTTCTATCTCTTTAGTTCATTTTGGGCAGCTGAAAATATGCCCTCAATCCCACATTCATGTCTACCTTTTTTTATCTGATATGGATAACGAAATGCCAAGCAGAGAAACACTAGATTCTCTGGGATACCAACGTCAGCTCAAATACTTTAATGAATTTGGAAGGGTGCCTGGAGCTGAAAGCAGTCATGTACATCTGCAGCCACTTCAAGACCTGCCTGGAACTTATAATTTCCCAATGGATAAACCAGAAAAGGATTGATTTTTTTTTTTTTTTTGGTCTCTAGAAGGAATAGTTCAACTATGGATTTTTTTTAAAGATTTATTTATGAGTATTCTGTCTTACTATATATCTACATGATAGAAGAGGACATCAGACCCCATTATAGAAGGTTGTGAGCCACCATGTAGTTGCTGGGAATTGAACTCAGGCTCTCTGGAAGACAGCCAGTGCTCTTAACCACTGAGCCATCTCTCCGATCCCTCAACTCTGAATTTTTAACTTAGCTGATCAGATTAGTCTGGATTCCAACAGGTCTTTGTTGTCAGAAATCATTTCCCTTGTCTCTCTGGGTTTTGTTTTTTTGTATTTGTTTGTTTGGAAATTCATTACCTTTATTACCTAACTGTGGCCCCTCCTTATCTGTCTGTCTGCCAGGGAGTCTAGTCTCTTATCTCGCCTTTCGGAGCTCACCCTAGCTGCTCTTAGGTCTTAATGGCTTTGAAATGATGGAAAGGCAGCTCACACAGTACCTCAGAGAAGGGTCTATCTAAAGACCCACAATAAGACTTAACTGATTGCAGTGATCCAGACAGCCATTTGCCAATGGTCCCTATCTCTGGAGCTTGTCATCTGAGTGAAGTAGCATCCTGGTGAGTCAGTGATCCTCAGAAGAAGTCCTGAGGTGACATCCCACATTGGTACCGTCCTCAGAAGAAATCCAAGCCGAGGACCCAAAGTCATACAGTCCAGTTAAAGAATTAAAAGGCAGAAAACTCAATTACAAGAGGTGGCAGCAGAGAAATCTCGATCACCAAGACAACAGCAGACAGAATCAGCAGTTGGAGAAAGGTGTTAGAGAGGGAAGGAATCATGTGCATACAGCAGACACACAGAGCAAAAAGCCTTCTGGAGGGCGAAGGGGGACTCAGCAGAAAAGTTTCTGAGGTTTGCATTAGTTTCACTTTCTAGTGATGATGGTAATACCTGTTTCTGGACTCTTTAATTTGGAATTGACACTGGCTTCCCGAAAATCAGGTCCTGCTCTTTTGACTTTGGTGTTCCTGTGGTCTGGTGAACAAACTGTCACTTCAGTATACTTGTGGTGGTGGGCTGGGACCTTATGCTGGAGAAGCAAACCACAAGAGTGGAAGTGTTAGCCTGGGGGAGGGAGAGTTGAAGTTTAAATTGGAGCTCTTTTATTTAATTTTTCTGATGAGTTATAAGGAAGATGAAATCTTCAATTTGTTAACTCCTTCAAGAGTCTACTTCGGCACTCTAGGGCTTACCAGGATGAATTACTGTGGAAAACAACATATAATTTTTTTTAAAAACATGTATGAGTGTTTTGCCTGAATGCAGTGTATATGTACCACGTGGATGCCTACTGTTGTGGGTTATTTTGATATTGTTTATATTTTGATGTTAATTTTGTTTCCTCAAGGAGAGTTGGCTCTGCCAAGCAGCCCATCATGTGTTCAGATGATCTCGTATGAATCTCTTCTTTTTAATTGGCTAAAGCCCATGATTGGGCAATGGAGGGGAAAGGTGGAACTGGAGGTTTGAGAGTCGAGGCAGGTAGAGAGAGAGAAGAGGGGAAGGATAGAGGACTGAAGAGGAGGAGAGGGAAGCTGAGATGGACCAAAACCACATGGCCAGGAGAAACTGCAAGAGCAAGGGGTCTTATAGCTGGGGAATAAGTTAGTAGAGTGTTAGATCTGCCCAATCTAGGCTTATAGCTTATAATAACTGGATTGCATATTTTTATATGGGCTTATTGCAGTTGGAAATTCCAACAACAGCCTACTATCCCAAAAGCTCAAAAAAAAAAAAAAAGGGTGTTGGGTCCCCTGGAACTGTAATAGCAGTTGATTGTGAGCCACCATGTGGGTGCTGGAAAGTGAATCTGGGCCCTCTGCAAGAGCAGCAAGTAGGCAACCACAGAAACCTCTCTCCAGCCCCCACATTCATCATTCAAGGGTGTATATTCCTGGCCTGAGTCTTGGTTAGTGGAATGCTTACCTAGTAAGCACAAGCTCTTATGCTTTATCCCCACACAGCACCAAACAAAATTGGTTATGATGGCACATGCCTGGAACCCCAGCACTAAGGAGGAGTAGGGAGGGGAGCCAGGAAGAGCCTACGTTCAAGACCATCCTTGGCTACATAATGAATTTGAAGCCAACTTACATGAGATCCTTTCTATAAATATTTTTTCAAAGTATTTACTCTTGAACTTGTTGGGGTTCTCCATTTCCTTGTCTGAGGATAGTAAGTCACGTGTTTGTCTGAAGCTTATTGTGGGCCACAGTTTGGAGGTGTCACGCCATGACTGCAGACACACAATTTATTGGGCCTGTGGTAGCAGGTGAGCAGCACACCACAGTAAGAACATTACACAGCAAAGCATATACCTCATGCCCAGGGTGTGAAAGGGAGGGAGAGGAGCAGGGCTCCCACTGTTTCTTTAAGAATATGGCCCTAGTAACAGGAAGACTTCCCACCAGGCACTGCTTCTAAAGGTTCTTACACTTCCCACTAGCACCAAGCTAGTGAATAAACCTTTAGCATATGGACCCCTTAAAAACATTCTATGTCCAAACAAAAGCAAACTGCTTTCTATTTGGTTCCATAAGCATACAAGTCACTGATGCAAATGTTGGGTAGGATAGAACTTAATACAAAGTCCTATGGGAGAGCAGGGGAGATAGCTCAGAGCTGTATTAGGGTTACTATTGCTATCATGAAACACCACAATCAAAGCAACTCCGGGAGGAAAGAGGTTTTTTTGCTTATGCTTCCATATAGTTCATCAACAAAGGAAGTCAGGACAGAAACCCAAACAGAGCAGGAACCTGAGGCAGTAGCTGATAAGCCACAGAGGGGTGCTGCTTACTGGCTTGATGGCTATGGCTTGCTCGGCCTGGTTTTTTGTTGTTGTTGTTGTTGTTGTTGAGATATATATTTTTTTTTCAAATTGTAATTTATACTCATTCACACAGGGGTTATAAACACAAAAAAGCAGGACGTGGGGAAGAGCATACAAGGGCTGGACCTAGCCCTAACTCCCATATATATGTGTCTGTGTACGTGTGCACGTATGTACATATATATATACATATATATACACTTATATATACATATATGCACATATATATATATACATATATATGTATGTATGTATATATATATGTATGTATATATATGTCAGATGTGCAGCTCAGTCTTCATGTGGGTCCCCCAACAACTGGTGCAGAGGCTGTCCCTAAAACGGTTGCCTGTCTGTGCATCCTGTTCGTTTAACTGAGAGGCCTTGTCTGGCCTTAGTGGGAGAAGATACTTCTAGACCTTCAGAGACTTGATGTCCCAGGAGGATATGGGAGGGTAGCCTCCATGCCCTCTGATAAGAAGGGGACTTGGGGGACAACTGTATGACTGGAGTGGGGCAGCAATCAGGATATAAAGTAAATAATTAATGGAAAAAACGAAAAAAAAAAAAAACAGAACAAAACCAAGAGAGAATGTAGATTTGTAGTCCAAGTCAGGAATGATGGAAGGTTGGACCAATGAAAACCAGTATAATGATGCAACTTGTTTTAATTGGCATTCCCTAGTGACTAAAGGTGTTAGCTCTCTTTATGTGCTGTTTTCCTTCCATTTAGCCTCTGGGCTGAGTGTCTGTTCAAACCACCAAGCCACTGGTCCTCGCCTTTCTTCTTGACACTTGGATCTAATATTCGCTGGACACTATAAAACAACGGAACAACAGAATCTCATGGTGGTGTGGGGCTTAACATCTAACGATAGTGATCTTATTGATATGGTTATTTCCCAGCCGTTTTATATTTTCACGATGCATCTGAATCACTCCTGCATGTATATCTGTAAGAGGATGTCAGATATCCTGAAACTGGAGTTACAGACAGTTGGGAGCTGCCATGGTGTTGGAGATGGAACTCTGGTCCTTTGGAAGAGCAGCCCATGCTCTAACCACTAAGCAATCTCTTCAGCTCATGCTTCTTTTTTCAAATAGTTTAGGTCTCTGATACTTAGGAGAATGTTAAACAGAGCGACAAGACCTTTTAGCAGGTAAATGAGACTGCTCTGAGCAGAGAGGTGGCTATGAAATAAACAAATAATGAGAGATCAGTCAGATAATCCTTCACAGGGCAAATATCTGAGGCTTGTCCGAGATCAGAGTGGGAGAAGGCAGGAGAAGGGAGCAGACTCAGAATATTCTAGAAACAGTTTATAGAAATTACACAAGGAAAAGATAAAAATCTAAAGTAACTTGGTTTTTATATGCTTATTTATTACTCATTTCTTTAAGTTACATTTTTTTTGTGTGTATAAGTGTGGACACGTATGAGCACTCATGCCGTGGCACATGTGTAGTGATGAGAGCATCAGGAGCCCTTCCTGCTATGTGACCTCACCAGTCCTAAACATACACATATGGAGACAGCTTCTTGCTGCGTAGCTCCGGTTGACCTAGCACTCCCTATGTAGATCAGACTAGCCTAAAACTTGTGGTGATCCCCCTGCGTCTGCATCCCAAATGCTGTAATCACAGGTCTGGGACACCATGCCAAGCTTTTTGTTGTTGTATTACTATTTTTGAGACATGTCTCCTCCATTCAGCACAGGCTGAATGTGCACCAGTCTCCTGGCTTCTGAGTACTGGGATTACAAATTTGAGCCACTATGCCTAGCTTTTTGGGTGTTTGGTTTAGTTTTGAGACACAGTCTTGCAACACAGGCCGTGCCCCCACAATTCCTACATTTTGGACTCAAACTGTAAAGTAGAGGACTGGAGAAATGGTGGAGAAGCAGAAGGGGAAGGTAGCTAATGTTGACCATGTGAATGTAGACGCTGGCTAGACACCCATGCCAGATGATAAGAAGGTAGCTAAAAGATAGGAATCCCAAATTTTAAAAATTAGCCTATTGATGGTGTCTTGGTTATTTTTCTATAGGTGTGAAGAAACACCATGATCAAGACAATTTACAAAAGAGGGTTTTTTGGGATGAGGGGGGCTTACAGTTCCAGAGGTTACAGTCCATGATCAGCATGGGGTGCACAACAAGAAGCAGGCAGGCATGGCTCTGGAGCAGTAGCTAAAATCTTACATCCTGATCCACAGGTATAAGGGAGAGAGATTGGAGTAAGCTTCTGAAACCTCACTTTCTCACCCCAGGTTCTAGTTTACTAGTTCTCAGTAGTAGAGGGGCACGTGAGGGACAGTTAATTCAAAGGAGGGTATCAGGGAATGCTTCTCTACAAAAATGGCCAGAGAGAGAAACAGACATGGCAGCAGCCAAAGCAGGCTTGTGTGACTCAAGTCAGAGAGCGAGTACCAAGCCTGAATTCGTCCTTCAAGTCTGTGCCTTGCTCCCATCCTCTAGGCCAGACATCTTAAGTGGTGTGGCTCCATCACTGAGCAAAAACAGAAGGGAAGTGTCTTTTCCCCAGAGCTCTCGGTCTGGGAAATGAAAGAAGCTAGTGTTGTCAGAGTTAGGAGAACAAGTGAGACAGTGTGGCACTGGCCGGGATGGAGAGGTGGGCAGAGGCCAGAGTGCTAATGTCCTGGCATAATGTCAGGATTCTAATACACCCAGCTGGGTGTGAAAGCTCGTTCCTATAATCCCGTCACTCAAGATATACTGAGGCAGGGAATTGCCTCGAGTTCAAAGCCAGTTTGGGCTACATAGCAAGATCCTATCTCAAAAAACCAAACCAACAAATAAATAACACAAAAGTACATGATCCAATGGGTTTGGGCTGCTGTTGCTGCTTGTTTGAAGGCAGGAGAATGTTCCCGAGACTTAATCCAGGGTCTCCTCCCTGCTAAACTCACACTCTACTCAAACAGTAATCCACACCCAAGCCCACAGGTTATTATGTAAGCAGTGACTCCCACCATGGTGAGTGCGTCATCTCCTCTCTATCGTTCACTTCTTAGAAGACCACACTGCAGCTAATCACAGTCCAGCACATGTTTCTTACAAATTTACAAATAATGCGACTCAGGAAACAATAATGGCTAGCACAGTGAGTGCCTACTGTGTGCTGACACTGGTCTAAGTACAGTCCATGTATTATCAACTCATGAATCCTAAAAACATACCATCTCAACTAGCTGGCTTAATTAGAGGCAATAGATTTACTTAGATCATAGGAGCCTGGATTTACCCGAGCATCTTACGAAATCGTTGTGGATAGAAGGGGACAGGGAAGAAGCAACAGATGAGGAAAGAACTAATAAGCACCAAGGACAGCTTCATATGCCATAGCATCTTTGCCACACAAGGATTTAAAGTAGCATTGACAGTGAGCTACAGGCTTAGAAATATTCAGACCTGAAAACTCTATTGATTCTATAGCAAAAGGATGGACAAACACCTGTGACCATCTCAAGGACTCTACCTGGGCTTGTTTGACAAACCAAGCTTTCTAAAGAACATTTTATTTCAAAATACAACAATCTCTCAAACCCAGCAAAAGCCCTTCCCTTTCTGAAAAAAATGTATATAAATAACTACTTTAAAATGTCAAGAATTTGTTATCTGGGATCTGCAAAGAGACTCGTCTGGTTGGCTTCTCGCAACCTGCTCTGCCGTGGCCTGACATTGCAACACAAATGGAAAAGGCTCACCTGTGGCCTCAAAGTAGCTGCACCTCCTTGACTAGGAAACTAGATAAATATCACACACAGAGGAGGCCCTGGGGAGCAGTCACCACCTGAGCATTAGCGATATGGTCACAGTTCCAGATGAGAAAACAACACCTGGCATTTTAAAAGATGAAGAATGACGAAGAGGCGCGTGTTTAGGCAGCTCGTCACTGTTAACAAGATAAGGCTTTAACCAAACTCAGTTTTAACTAACAACAGGGCTGGCGAAGTAGCACAGTTGGTGGAGTGATCGGTGGAATGAACTTGTAACCCCAGTTCTCAGGAGATGGAGGCAAGAAGATCAGTTACACAACAAATTCAAGGCCTGCGTGGGTTACATGAGACCTTGTCCAAAAACAAAAACAAAAGCAAAAAGACAAAACAAACAAACAAAAAATCCCTCAAAACCAAATATTGTGAGCCAGCTCATCCTTATTGGTCTGGCTTTGATGTCTGCCCTCTACATGTTTAAAAGCTCAGTCCCAGTATTGACACACAGTTGAGAACCTTCTGGAAGTGGAGCTCAATAGGAAGTACATAGGCCCTGGGAGGACTGCCATCGGAGTGAGTTGTGGAGCCTAGGTCTCTTGCTTTTTGCTTCCTAGATGGGGTGGTGAATAGCTCACTCTGCCAATGGCCTCATCAACAGTCCAAAGCCATGGAGCTGCTTGCTCTAAATTTGCACTCACCAAAACTTGAGCCCAAATCACCCTTTTCTTTTGGTCAGTTAATGGAGGTATTTTTTCTTCTTTTTGTTCTTTTATCAAAAATAGATTTTTCCCCTCACATAATACATTCTGATCACGATTTTCCCTCCCTTTAAATCTCCCAGCTCCTCCCCACCTCCCCTCCAAACTGGATCCACCCCCTTTCTGTCTCTCACTAGAAAACAGATTTCCATGGAAATATGATATGATACAACATGATATGATAAAACAAAACTAATCCATCAGAATTAGACAAACAAACAGAAGGGGAGAGATGAAGAGAAGGCACAAAGAGCCTCACTTGTTCCCACACTCAGGAATCCATGATAACACTAAACTGGAAGCTATAATAGATATATGCAAAGAGTAAAAAGATATTTATTTTTAAAAAAGAAAGAAGAAGCCGGGCAGTGATGGCACACACCTTTAATCCCAGCACTTGGGAGGC
>NW_021604596.1:9169057-9197934 GCF_004785775.1 Grammomys surdaster
TTCCCAGTAAGAGTCCATTGGAGGAAACTAAATTTCCATTTGAGTCTACTTCTTTCAGCTCAAGGACTCCATCTGCTGCAGCCCTGTGCAGGCCCTGTGCACACTGCCTGTCTCTGTGAGTTCGCATGTGTGTTGATCCTGCTGATTCAGAGGGCCTTGTTTTCTTGGTGTCCTCCATCTCTTCTGGCTCTTTACACTCTTTCTGCCTCTTCTTTCACAGGATTCCCTGAGCTCTGAGGGGAAGGATTTAATGGAGACATTTCATTTAGAGCTGAGTGTTCCAAGGTCTGAAGGAAGAAACTTCTCTGGCTATGGTTGAGCAAGGCACTGACCTTTGAGTACTAGCTGAAGTACTGATAGCAAGAGAAAGCAAGCTGGTTTCCTTTCTTCTGGGTACTAACAGAATTCCTGAGCTAACTACAGATTCTAAGTGTATCCATATTGAAAAGCTAACAATCAAGAGTCACCTTTTCATTGGGCATGCTGACCCACATCTGTGACCCTAACACTTGAGAAGCAGAGCAGAAAGATCAGGAGTTTAATGACTGCCTTGGCTAATTGTGAGTTCAAGGTCAACCTAAGGGACAGGAGACTCCCCCCTTCAAGAAAAAAAAAGTCTAAACAAACCACGTGCTGGTGATGGCATGTGGTTTAGTTAGTACTTAGCCAGTAGCCTGGCGATCTAGCATGTACAAAACCATATGGTCCCTAGAACCATGTAAAACCTAGCAAACAGGCTCGTCTCCTTAACTGCAGGACTCAGAGCATAGATGGAGAATCAGAAATTCAAACATCCTCAGCTCTGTACCTGAGTCAGCGGCTAGCCTGTGGAACAAGAGACCTTGCCTCAAAGGAAAGAGGGAAGTCACCTGGGCTGGCAAGATGGCTCAGCAGGTAACAGCACTTGCTGCCTGATGACCCGAGCTTGATCCCACATGAGGAAAGGAGAGGACTGATTCCCAAAGTTGTCTTCCTACACTTTACGTTCACTCATGCACGTGCTTAATATCTCCCCTTCCTCTTCTCCTCCCACCCGTGTCTCTCTCAAGTTACAACTTTCATTCTACCCACCAATTTCACTAAGACTAGAACTTCTGATGTGTGTCTTTAACCCTCAGCTGCATCTGGAACAATGGAAAATCCCTTGCCCTGCCTTAGCCACACATTCCCTAGCCCGCCCCCCTCCAAAGTGCTGGAAATTTATATAAGTAGGATATTGGATACTGGGCACCTTGCTTTATATCATTTTGTAAACTATGTTTAAACAAATGTAAACCAAAAGCTGGGATTCTGCAATTAAATCTAATTTTTATAGAAACCAAACAAAGGCTGTTATACACAGCTATTAGGAAGTTGAAAGAGCCACTCTGCTTGACAGTCCTGCAGAGCTTGAAACTGATAGGAAAGCCAGCCAGCATTCCTGTCAGGGAAGAGACAGGTTCCAGCCAGCCTCTACTTGTTTACATCTTCCTGGGGCCCTAACTCCTCCCAGGAAATTTGTCTTCCAGAAACCTAAAGCAGTCAGGTTTAACCCCAACTTTTATCCACAAATACATTCCACCATAAACAAGCTGGGGCTGCACTTACCAAATCTAATGGGTAATAATGTCAGTGCTCATCTCATGCTGCAGCAGACACCAAGCTCTGTCAGAAATGGTGTGTATGTGCACACACACACACACATACATATACATACATGACATATACATACTACACACACACCACACATACACACATGACACATATACTCCACACACACACACCACACATACAACACATACACACCATACACACTTACCCTACACACACATACACATGACACACAGCACACACACACTCCCCACACACATACACATGACACACATACACAACACCCCCCACACACACAAGGTCTCATGGGGAAACAACCTATTGGTTCTGAAGTCAGTCAGGTAGAAAGGCAGGCAGATCTGCTGAACCCTAAAATCAGCGATTTAACTATGCAGCCTATAAAGTAAATTTATGCTTAATGCATTACCTACAGAGTTAATATGAAAAATTTTAAAGTCAGTGCTAGGAGATGGCTCAGAGGGTTAAGGCCTGAACACCTGAGTTTAATCCCTGAACCATAAAGGTGGAAGGAGAGAGGTGACTCCACAAAGTTCTCCTCTGACTTCCATATGCATGCCATGGCATACACGTACACACATCACACAAACACTATGGTATTTTTTTATTTTTAACTATAAGAATATGCAATTTAGCTGGGCATGGTGGTACTTACTGTTAATCCCAGCACTCTGGAGAGAGGCAGGCAGATCTCTGTGAGATTGAGATCAGCCTGGTCTGCAGAGCAAGCTCCAGGCCAAGTTAGATCTATACAATGTGTATCAATACATACATACATACATACATACATACATACATACAATAAAACATAAAACTACAATTTACTAAAATTAAATGTATTTTGTAAGCTAAACATATATAGACTGTTATTTACTTAAAGGTATTCCTTGAAAATCAAAGATCAACTGATTTTATTTTCTTTAAGGTAAGGTATCATGTGACTCGGAGCTGGCCACTAATTCTCTGAGTACCCAAGGATACTTGAGCTTCTGATCCCCTTGCCTTCACCTCCCAAGTTCTGGGATTTCAGGACAGCATCACCTGCCCTTCTATAAGATAATTCTTTTTGCAATATGCTATCTGACACCATGCCACACCCAAAAGCCCATATAAACGCAAAAAAAGGAGCCAGGCATTGTGGTTGACGCCTATAATTCCAGGAATCTGAGAGGTCAAGACAAGAGAGGCTAAAGTAAGAGAATGTCCCAAGTCTAATGCTAGCCTGAGCTACATTGTGAATTCAAGACCAGCCTGGGCTCATGCTATGTATAGCAAGACCAGCAAGACCCTAAAACACCCTCTCCCTTCCAAAAACAGAAAAAAAACGGAGACGGGGGAATGTCAATCCATTTCTGATATTTCTCACCTTTCCCTCACCAAGCCATGACTAGCCCTCTCTCCATTACAGTCTGCTTTTTAAAAGGGCTCCTAAGCCAGAGAGAGACATCTCTCCTCTCGATTCCTCTGTAGTTTGTAGGCTGTGAGTTTTATGTCAACCTGAGTGTCTGGGAGGAGGAAACCTCAACTGAGAAAATGCCTTAGGAAGACCTGCAGGGCTCTTTCTCATTTAGGGATTGATGGGAGAGAGCCCAGCCCATTGTAGGCGGTGCCATCCCTGGACGAGTGGTCCTCAATTCTATAAGAAAGCCAGTAAGCAATACCCTTCGTAGCTTCTGCATCCATTCCTGCTTCCAGGTTCCTGCTCTGTTTGAGTTCTGGTCCTGACTTCCTTTAATAAAGGATAGTGATATGGAAATGTAAGTCAAGTAAACCCTTTCCTCACCAACTTGCTTTTTGGTCATGGTGTTTCATTACTTTTACAGAAACCCTGACTAAGACAAGTTAGTACAGAAGTGAGATTTTGCTGTGACAGACCTGACCATGTTGCTTTGGGGGTAATTGTGGAAGGACTTTGGGACTTTATACAAGAAAAGGATTTGAACGTTCAGTGCTTGGTGAGTTCTTCTGTGGAGGCAATATTGAGGGCAAGACAGACGATAAAGGCCTTGTTATGATCAAAAAAAATGTGGTGGTGGGGATACCTTTGGTCGACCCGTGCTGTGCCAAGGTGTATCCCTGAGAAATTAGGTCACACAACAGATCTGGTATCAGAGGTATATCGGGGCAATGAAAACCTAGGGTGGGGAGATAGAGACAGAGGCATGTGCACAGAGAGGGAGAGGAGAGAGACAGAGAGAGAGAGAGAGAGAGAGAGGCAGACAGAGAGAGAGAGAGGCAGACAGAGAGAGAGAGAGAGAGAGAGAGGCAGACAGAGAGAGAGAAAGAGAACAGAGAGAGAGAGAGAATAGAGAGAGAACTGGGGTGGCCTGTACACTAACAGGCCTATCTTGTGAAGTTTCAGAGGGAAGTTTAAAAGACTCTATCGGGTCCATTTATTATTTTGAATTAAGATCCTGTGGTTCTGGATAGGTGGGACTGAAGAATCAGCGATGATTAACAAGATACCAGGACCACCTTTGCTTTGCTGGGATGCTGGATGCTGCTCAGCCAGAGCTAAAACGTTAGCACTGATTAAGATGAGACCAGTGTTGCTAAGGTGAAATCTGTGAAGTGTTTCCTGACAGTCAGCACAACCAGAGGCGGACAAGGTTGCCTCCTCTCATGCTGGCAGCTAATAAGAGTGACCCAGGTAGTGTGTATTTTGAAGGGATGAAGGGTCATGGAGATCAGCTGAGGCTTGGCACTATGAGAGACCAAGAGTGGCCACTGGTGAAGGCGCAGTCTCAGTAGCTATTCAAGACCCCAGATTGGAGGGGTCATGCGAAGGATTTGAGGCTTGGCAGCATGAAGAGAGCCTATGAGAGGCTATTGGTGAAAGTGCAGCCCGGTTGCAGAAGACCCTAGTATTTTGGAAAAACTGGTTCAATGGGATGATGACCAAAGCAGCAGCAGCAGTGGAGTAGAGTCAGAAGACAAGGTGTTTGTGATGGAGATGGTGGGGCCAGAGATGGAGGAGCCCAGAAGATTGATCGCCAGTGAATCCCAGACATTGGATGCTGAGGTATTTACGCCTTTGATTAACCTTTGGTTTTGCTTTGACTTGATTGTGGTGACTGTTTCCTGATTCGTCCCTCTTTTTTTTTGGTTTTTTCGAGACAGGGTTTCTCTGTGTAGTTCTGGCTGTCCTGGAACTCACTCTGTAGACCAGGCTGGCCTCGAACTCAGAAATCCAAGTGCTGGGATTAAAGGCATGCACCACCACCGCCCGGCGATTCTTCCCTCTTGAAGTAAGAAAGAAAGTATTTAATTTTTATTTTACCGGCCCACAGTTGAGTTAAAATTTTAAAAGACTTTGAAAGTAGACATTGGCTACTTTAAAGAGAATTAATTTTAATGTGTTCAAATTTGTAAGGCCTACTGGATTTAAAGTTTTTTTATATTTTTAATGTGAGATTTGGGGGGATGAATGAGAAGAAAAGGTTGTGGCTTAATAGTGATGTGCTTGTGTGTCAAGCTGGCAAGGAGTCAGTTGGACTGGATGGTTTTCTGTCAGCTTAAGCTAAAATCGTCTGAGATGAAGAAACCCTAATTAAGAAAATGCCTCCATAAGATCTGTTGTAGGCAAGCCTGTAGGGTATTTTCTTATTTAGTGATTGGGGAGGGCCCAGCATTGTGGGTGGTGTCATCTCTTGGTCCTGAGCTCTGAGAAAGCAGAATGAGTAAGCCAGTAAGCAGCACCCCCAAAGCCATGGATTGCATCAGCTCCTGCCTCTAAGTTTCTAGCCTGTGTAAGTTCCTGTCCTGACTTCTTTGATGATAAACAATGATATGGAAATATAAATCAAATAAACCCTTTTCTACCTAACATGCCTTTTGGATATGGTGCTTCACTGAAGCAACAGAAATCCTAAGACATTCTGTAAGTATCTTATAATAAAACTTGGTTTCTTTTATAAAAACACTTATGAGGGGCTTAGAGACATGGCTCAGCAGTTAAGAGCACTTTCTGTTTTTTGCAGTGGACAAGGGTTCTTAGCATCCACATGACAGCTCACAACTGTCCTGGGGATCTGATTCCCTCCTCTGGCCTCTGAGGACACGAGCCTCCCATGTGGTGCACAGACATGCATACAGGTTAACACTCATACATATCAAAAAATAAACAAAAACCCATAAACTTATGAATGGGGGAAGGACTGAAAAAAACAAAAACCCAAAACCTGTATAAGAATGTTGACTATTACATTCCTAACAGCCTCAAATTGAAATAACCCAAAAGGATAAACTGTGGAATAATATTCGTGGCACACAAAGTAATGGTGAAAACAATGAGCCTCTCTCCCACTCTCCCTTTCCCCTTCTCCTGTCCCTGCCCCCCTCCTATTTGATCTCTTGGTTCCTAAGCGGCAAGCAGAAGGAAATGAAGTTAGTAGAATTTCCACCTAAATTCTATAACAGCTCCTAGACAAAAACTAAAAGTTGGCTCCTGGTGCGATTTTCACAGGTAAACATACATCCCTCACCAACTTAATGAGACTTTTGCTTGGTGCAAAGCGTCTTTACACTTAGGGGATTGTCAGTTTGAGATTGTGGATTTTGATATTAGGTCACTGGCTGGTGTCTAGTACTAAGAGTTCCTGTCAACACAGAGACGGGCAACTTCCCTCCATTTCCTAACAGCCAGGGTAAGAGTCCTCAGTACAAGGCAGGTACTCGGAGAGGCATAGCGCATGCGTGCTGAGCCAAAGGGCCACTTCTCTCTCAGGCCCCGCCCCCAAAGCGGCGTCCCGCCCCCTGAGCGGTACCCCGCCCTCTGAACGGCATCCCGCCCCCGGAACCTGGTGCGTCTTCTACAGCTGTGTCGCTATGGAAACGACTACTGCTGCTTTCTTTCCCGTGGCCATAAACGGTATGGCGGCTGGGGAGCCACGGGATAAAGGCGGCTACTATTTCAGATTCCTGCCTCAGAGAACCTTCTCGTCCCTGAGCTCCCGGGAGATCACCAGCCGGCTCCGCCAGTGGTGAGGGCCGAGGGGCGGAAGTGGCCATGCAGCAGGCTTAGGTCGGTGGGCTGGGGCCTTGGCTCGGCGCTCGCGTCCTGGGGTTCTTCTCTCCGTGTTCGTGCTCGTGTTCGGGGACTCGGTTCTGCGCTCCCTGAACTCCGGCCAGGACCCACTGACTTTTCCCCCTCTACTAGGTCCATGCTGGGCAGAATCCAGGCGCAGGCGTTCAACTTTGACCGGACGTTCCAGCCCTACCAAAAGGATGATTTTGTCATGGTTGGTATGCCGGGCCGGGGGGGGGGGTCTTTTGATGTTCTTGGGAACACTCCATGACGTGTTCTTAGAGTTTGGGAGTAATAAAAAGTGCAGGTTGGGTTTTTTGTTTGTTTGGTTTGGTTTGGTTTCTTAGGGGGCTTTTTGAGACAGTGACTCATTCTGTAGACCAGACTAGCCTGGCATTCACTGGGATCTCTTGCCCCTGTCATCCAAGTGCCACCTTGCCCACCTTGCCAATATCTTTTACCTACCTTCGGGATTCTGCCTTTGATAACTGTACAAATCTGTAGTTATTTTAGACAGTCTCACTGTGTAATTCTTGATGGCTCTGAACTCGTTCATCACTCATCGTCAGCATCCCCAGAGCTGAAATACAAGCACGTGTTACCGATTTTGACTGAAAATTGTAAGGGATTTTTTTTTTTTAACAAGCACATCTTGTTTTTAAATACTATTACCCGGCTTCACCCCTGACTTTATTATGCTTAACTCCAAATATTTCTGGTTTCTGAAAATCGCATTCACCCTGAGAAGTAGGCATCAGGCTCCAGCAGAGTGCCCGGACAGGATTTCTTCCAAAGGTTTTGAGCAATGGCCTGTTTGAAGAAGCCTTTAGCTAGAAGGGAATTCTTTAAAGAAGGCAAAGTTCATTCAAAGGTGTGAGTTTTTGATGCCCATCATAAAAACCAAGCCCCATCGTCGTCAGTGTTGCCTCCTACCCAACAGTAGGTAAAGTGTTCAGGTTTGTGAAGTGGCCTTCATTCCTTGCCATTGTCCTCTGAGCGTTGACTTCATAGTTGGCATGTAATCTACTCATTGTGACACTTTCTGAAGGCCCATGTGTGCTAGGAATATAGCAATATAGCTTCCTCAAAAGCTAGAGATAAAAACCTCTGAAGAATGTCTTGGGCCCTCACCAGCAAATAACATCAGTTATCTTACCCACCTCTGTGAGTGAGGAGGACAGGCAAACAGTCCATCCGATTGTCCCTAACTCCACAGTCACAATCGGACTGGCTCACTCCCGTGAAACCTGAAGAGGTGAATCCTCGCCTACTTCTTGCTCCAGCTGACTGGCTTCCTATAGTCCCTTGTCATGATCCTGTCTCTTCTAAAAACACCTGTGACTCTGAATCAGAGGTCTTTCCTATACCAGGATGACATTAACATCTACAATGACCTTCTTTCTGAGCAAACTTTGAGGTTAAAGAAAGGACATGAATTCTGAGCTACATTTTCCGATCTGTTTTTCCATAACAGGGCAAATTGGTCTCATAGTCCATTTCCCTTTATCTGTGGTAGGGTTTGTTTGTTTGTTTTTAGGTTTTCGAGACAGGGTTTCTCTGTGTAGCCCTGGCTGTCCTGGAACTCACACTCTGTAGACCAGGCTGGCCTCGAACTCCGCCTGCCACTGCCTCTCAAGTGCTGGGATTAAAGGCGTGCGCCACCACTCCCCGGCTCTGTGGTAGGGTTTTAATGCCATATTGTGACTTAGCTAGTCATGGATAGATTTTGATAATTTACCAGTACTGACCCTCTACTAATTTTTAAGATCAGAATTTTGAAGTGCTATGATTTTTTTTCTTTTTATTTATTTATATTTGAGACACGGTTTCACTGTGTGGCCCTGGCTGGCCTCAAACTCACAGAGATCTTATCTGCCTGTCCAAGTGCTGGGACTAAAGGTGTGTGCCACCACAACCAGTGTTTTTCTTTGATACTTTTTGTTGTCTCCATATATAACATTGAATGCACCTGTTTATACAGTAAGTACTTGTTAATACTTTCTTGATCTCACTTGGCAGTTGTTAAGATCTCATCCCAGATGATAAGGCACACACAGTTTCAACCAATCAGTCTCCACATCATCCTGAAGTAGTGTTCCAATAGATCTTGGTAGAAACTGTCCTGGGCACAGAGGGATGGGTCAGCTGATGGATCATGATAGAAGGTATACATTTCCTTTCCCTTCTTCCTTTGGTTGCTCAGAGTTCTTCAATGGGCTCAGTATTCATCCATAAAACTCAACAGATTTCTTTCCATAATTCCAAGCATTTCTTTCTAATTTTAAAGTTCCTCTTGGGCTAGGGATGCAGCTGAATTTGTAGAGTATTGGTTTAACATGCATAAGGCCCTGGGGTTCATCCCAGCACTACATACACCAGGCACAGTGCCATATACCTATAATCTCAACACTGGGAAGGATGGAGGTAAGTGGATCTGTTCAAGATCATTTTTGGCCCAGGCTAGCTCAAAGCCAAATAAAGTAAGGCTCATATTTAAGCTACTGGGGATCTGCACATGGTGACACAGCCTATAATTCCAGCTCTTTGAGCTAGTCTTAGGGTTACTCTAAAATGAGTGCTTGCTGAGGTCCTCATTTTCCACTAACCCTGAAAATGGCTCAGAAGTACTTAGGAGGAGACTTACGGATGAGATGAGATGCTTAAAGGAGGGGTAGACGAAGGAAGTGCTGGCTGAATCCCAGGGTTCTCACAAAGTTGACTAGAGTAGCTGACTTTACTAAACACATAAAAGATGGGAGAGTAAATGACGAAATTAAGTTTAATGTTAGGCATGTTCAGCTCCAAGATGCATGCAGGTGGCTGTCTCCTAGCTCATTGGCTGTAATGTTACTTCAGGGTCTCAAGAGAACACCATCAGATTAACAGGTAGAGCTCAGAGGCTCACCCTGCTGTGCCAGATAATGAGTTTTCCAAGTAAACAGTGACAAGCCTTATTTTTCAAAACGTTGCCTAGAGGCCTGCACAGGCTCCTGTGTCTACCTCAGGAACAGAATTTAGGCTCGTGGCTACATCCTGTTCAATCCTAGCAGATTTAGATGAGGCATACCAGCTCAAAATTCCTTAAGGAAGAGAAGGCCTGGTAAGGCAGCAGTCAGTCCGACACTGCATTCACAGGACTATGAGCTGAACTTGTAGCTCAGTGCAGCACCTACCTAGCAGGGGCAGGCCCTGGGTTCAACTCCCATTACAGGGAGGAGAATGACAGATACTTTTTCATGTTACAAAACACATTTATTTAATCTTTACGTGCATTTTGACATCAGTACCTTTGTTACTGCAAACCAGCTTATGAGTCAGCTAATCTCTTTGAAGAGAACATCATTTTACTAAAGTTGACATTTAGGAAGCCCCTGCAGATGCCTTGATGTCAATTCTGTAGCCAACAAAACCATTTACACATATACAGACCCCTTCTTTCTGTTTTTAAATGTGTTTTTAGAGATACAGTTGTAATTTCAATTTAAAAAAAAAAAACAAAGCCCCTTGCTTTGATTTAATAAGGGGCCTTTATAAGAATATTTCAGGAGGCTGGAGAGATGGCTGAGCATTAAGAGCACTTGCTGTTATTGCATAGGACCCAGCCTTGGTTCCCAGCACCCACATGGTGGTCACCTGCAGTTCCAGAGGTTACAGTGCTCTCTTCTGGTCCCCATACCTAAGGTACATTTATGCATGCTGGCCTAAACCACTAAACAAATAAAAATAAGTCTTTTTATAAAATCTATTTTAAAAACACACACACACATTTCAATTGGCTCCGAATCAATTCCTGCAAGTCTACTTCTGTTTATGATGTCTAAACAGGATTAAAGGAACTCCCAGTTTTTGAGACAGGCTGGCCTCATACTCTCCAGCCTCCTGCTGAAGACTATAAGCACATGTCCTCCTAGCTACTTGACTTAATTTCTTTTAATTAAAAAAAAATTCTAGTATTGTCTCTCTGTCTCTGTCTCTCTCTGTCTCTCTCTGTCTCTCTCTCTCTCTCTCTCTCTCCCTCCCCTTCCCCTCTCTTTCTTCCCCCTCTCTCTGTGCACACGTGTGTGTGTTTTATGTGCATGAGTGAGATTGTACCATAGTACACATGTGGAAGCCAAAAGGCAACTTTGAGAGTCAGTTTTTTTCTCCCACTCCATAGCACCTGGATTGGACTCAGATCCTAAGGCCTGTGCTGTTTTCTCTTCTGAACCATCTCACTGTCCCTTGGTTTCATTTCTTTTCTTTCTTTAAAAAAGAAAATTGAGTAACCTTTTTCTTGATTTAAAGTTCTTCTAGCCAGTGTGATGCTACACATCTTTAACTCAACATTTGAAAGGTAAGGGCCTCCAGAGTGCAAGGTTATCCTTGGATATGTAACAGGTTGCAAGTGTGTACAAGGCTAGCCTGGATACATGAGACACCCTATCTCAAAAAAAAAAAAAATAGTTCAAGCTGGACATAATGGCTCATCCCTGTGCTACTAGCACACAGTGTCGACGCTAGAGGATTAAGGTTTTGAGGGAAACTTTGGACAACACAACTAATTCAACGCTGGCCTGAGGTACAGAAGGAGACCTTGTCAAAAAAAAGCCAAGGGCTGAGAACAAGGCCCTGGGTTTGATGTCTAATACTTTTCTTCTTCTTCTTCTTTTTTCAAGACAGTTTCTCTGTGTAGCCCTGGCTGTCCTGGAACTCACTCTGTAGACCAGGCTGGCCTCGAACTCAGAAATCCGCCTGCCTCTGCCTCCCAAGTGCTGGGATTAAAGGCGTGCGCCACCACCACCCGGTGTCTAATACCTTTCTTAAGAAGGCAGTGAGTAAAGCAGAGCATTTCTTCTTACTTGGTATCAAATGGTATTTTATTAATTTTGTTCTAACATGCTCCCTTGCAATTTGTATTTTAGGCTTTTTTCAAAGACCCAAATGTTATTCCAAATTTGCAGTTACTTTCAGATTCTTCTGGACAGTGGACTACACTAGGTAAAGATTTTTATATTTTAATTTCCAAGTTACTATTTTAATAAAATTTTGCCTCATCAATTATCACTAGTGATTTGTATCACTAAAGTACAAATTGTAGCATCATGATAATGTGTGACCAGCTGTGTCAGGCCTTCCCTGCATCTCTGTCCTGGGAGTCTCTTGCTATCATCCTGGCAGAACACATCAGAAAAATTTTCTCTTAGTCGTTTAGAAAAATATGCATTGTATATTTTATATTTAAATATTCTGCTACAGGCAAGTCACATTGATATGAGTAAGAGGAAACATGCACTTCTGGAATTCATACATTAAGTGGGGGCATGTTGAGTGATACATGAAGATCTGGGTTCCATCCCCAGCGTAACAAAGTCAGGTGTAGTTGTACACACCTGCAACACCTGTAATCCCAACACTGGGGAGATAGAGCAGCAGGATGAGAAGTTTAAGGCCATCCTCTGATACATGGCCAATATAAGGAGAAGGATGGAAGGAAAGAAAGATGGTTCACCAGTTAGGAAATATAATGCCCTTCCAGGGGACCTGAGTTCACTTCCTAGCACCCATATCCAGCATAACACTATTGTCTATGACTCTAGCTCCAGGGCGTCCAGGACCTGTAGCCTCCATAGTACCTGTGTACACATGTACACACCCCCACATGGACTTATACACACTCGTGTAATTAAAGATCTTGAAAGAGTTAGTGTTCCAGGTTTTTCCATAGAAGTGAGAATGTGGTGAGGGAGATGGTCAGGTCAACCCAGAGAAGAAGGCTCAGGACAGTACCCACTGATGGGAAGGCCTGGGCAGAGCACTGCCACAGTTCTCATGGGGTTCTGACATTAGTTGGCTGCCCTGGAATGTTTTAGAATAATTACAAATAATAGAGAAATGACTTCTTAAAGGGGGACATTTCTCCAGATAATGCTAATAAGACACTAAAACAGTCCTGAGAAATTTTACTTTTAAAGTGTGTTTGTGTGTTTGGGTGTGCTCATGCGCACACATGCCTGTGCTCATGTGTCTGCACATGCAAGCATATGAAGATGAGGAGGTCAGAGGAGCACTTTCAGGAATCAGCTCTTCCAAACTGAAGCCATCAGATTTGCCAGGGGAGCACTCTTATCAATTGGTCCATCTCCCGTAAAAGACTTTTGAAAACCAACATGAACATCACATTTTAGATTCAAAGTTGAGGTCTTAGCCATGGAGCACATTATACCATTCCACTTAGAAAAGAATATGTAATACCAATTTGTGCATAAGTAAATTAGAGATTAGATGTTTTGTTTAGGGGGGGAGCCTTTTGTTAAAGTGTGTCTTGGTGGATCTCTAAGAAGCCATAACACAAAGTAACTTTTTTAGAGTATTAGTCAAGAACAAAGCTACAAAAAGGTTTCTGTTCAACTCAGCAGGTCAGATTTTATTGCTTTTGGCCAAGGACTGCTGCCAAATTCACAGAGCAGAAAGCTGGTGCAGCCTGATCTGCAGACTGCGTACAAAATTAAGCTCAGTTTCTAAACTCATGCATTTGCCAACCTAGAGTTTTCAAGAGCAAATAATCAGAGCTAGGTAGCATGGAGTTTTTAAAATGTTCATAATGACTTAAGCCAATCTCTTAAAAAGAAAACGAAGTTCACAGAAGCACCTAAACCCCCCCAGTTTTTTTTTCATGATTTTGTTTCTTAAAAATGTATTCTATGAGCATTTCATACATGTGTACAATGAGCTTTGACCATAACTCCTCCCCTACGGTCCCCTTCAACTCTTGTGGCTCCCCTCACCCTAACGCTTCCCACCTCCCACTCCCACCACCACCATTTTTTTTCTCAGTGAACTCTCCAGGCCTAGTTAGTAGTGCTGTCCACTTGTGCATAGGTGTGGGGCATCCCCCAGAGCATTGGTAAATTACCAGACGCCATACTCCAAAAGAAGAATGATCTCCCCCACCCCAGCCCCACTCCCCCAGACTGCCAGCTGCCAGTAAGTAACTCCTCAGTTAGGGAAGGGTCCTTGTTAGCGCCTCCGATCCGTTGGAATTTTAGCCAGCTTAGTCTTCTGCAGGTAGCCGACGCTGCTGTGGGATCATGAGTGGACAGGCCTGTTATGGCTCAGCACTTGGCCTCATCCCCCAGCTCTTAACATTCTTTCCACCTCCTCTACCAAGGTGTTCCTGAGCCCTTGCTGTTGAATTGCCAAATGACATGTATTCATGGTGTGTGTGTGGAGGTCTGAGCACAGTTTGCAGGAGTTGATTCTCCACCGTGCCAGTCCCTGGAATCAGACTCTGTGCTGACCTCGTTAGGTCCACTTCCCCTCTAAGCTGTTTTACCAGACCCTATTCTAGGCTGGGAATGAAACCCTGCACAAAGAGCTTCGGAAGTACCATGTGTGCCTCATGGGTAATAATTACAACTCTAAAATTAGAAACACTCACTTGGGTCTGTTTTTTAAGATGTGTTTTCTATTTATGTGTACATGTGTGGATGTGCACATGCATGCAGGTGCCTACAGAGACCAGAAAAGGGTGTTGGATCCCCTGGAGCTTTGGTTACAAGCACTGAGCTACCTGGCTGGGTGCTGAGATCTGGAAGAGCAGGGAATGTTCTTAAGCATGGAGCAGTCTCTCCAGCCCAGCAATCTTATTTTGAAGAGGGATTTCTTGTATGTTCCCAATGCTATTCAGCAGCCTGTCTTCTTTCCTCTCCTCTCATTTTCTGTTGCTATTATATTTCTGGTCGATTGGCATCTTCCCCTCAGTTTACATCTGGAGTGTTTATAAACAACAAGAACAACAACAACAAATCAAGTTTTTATGTTTCTCTGAGACAGGGTCTTACTCTATAGACCAGGCTGTTTGAAACTGTGTGCAATCCAGATTTAACTTTGAACTCAAAGCAGTCCTCAGCATCTGGAGTGCTGGAATTGCAGGCCTGTACCACCACATCCATTTTATGCAGTGTTGGGAATTGAACCAAGGGCTTCATGCATGCTAGGAAGTACTCCACCAACAGAGAGAGCTATGTCTCCATCCCCAGAAGAAGGCACTGTTAAGCAAGAAAGGACTGGAAGAGGAAGATTATAAAGGTTTTAGCATTGCTAAATTGTGGAAAAAATAAGAAACCTTATTCTGAAGAGGACACCAAGGATATGGTAGGAAACCATCTGATGAAGGGATCAGGGTGTGACTCATGGATGTAATCAGTCATTTCAGCAGAAACCAGAAATAGAAATAGGATAGTATCAGCAAAGATGCTGCTGGCTTGAACTAAGGAGCTCATGGGTGTCTTAGCCTAGAGGCTAGGCCATAGAACTCCTCAGCTTTCAACATGAAAGCTGTTTGTTTAAAAAAAAAAAAAAAAAGCCAGAAAGAAGGTGGTTCAGAGATGGAGAGAGGGCTCCGCAAATTAGAACTTGTGCTGCCCTTCCAGATGATCTGAGTCCAGTTCCCAGCACCCCATTAGGCCGTTCACATTCAGGGGCTCCACACACCTCTGGCATCTGAAGGCACCTGCACACATGCAAACACACCTCTCATAATTTTATAATCTCTTAAAAACAAAAGAGGTGAATCAGAGGTCATTTTCCTAGACCAAATAGCCTCTAATCTTACCATCAAAGACAGGGCCACCCATTCAGAGCTTGGAGCCAAGTTAACCCCTAGAAACCTTAGGAATTGGTTCACCTGGTGTCTGAAGCATTCTCCTCCAACCAGAGAGCTGTGGGAACACTCCCAGTAGTCCCAGAAGGCATAAGATAAAACTAAAATGAATTATCCTTGAGCCTAAGAGTGCAAGAATCTGTTTTCTCTCAGACTTGCTGGGAAACTGTCATCCAGTCCCTAGTCTTCGTCTTTCTGGTTTGGAGTGGAAATGGCTGTCCCATGTTCATCTCATTGCTATATTTTATTTTACTTTATCTTGGATTTCTCGCTCAGTAGACCAGGCTGGCCTGAAACTCAGAGATCCACCTGCCCCTGCCTCCTGAGTGCTGGGACAAAAGGTATACACCACCACTGCCCACCCCACCAGTGTATTTTCGAAGCACATATTTGATGTAGCAGGTTTACATACAGAAAGGAATGCTGCTTCAGAGTAAACTCTACCTCTATCTTACTCGTGTCCAATTCAGATGAAACTGAGCCTTAATGAGGTAAAGTCTGGAATCTTTTGAGGTAGGATAAGTAGTATTTTGCATGTGAGGAAACTGAATTTAGGATCTAGGAACAAAATCCTATTTACTAAATTGTATTACCCTGACTTCATCTGTTCTCAGTTACTTTCCAGCAGCCCCTGCACAGAATGCAGTTAGACGGGGTTAGGCCATTGTCCTGTGAACTGATAGAATGCACAAGTCCATGACAGATGGTCTTTCACATAGCCTGATTTTAATTTAATAAGTCAGACTTATTAAAATGGCATGCTAGCCATCTTGGGGTGCACACCAGTAGACCCTTCATGTTGGGGCTTGAGTGTGGCAGATGTAGGTTGCATGCAGGTTACTGCCAGTTCAGGGCCAGCCTGGTTTACAAAAACTGTTTCAACACACGCACCTGGACGTCACCGCTTCTCCTGTGTGGTGTCCACCAGCCAATGCCATGGACCTGCCAGGCTCTCCTGGAGGCCCTTTGGTCTTTCAGAAGTGCCCAGAGCTATTCCACCATAGTCTGTAGGCTTTTTACTTTATCTGCTCCCAAGAGGGTTGGGCCTCAGAAACAGCAGGCCCTTCTCTCTGCAGCACAGCTTTTGAAGTCACCGAAGCACACACAGTTCCTGGCTTCAGGCATTTTTCTCGGTCCCATGTCCAGGATTACAATCTGCAATGACAGCTTCCAATGTGAGCTGATGGATAGCCAAAACAGGAAGTGCAAACAGTTGCCAGGGTTACTTTTAAGCCCTGGCATGTCTCAGGCTGGTGATACAGCAGTGGCCTGTAAATGGACCTCAGCAGTAGCATGTGGAAGGCCTGGGTTTAGGTCCCAAGGCCTGCACCCCTTAGAAACAACAGGGTGGTCAGAAGACAAAAGAACGTCATAAGACTGTACGTAGGTTAAAATGGGGGTGACATTGATTGAGATGATAGTAAAGAAAAATTTGTCGTCATCTTATGGTTGTATAACTTATTTGTACTAACAGAAAGATCTTTGGTTTTTTGAGAGGGTTTCTCTGTGTAGCCCTAGCTGCCCTTAAACTTACTCTATAAACCAGGCTAGCCTCAAACTTGAAGAGATTCACCTTCTTCTGCTTCCCTTGTGCTAGGATTAAAGGCGTGTATCACCATGCTGATGAAAATTCTGTTTCTAAAAGAAATATTCAAGGAATAAGTGTAGCCTGGGGACTGGGAGGCAAAGAGGGAGGAGCCACGGCCATACAGGAAGCAGAGCCCAGAGCAGTTATCCCACACTTCCCTTTGGACATGCAGTGACTTGGTCAGAAGTGCTCTAAGTTTTACCTTGGCCAGGAAAACTTTCTGTGTCATACACACTGTCAGTGAGACCTAAAGGAGGCTTTGTAATGAAGAGAAAACATTTCAAGGCATCCTCAATGACTTCATAGCTGATAATTAATTAAATTATTGTTTTGTTTTTGATGTTTTGTTTTCTGTAACAAGGTCTCACTGTGCAGCCCTAGTTGGAACTTGCTTTGTTGATCTGTCCTCCTGCTTTTGCTTCAAGTGATAGAATTGTGGATGGAAGCCACCCCACTGCTCAGTTTTTGTTGTTAGCATTTGGTGTTATTGTGTATTTATCTGTGCACACATGCCCTAGGATAATTTTCAGGGGTTGGTTCTGTTCTTTTATTGTGTTGGTCCAATGGATTGAACTTAGGTCATCAGAATTGGTAGCAAACACTTTTATCCATTGTGCCAACCCTCAGTGCTTTGGTTTGCTGTGTGTGTGTGTGTGTGATCTTAAAGATTTATTTTATTTTTAATTATGTGTATGTCTATGTGGGTGTGTGGGTTTGAGTATAGTCGTGTCTATGGAGGTCAGGTGTCAGGTTTCCTGGGAACTAGAGTTACAGGGTCTTATGAGTCATCCACTGTGGGTGCTGGGAACTGAACTTGTGTCCTCTGCAAGAGCAGTACATACTCTAAACCACAGAGACATCCATCTCTCCAGACTATCCCTACCTCACACATACCCACCTGTTTTGAGACACGGTTTCACATTGAAGCCCAGGCTATCCTGGAACTCACCCTATAGCACAGGCTGTTCAAGAAAGCTAGTCTACTTCAGCCTCTCAAGGCTGGCCTTATATGCATAATGCTACCATATCTTGCTCTAAATTTGTATAATATGAATTATAGAGCATTTAGAATTATGAAAACCCAAAATATGTGAAGTTTTATGCTTTCATGGGCAATTCTACACTTGATCTTTGCCAAAAGGCAAAGTTTTACAGGCAGTTTTGACATCAGAGTTTCAGTAGAGTGCATGTTGGCATGCAGGATCCCTGAATTCTGTTCCCAGCCCCAGATAGTGCTGGGCATGGTTGTACATACCCGTAATCCTACCACAAAGAGGCAGAAGCAGAAGCTCAGAGGGTTAAGGTCATCCTCTGCTGCATGATAATGTCATGGTCAGCATGGGTTACAGGAAACTTTGTCCCAGTACCAACACACACACTCGCACACAGAGCTGTCTATAAATCCCTTGCTAAGCACACAAAGTATTTTGCTGTAAGGTATTCTTACAGAAAATTCTTATTTAGTTTATGTCCACCTAGTTCTGAAATAAGAATCTATTACAAATTGGTTTTTAGCTTTTGCTTTTTGAAACTTGAGTATCACCCTAAAGCCCATAATGGTTTAGAACTTATGCAGCCATGCCCATCTTCAAACTTGTGACAATCCTCGGTGTTACCCTTCTGAATGCTGAAATTGGCTCTAAAGGTGTGTGTGTGTGTGTGTGTGTGTGTATTTTAAGATTTATTCTCCACCTCCTAGCAGGGGCAGGGGGTGACAGACACATGCCTTTAATCCACCACAAGAGAAGCAGAGGGAGTCAGATCTCAGAGTTCAAGGCCAGCCTGGTCTGTAGATGTAGAGGGAATTCTAAGACAGTCAGGGTTAAACAGAGAAACCCTATCTCTAAAAGAAAAAAAAGGAAGGAAAGAAAAGATTTCTTCTTTTTTTATTTTATATCTCTGTGTTGTTGTGGGGTACCTACTGAAATCTCCTTGGAGCTAGAGTTCTAGGTGGTTCTGAGCCACCTGAAGTGGGTGGTTGGATCTAAACAGTGGTCCCCTGGAAGAGCAGCAAGTGCTCTTAACCACTGATCCCAAAACTTTATTTCAATTTAAAATGTATCGGTAGTAGTAATAGTGTGTCTCTATGTCTGTGTGCGTGTGTCACAGAAAGCACCTTGGAGGTGGGTTTTGTCATTTTGTGGTAGTTGGGGACTAAACTCATGACTTTGTGCAGCGCTTGCAACCACTGAGCCATTGAGATATGTGTCACATTTGGTTAATTCTTTGAATGTGTACATAATAATTGATTTTAGAAATAACTAAAAATGGGGACTGGAGCCATGCATGGTGGCACGCATCTTTAATCCCAGCTCTCAATGACAGACAACTGCGAGTTTGAGGCCAGCTAAGTCTATAGAGTGAGTTCTATTACAGCCAAGACTACATACCAAGACTTTGACTCAAAAACAAAACAAAGAAAACAACCAGAGGAATGGAATTTGAATCCAAGTCATATGGTTTATAACTGCTTGTCACTCCAGCTCCAGGGGATCTGGTGCTGCCTTCTGACCTCCATAGACACCTGCATACACATGCCAGACACACAGACACCACATAGACACATAAATAAAAATGAAGGATTAGAAATAACTAAAATCACTAAATTTACTTTCACATCTTTATTCTTTATAAAATATCTTCTTTCAGGAACTGAAGTGAAAAAAATTGAAGCTATAAATGTTCCATGCACACAACTTTCAATGTCATTTTTCCAACGGTTATACGATGAAAATATTGTACGAGAAAGTGGACACATTGTCAAGTGCCTAGATGCTTTCTGTGACCCATTTCTCATTTCAGATGAACTGAGAAAAGTAAGTAAAGAATTTTAAAATTCACAGTGGAACTTTATTGAAGGAAATATAAAATATCAAAACCCAATGCCTGAGTAAAACTCTTAAGCTACGTCTAGCTAGTTGATATGACCAGAGATAGCATTTCTTCTCAGTGTATGTACTTCTTGATTTATATCATTCAGTCAGATATGACGGACATGTGATAGTAGACATTTGGAAGACACTTCTTCTCAACAGTAATCTGCCTCAGTATGTCTACAGTTCACAGGTAGAGAAACTCTGACTGATTTAATGAGTAGTTATTGTCTTCTGTAGGAGTCTTTAAATCAAATTCATATTAAGAATATATATGGAAGACTAGTTATAGTGCCACATGCCTGTAATTCTACCACTTAAGCGGTGGAGGCAAGGGATCAGAAGTTCAAGGCTAGCCTGGCCTACATAGTTACAGGCTATTCTGGGCTATATAGCTAGACCTGTCTCAAAAAAAAAAAAAAAACTCCACCAAAGTAAACTAAATACGGAGCTTAGGACATAGTTTTGAGAGTTCTTCGTCTAGTCAGAAGGCAACATCAGACTCCCTGGGGCTGAAGTATGCACAATGCCTTGTGCTTGATCCTTACCACTTCACAAATGTGGCATGGTGACACGTGCCTATTAAACTAGTAGTTTAGGATGGCCTTGACCTTCTGATCCTGTTTCCATCCCCCCAATACTGGGTTTACAGAATGCACCATTACACCATGACCGTGATTGGTTCTCCAAATAAACCTAAGGTTGGTCTGGGAGTGTAGTTAAATGATGGAACATGCACTGTCAGAAACATGACTCTCTGTGTGATCCCCAGTACACAAAAGTACTAAGTTTAAAATACTCATTTTAAATATATATTAAAACTCCCAAAGCTTAAAATCATACCCATAAATTCAATATATTACATTTTATTAAGATGATTTTTTTTAAACCTTAGGTTTTGCTCATGGAAGACTCTGAAAAATATGAAGTCTTCAGCCCAGTGGAGAGGGAAGAGTTCCTGTTCTGTCTTTTTAAGCATCTCTGCCTTGGAGGGTCCCTTTGTCAGTATGAAGATGTGCTAAAGCCATATCTGGATACAGCGAAGCTAATCTATAAGGATCTGGTGAGGTAATGTTCTCACTGTGGAATTCAGTTATAAGCGGCTGGAACCACCCAGTGTGGCTCATTTTCATATTGGCAACAGCTCCAGCCTTTTGTAGCTTGCCTCTGGCTTCCGGAAGCAAGGATTTCATGACTATGGCTTGTTTTTGCTTTTGTTTATTTGTTTGTGGGGTGATTTTTTTCTTCCCAGTGCTGGTATTGAACTCAGGACATTGGACCATAGGCAAGTGTTCTACCATTGAGGTAGCAGCCCTGACTCAGTTCTTGTGTGGTTTGGTTTGTCTTGTCCTGTGAGACAGTTTTAAACTGCAACTCAAGCTGCCTCTCTGTAGTTTAGGCAGTCCCCTGCATCAGCAGCTCAAGTGCTGGTATCCAGTGCCCAGCTCCCCAGACTTAGTCCCCAGTCTTTTCAGTCTTGTCCTTTTCTCATGCAGACCTGTCACTCACTCTGTCCCATCCAGTCCTGTGTTAGCCACTGCATACCCCATCCCTCTCCCTCCACTGGTCCCTCCCTTACTTTTTGAAGCTCAGTTCAAGAGTAAACTATAAACTTGAGCCTGGAGAGATGGCTCAGCACTTAAGAGAGTCCGCTACTTTTCCAAAGGACCCCAACTTGGTCCCAGAACCCACAGGCAGCTTACAACCACCTGTAACTCCAATTCCAGGGCATCTGATGCCTTCTTCTGGTTTCTTTCAGCACTACATTCATGTGGTATACATACATATATGCATAGAAGTGAACTTTTATACACATTAAATATAAAGCAATCTTTATAAAACATAATCTCAAGATTATGAATTGGGGCCATGACTATAATTCCAGCCCTGAAGAAGCAGAGGCATGAGGATCACTAAGGTGCTAGGCTATCATGTTCTACATTCTGATTCCAGGACAGTCAGAGAAACAGAGGCAGCAAAATGTCTTGGCAGGTAAAGGCTCTGGCTGCACTAGCCAAACAAACTGAGCTCCATCCCTGGAAACCCACGGAAAGGAGAAAAGAAGAGATGCCACTATGCTGACCTCAGACCACCACACTGGTGCTGTGGAAAAGAAAGAAAGGAAAAAGAAAACATTTCAGAAAAGCATGCATGTCCATCACAGTCAAGTGTGTTCTGCCCACTTGTAACTCGTGTGAACTCAGGAGACTGAGGTCTTCCTCTCTGCAGCTCACTATGCATGCACACGATACCGCTCTACCGCATTAGCCTGTGGAATGTCTCGCCACCCTGTGCAGTGGAGAAGGGTTCACTGAGATTTGAAACAAACAACTCTGGAACTTAAACACTACAGGAATACTCTTTCCCGTAGACACCTCTTGTAGTCTAATCTGCAACTTCCTCTACATTTTAAAATGGTTCTGTTAGCATATCTTAGTTATACTAATAATGGGTTTCATCAAGACAACTTAATTATAAATGTGTGTAATGTACTTAGATGTATTCCTCTATTGCCCTCGTTTACATTTTTGCGTATTAAAAGTTTTTAAAGACCTGAAGAGTAACAACAATTCATAAAAAGAGCAGGTGAACTGATGACATCTTATTTTTATGATTTATTTGTATGTGTATGTATGTATAAGCCTAGTGAGGGCAGAAGAGGGTGTTGTGTCCCCTGGAGCTGGAGTTACAGGTTATAAGCCACCTGATATGGACTCTGGGAACAGAACCCAGGTCCTCGGCCAGAATGGTGGGTTCTCTGAACCGCTGAGCTAGCTCTCTTCAGCCCCCAGGCTTGTCATATTTTAAATGTGCCTCTGTTTTCCCCATCTTAGTGTTCGGAAACATCCTCGAACCAAGGAAATACAAATTACCTCTTCTGTCTTTAAAGTAAAAGCCTACGTGAGTATTGAGCTTTCATCACAAATACAGTTGCTATCCTTGTGGCTTATGCCATCCACTGTGTGTGTCTGTTATGATGGTGCTAAGTACTTATGAAAATCTAATGTGACAGGGTTCAGCTTCATGGGGAGTCAGGCCAGGAGCCTGCAGTCAGGAAGAGAGAAGCAGAGACTCTGGAGGAACACTACCTACTCTGCTTTACTATTTTGCTCTGAGAGAATAGCCCACTCTACTTTGAGCACTAAGGGTTTTTTCCAGCCCAAAGTTCCAAACTCTTCCCACAGTCCTTCCCAATATGGCATGGTCAGGTCTGTCACAGCAGTAGCCACTAATCCTGGCATCACCTTGTGTGTTCATTTGCTCTCTGCTGTTTTGATGGAGCATGGATCTGAGCCATCTTAGGGAAGAGAGGGTTCTTTGTCTTACAGTCCAGTCCACTGCTGAGGGAAGCTGAGGCCGGAGCTAAAGCACATTCCATAGGAAAGTGCTGCTTACTACCTTGCCCCCTGGCTTGTTCAGCCTGCTGTCTTATGTGATCCAGACCACCTGCCCAGTTTTGGCACTACCACAGTGGGCTAGGTTCCTCCTACATCCATTATTAATGAAGATAATGCCCCACAGACATACTCACACACCAGGCTGATGGAAGTAATCCCTTAAGAGAGATCCTTTCTTCCCGAAGCTAGTCTAGGTTTGGACCAAGTTGACGACAACCAAGCAGCACATGTGGCAGGCACGTATACTCACTGTCTCATTAGTCCATAAAGTGCTTCTCTTAAACTAACAGATGTGGAAAAGTACAAACTTAGAATCCGAGCACTCAGGGGACTGAGGCAGAAGGCCATCAAGCTCTAGTCTAGCCTGGACTACATAATGAAACCCTATCTCAGCACACACACATACACACACACCCTAAATTAAAAAAAAAAAAAAAAAAGCAAGCCAGGCATGGTGGCTCACACCTGTAGTCCAGCACTAAGGCAGTATTGCCATGAGTTTGAGACCAGCCTGGGGCATACAGTTAAATAAAACAGCAAAGACTGCTATAGAAAGTAGCATGGAAAGACTATGATTGGACCACACAATCCTTAAGACCATGAAGTACAGTTGTGATACATGTGTGTAATAGATTTGTACTATTAATAATACTATTGATGGATTATTGCCAATTTTTTATCTAAAATTTTTAATATATGTTTAATGATTTTCTTTGTTTATTGAGACAGACATCTTTTCATGCACTCCAGGCTGGCCTCAAACTCAGTCCTTCTGTCGCAGCCTCAAAGGGCTGGGATTAAAGTTGTGTGCCATTATTCCTGGCTATGTTTCATGATGCTTGGGCTGAAATATGTATGATAGTCAAAAACTTCAGTGTAGTTGAATACTAAATAATGACAGCTTCTCTTTTCAGGACTCTGTTGGTGTGTGCTACCCTTCACCTAAAGAGCATGAGCAGACGTTCTCATATTTCGTTGTGGACCCCATCAAGCGTCATGTGAATGTCCTGTACCATTGCTATGGTGTAGGGGAAATGGCTTAGTAGTGTTTAAGCCATCTGTTATACTGTTCCTTAGTTTGTTGTGTCTGTCTCTGTGTCAGCACTAACAGGTAGATATATGGGCTCTTTGCAGACTAATCGAAGGCCACTGTAAAGAGCCCATTTTGAGCTGAAGAGAGCAAGCACTAAAGTGCCTTTCTCTAAATTTGCCCAGCATGCTCATGCTGGAATCCCAGATAGATCCTCTTCAAAGTAGAAAGTCACAAGTTCATGTTTGTTTTATTAAGATACAGCCACATTCCTAATTTCCTTTTTTTTTTTTTAAATTGTTCTTAGTTTCTTGAGGAAGTGTCTCATGTACCCTAGGATAGGTGAGCCTTGAACTCACTATGTAGCTGAGGCTGATCTTGAACTCCTGACCCTCTTGCCTCTACCTCTTGGGTAATACAAACATGTACCACCAGGCCTGGCTCTATGTATACCCTTTGGGAAGCTAGTTAATTCTGGACTAGAATTGAAACATTAAACATCTCTACGACCAGTCATTAGTGTGAATTAATATGATTTTTTGACTTCAGTTCATGTAATTACATTTTTATCGTTGCAGAAAGGTTTATGTCTTGCTGGCATGATAGTGCATGTCATCAATCCCAGTACTCAGGAGGGAGCAGCATCGGTTCTCTATGAGTTCAAGGCCAGCCTTGTCTACAGAGCAAGTTCTAGGATAGCCAGGGCTACACAGAGAAGCTCTCTCTTGAAAAGAAAAGTAAAACAATATTTATATCTCTACAGATAGGAAAAACATAGAATTCTTTTGCTTCATTTTTCCACTTAAAATCCTCAGTTGAAGATAATTGTAAACTCTTGGGGCTACAGAAATGACTTTGTGATTAAGAACACTAACTGTTCTTCCAGGGAACTCATGTTCAGTTCCCAGCACCCTCAAGGCAGCCCCCAGCTGTCTATAGCTCTCCTTCCAGGGGACCTGACAAAACACCAATGCACATAAAACAAAAATAAATAAATTTTTAAAAATAATTGTAAATTCTTATTATGTAACAAAATAAAACTCTGGCTGCCACACAGTTTCTAACTGATACGTAGTAGTGAGACATACACTATGAGGTATATGGCAGGTGTTGCCGATACTGGAACCCATCGATCTGTGCATGCTAGACAATTACTAATCTACTCACTGTTACATGCCAGCACAAGGTCTAATGGAGGTAGTCTGGCCTCCAGCCTAACGTGTAGCCAAGCATGACCTTGAGCTCTTGGTCCTCCTGCCCCTGCATCCTAAGTGCCAGGTTACAGTTAGTTATAGGCCACCAAGAACTCACTAGTCCTTGAATTTTAATTCTACGATTATTTATTCTGTGACCATGAGGGAACTATGTAAGCTTGCTTTCCTTCATTGCCTTTTCTGTAAAATGGAAGAAATAATAAAACCCTTTCATAAATTATAAAAATTAAAATATACTTCAAATGTACAATGTTGCCAAGTATATAGTTTAAGGCTATACTTATGCTCAATTAGGGAAATACAAATAAAACAAAAACTCAAAACAAAACAAAAAACCTGAGAAGCAAATTATCTGCTAGCCTTCTTGGGGTCAGAATTGCTTTTGTACAGATTACTGTTGCTTAGACAAGCATGTAAGCAAAGGGAGTATTGCTGCATCGCTCCCTGGGTCCAGAGGGTGTGAGCTCCTCAATGAACTGGGATACCAAACTCTCAGTTGTTGTCAGTTTTTAAAATGTGTATTAGCCTGCATTTGTTTCTAAGCACCTTGTGTATACCTATTGCCCAAGGAGGCCAGAAGAGGGTGTCCGGTCACCCACAAGTGGGGCCACGGCCAGTTTAACAGCCATGAGGGTACTGGGAACTGAACCTGGAACCTCTGTAGGAACAGTAAGAGCTCTTCCTGCTGGGCCCTTCTCTAGGGCTTTTTGTACTTCTTGTACTAAACTATTTGGACTAAATTATTTTAATGCACTAATTTATTTTCTATTTACCTCTCATAAAAACAGGGCCTGTGTCTAGTTGTTGTGTTTTATATTAATTTATTTGTTTTATGTGGAGGGTTTGTTTGAGGAAGGGTCTCACAGTAGTTTGGAATTCACTACATAGACCAAACTGGCCTGAAACTTGTATAGTCCTTGTGCTACTGCCTTCAGAGTGCAGGGATGCAGGTGTGTGGTGCCCCAGCAGCAGCAGCCTTGTCTGCTTTATGTTTCCTGGCTGACAGGTCATTTGAGAAGACAAGCTATTCCTTAGAGTGAACTTGTTGAGCACGTGGAGTGAGGCATAGGGTCCTTTAGGAGCAGGGGGCACAAAGACAGAGCCCCTCTCCAGGGCTTATGAGCCTTCCAGCCAGCCATTGTCTACAGACACATCTTAAGCTCTCTGCTCAGTCCTTCCAGTTATCTCCAAAGTGTTTGTTGAAGTTTTTGAACTGTCAGAACCTGTATTTAGCTGTACAGTATGGGGTGGGATATGGAGCCTGGGAACAGGCCTCAGGCCACACGATCCCTGGAAAATAGCAACAGCCTGTAGAAGCCATTTAAAAAAAAAATGCAAGCTGAGTCAACTGAGATTAGAAAGGTTGTCAAGGTTCAGACAGCTGGCCATGTGACAGCAGACATGACCAGTGTCATATGAATGGTATTCTGGGACTTCAAAACATTCTTCAAAAATCCTAGATGCTACTTAAGGAAGAAGATCTCAGAATTATAATTTGGACATTAGATAGAGACGTAGGGAAGGCTGGGAAATGCTGGATGCTATAGTTCCCATGAGCGAAAGTGAAAATACAGGCATAGGCACAGGAGGCTTGGGAAGCTCATGGGCACCTATGAGGGTGCCTGACATGGTAGTGCCTTGTTCAGCACTCTGTGCACATGGAAGGCAGCTTCCTAGGGACCTCCTCACTGAAGCCAGAAATGTCTCATGGTGCTGAGAAATTTCTTGCTCTCATAGGTGTTGTACGTAGCCACCATCGGATGATTGAGTGACATGGTGGCCTCATAAAGTACCTTGCAAAGATTACTCTCCCACTGATGAGCTAAAGAAAGTCCAGAGACCAAAGAGATGCTTGGAGCTGTCAAAGCAGCAGATTGACCAGTTTTAAATTTAGACCAACTACCGGCTGTCATGAGTTAAAAACAGTGAATGAATACTTAGGAAAAACAAATCAGGCTGGGGATGGAGCTCCTTTGGTAGAGTGATTCTTTGCAGGCAAAAACTCCTCAGACACCAGAGAAGTGCAAACAGGAGAATCATTAGTTCAAGGTCATCTGCAGCTAGATGCCGATCTTGAGACCAGCATGGGAGACCAACAAAAATAACAACAAAAAAAGCAAAACCCAGCAACAACATGGAAATGATGGGCCGACAAGATGGCTCTGTGGTGAAAGGTGCTTGCTGATAAGACTGACCCCAGAACCCTAACAGTGTAAGGTGACAACTGTAAGCTGTCCTCTGTCCTCCACACCCTTACCACAGCTCTTGCTTGTCTACTTGTATACAACACACAATAAATGTTAAATCAGGGCTTGAAGCACAGCCCCATGCTAGAGTACTTGCCTGGAGTGTATAAGGTCCTGGGTTCAATCCCAGCACTGTAAAACAAGAAATAGAGTAAGACAAAATCCAGTGTGGCCCAAAAGAGGAAGAGTTAGCAAAATGAATGAATTGTGAGGTGACAGGGCTCTGAGGACCCGGAAGTGGGATCTGTGGGAGGAAGCTGTGGTTAGACAGGGGAAATCCCTTAACCGAGCCCTCCCTTTTTCTTTATTCTCTGGCCTTTATGCTCTGATTCACAGCCCCATGGGCATTGTTCTAAATCATGCTTGACCAGCTTTGGTCCTTCATGTTTTTCAAAACAGGTTTGCAGCTCCTAAAAGCTGGTTGGAGGCTTCTTAAGGAACAACATATCCTAAATTCTCTTACCCAATTAATCACCACTAAATATTACAAACTAATATAGCTGGGTGTGGTGGCACTATAGTCCTAACACTTGGGAAGTGTGAGTTCCAGGCCGGCCTGGGATATAAAGTCAGCCTCTATCTCAAAACAAAATCTTGCACTTGGGAAGTAGAAGCAGGTAGATCTTTGGTAGTTTGAGGCCAGCCTGGACTACAGAGTGAGTTCCAAGACAGCCAGGACTACACAGAGAAATCCTGCCATGCAAAACAAAACAAAAAAAACTAGCATTCATCCTATGGATGTTTCTTATAATTGCCTACTATGTTCTAGCCACGGTCCACATATTATGTATGAATAATATTCTGGAGTGGTGGTTCACAAGTGTAGTCTCAGTACTAGAGAGGTCAAGGCTCATAGAAGGGGTGGTGTTGTTGCAAGTGAGGCCCCCTGTCTGCAGAGCAATGCCTTGACTAAAACCAAAACAATATGGGGCTGGAAAATTGATTCAAAGGTTAGGAGGAATTGCTGGCCTTAAAAGCAACCTGAATGTGGTGCCTAGCACACGTGTGTCAAGCTGCTCACAGCCATCTGGAACTCTAGTTCCGGGGGATCCAATACCCTCTTTGACCTCCCAAGGTAGCTGCATACATGTGCACACATTCACACATTATACATAAATTTTTAAAAAATTTTTCAAAGAATATGCTCTCCTCTTGTTCTGCCCATTCTCTACAAAAAGGTTAAAATTTTAAAGGTACGTTTTTATCTGTGTGTGTGTGTGTGTGTGTGTGTGTGTGTGTGTGTGTGTGTGTGT
>NW_021604596.1:9197944-9206934 GCF_004785775.1 Grammomys surdaster
GTGTGTGTGTGTGTGTGTGTGTGTGTGTGTGTGTGTGTGTGTGTGTGATGTTCAAGTGCTCATGGAGGCCAGAAATGGTGTCAGATCCCCTGAAGCTGAAGTTCAGGTAGTTTTAAGCAGCCCAGTGTGAGTGCTGGGAATTCATTCTGGTCCTGTGGAAGACTGCTAAACACCCTGAATCCCTGCAGTATCTCTTTAGCTTTGATGTAACTTTCAAGGGAGTACTGCACACTTTGAAAGACCCCCGTGACCATTATGTGGGAAATAAGTTCAAGAGGCCACACAGAAGTGGGAAAACAGCATCTAACTAATGACTAAGAAAAGCACCGTGAGCCAAGTAGCTTTGATGAAGATGGAGTGTTATAGGAAGAACTGGGCCTCTCCCCGGCTTTGTCTTGCAGTCTTAACTGCTAGTACCCTAGAGGGTAACTGTTTTCAGAGATAGTGTCTATAAAGAGATAATGAAAATACAGTTAGGTATTATGGCTATACCCATATGGGTAGGTCAAGCTTTTTGGTGTTCTTAGAAGGAAAACAGGTTAGAATGAAGACAGGAGCTGGGCAAGATGTCTCAGCGACCAGGGGTTTGTTACATAAACCTGGCTAACTGAGTTTAGTCCCTAGAACCCACAATGGGAAGAGAGAACTCCTAAAAGATATCCTGTGGCTTCCTCAATATGTGTCACATACGCACATAGACACAATGACCCAGACACATGACACACACACCCCAGCCCCAATAATAATATGTCTTTTAAAAGAATAAAAACTAAAAGGGAAGAATGTGCAAAAACAAGGAATAAAAACAAGGATTAAACCTCACAAGAAACCAATCTCATAAAGGCTTTGACCATGGGCTTCAGGCCTCTAGGCCTGTGTGGAAAGTTTTGTCTTAAATTGCCCAAGTCTGCATAGTTTATTGTGACAGCCTTCCAAAATAATATATGGAGGAAAGTAGATGTGTTTCAGATCCAGCCTTGAACCCAGAAGCAGTTTGATTTGCTGGTGGATTTCAAGAAGTTTTGTGTGCTCCTGGTTTAGAACTTTTAGAACAATTGGAAATTAGTGTGGCAACAACAGTGAGCAAGGACTTTGAGATCAAGAGGGACTGGGGTCAATGGGACGAGAGGCATACTGTGTAGGGGGAAGCCTTGGGAACCAGACAAGTGTGCACATGACGTTCCCATTGTTAGCTTCTTCACAGCCGGTGTTACTGGGAGGTACACAGTGGGAGCCAACACGGTTTTCAGTGGGTGAGCAAGGATCACCACACTGCTTGAGAGAACTGGGGTGGAATGGTAAAAGATTGATGGGAACAGGAAAGACAAGATGGAGACTGGGAGAGCAGCCAGGAGCTGACTGGAAAAACTGAGATGTGAGTTGAGAAGGGGCTGATGTCCCTGAGAAGGTCAGCAAGACTAGGACACCTCAATAGCGCACACACACGCACACACACACACACACACACAGCAGCAGCAGCAGGCACACCTCATCTACCATTTTCTACATAGACAGCAATCCTACCTCTTGCCTCTTAAAGCAGCCTATTTAGGTCAGGATTGGTACTACACTTGCTTTGTATAGAAACTGAACAAGTGTATAATAAAAAAGCAATCTGACCTCCAGTTCATGATAATCCTCCTGCCTCTGCTTCATGAATGCTGGGGTTGCAGGCATGCACCACCACACCCAGCTAGAGAAGTGATTATGTTTTTTCTTTCTAGTGAAGTACCTTAGAACCGGGAATAATTCTTCATCACTGAAGAGCTCTATGGTCTGAGCAAATCACCAGTATATCCAAGAAGCCTCTGTGATGAAGGGACTGTTGCACAGAAGCACCACACCACGCCTCAGTGGCAGCCACACGTAGGAAGTTCTCAGTACCTTTAGCAGCTGCCCTATCAAACAGTACAGAGCAACTCCCTGGAACTTCAGGTTCTTCCTCCAAGCTTGTTTGCCTTCTAGTTCCAACACACTGCCATTCCAACTCAGCAAATGGATTGGCTTCACAGAACAGAGCAAGTTCTGACCTCCCCAAACAAACATATTACTGAAGAATGTGACATTACACTTTGTACAGATAGAGAAGGAGACATGGATTAATCAGATGGGTGTAAATGATGTACTATCCATGGTGTATACTGTACCATTAGCTGAAGAGGACTCAGAGAGCTGTAGGGGATGACAAGGGTTGAGACATGGCCTGAGTCAAGGTTAAATAACTGACACTGTTAAGAGAGAAAGAAGTAAGCTTTACCACGGTGTTCCTGCATGAAAGGTGATTTAATAGTATCAGTCATTCATTACTGATCAGACAGAACCCAAGATGTTACAGAGTTATTAACTTATTAAGAGTTATTTCCAGATTTTGGAGTTTTAAATTCTCAAAAGAAGTCTAGCTTTTATTTGATTTAAAAGATTTACTTTTAGTCGGGCAGTGGTGGCATACACCTTTAGTCTCAGTGTTCTGGAAGCAGAGGTGGCAGATCTCTGAATTTGAAGCTAGCCTGGTCTACAGATCAAGTTCTAGGACAGACATCCAGGCTACACAGAGAAACTGTCTCAACAATAAATAAAAACAAAACTTATTTTTACTTTTGTGTGTATGCATAATGTGTGTACAGATGTGTGTGTGTGTGTGTGTGTGCATATTTCTGGAGATGAATCTGCAGACAGATCACCTGGAACTGGAGTCCTATGAGTGCTGGAGTCTGAACTCTGGTCCTTTGCAAACATAGCAAGTACAGATTAAGCTATGGAGCCATCTCTCCAGCCCTGAAATACAGTTTTTAATTACATTTTTATTTGTTAAAAACAAATAAATTTTACTTTGTGTACATGGATGTTTTGTCTGCAGGTCTGTCTGTATACCAAGTACATGTCTGATACTTGCAAAGTCCAGGAGAGGGCACCATATCCTTGTATAACTGGAGTTACAGACGTTGGCATACCACCATGTGGGTGCTCGGAATGGAACATAGGTCCTCTGGAAGAACAGCAAGTGTTCTTAACTTCTGAGCCATCTCTTCAGCCCTAATTAAATAGCTCTAAAGACTTTTCTGAACCACAGGTCATGTTAAAGGTGTGCTGTCAGAAGAGCACCCATATTATACCTGTTAAACTGCAAATAGCTGGGCATACTTGTGTACACCTTTAGTTCTAGAACTTTGGAGGCAGAGGCAGGCTTATATCTGTGAGTTCAAGGTCAGCATGTTATACTTAGTAAATTTCAGGACAACCACAGCTATGTAGAGAGACATACATACAGGCAAGACTCATACACATAAAGATAAATAAATATGTTTTAAAATGACACCCCAAGGCTTTTGCTCTCCTAACTTGGTTTGCTGACACAGATCAGTGTGACTGGCTAACTTGTAGTCTTGCTCTTCTGTATGTTGATGTCTGACCTGTTAGAGAAAGGCCTTCTCCTTTCAAACGTGTGTGTTGTTCAGCATTATAACAACTATAGATACACGTAGGTTGCCTGTGTAAAACATAGTTATATATGGCAGCTGAGACAGGAGAGGAGGGAGATCAATGTTGGAGCACTTGGCCTGCCTGTGTTTGAACTCTAGCACTGAAAAACTCAGGGAAAATCCTCCAACACTTAGTAAATACTATATCTTGCAGGCCTAAGCCCTAGAAGCTTCAAACAGTCTCAAGATTATATTAGATAGCAAAACAATTGAGAGTCAAGCCTGAAACTTTACAATGGGCTCAGGAATCCTGATATTCTATCTGTCTGTCTGACTCTCTCTCTCTCTCTCTGTCTCTCATGTTCTCTCCCTTCCTCCCTCCCTCTCTTCTTCATACTTGTACATTTATACTTCTACAGCAAGGAGCAGAGCACAAAGTAGAAACGTCCTTTTGGAGTTGAGTGGCAGATTTTCAGAGCTCCAACATAAAATTAACCCACATTAGGAAGAGGTTGAAGGTAAGTGATGGAGGTTACTAAGGAAACACCCAGTTCTCCGACTTAAACCAGTAGATGAACTGTTCTAGCGTTAATATGGTGAACCAGAGGGATATGGCTGAGTAGGATGGCATGCTGCTGGAGTTTTAGGGGGATGGGAGTAAAGAGCTCAGTGCGTTAGGCTGGCAGGTGAATGAACAAAGGGTGATGGGCATAAACCTAGCACTGATCTAGGCCAGCTTTCCCAGAACCAGCTGTAGTGCAGAGGATCCTGGCTACAGGAGGTTCTGCAGGTTCAAGGGAGACTGATGCAGGGTGGTCCCATGTCTCAGTCCAGATGCACATGAAGCCATTTTGGGAGGGGAAGAAAAGTAAAGAATAAGTGTAATAAGGGTGTGAGAAGTAGCTACCTATGGATACCAGGAAATATGATTTTAGACATCATAGATGTGGGGGCATCAATCCACTCAATAGTGGGTATCCCTTCAGTTGCCCCACGGTCTGGGGTATCGGCAGGATTCTAAGAGGTTGGGGAAGATCTTGTCACTTTTTTTTTTCTGATGCATTTAGACATGCCATCACACTAAGAAAAAGTTATGAAACCAGGGACATTCCAAATGGTTACTTTTTCCCCCTCAAGACAGGATTTCTCACCGGGCAGTAGTGGCGCACGCCTTTAATCCCAGCACTTGGGAGGCAGAGACAGGTGGATTTCTGAGTTTGAGGCCAGCCTGGTCTACAGAGTGAGTTCAGGACAGCCAGGGCTATACAGAGAAACCCTGTCTCAAAAAACAAAAACAAACAAACAAACAAAAACAAACAAACAAACAAAAAGACAGGATTTCTCTGTGTAGCTCTGGCCATCCTGGAACTCAATTTGTAGACCTGGCTGACCTTGAACTCAGAGATCAGGTTGCCTCTGCCTACCTCCTAGTGCTTAGATTAAGAAGTGCTCCACCACTTTCTGGCTTCTTTTGATTTTGTCCAGGATATCCCTATGTAACCCCAGATGTCCTGGAACTCATTTACCAGGCTGGCCTCTAACTTGTGGCCATCTTTCTGAGTCAATCTCCCATGCACGAATTACAGACAGGCACTACCATTCTTGGCGGCTTATTTATTTTATCACTGTTTATTTGTTTGAGATGGGGTCTCATTCCATAGCTAGACTAGCCTGGAACTAAATATGTAGCACAGGCTGACCTTATACTTGCTGAAATCCTCCTGCTTCAGCCTCCCAAGTACTGGGATTACCCTCTTGAGCTTGGTTCCTAAATATTTACAGCTTAATGCCTTTAATACAGGATAAATCCATACACAAAATAGTGTGCCAGTCACCAGGCAGTTAGAGGATGTTCTTACAAGACTAATTCATAATGGACCACAGATAGTGCCATCTGATGATAGGACAGAATTTAAAGTTCTACAGTGAATGACTTCATGTAAATTGCATAGTCCTACTTCAGGAACGATAATATCCAGCCTCATTAACCAGGCACCAAATGCTTGGCTGAAGCTTTTAATCGATAGGAATCCAGGCAACAAATGCCAGGCAAGGTGATGCATGGAGGGAAAGAGTTGAAGCAGGAGGATTATCACAACTTCCAGGTGGGAGCAAGCTCTAATGTACTAGGGATGGGGTTTGACCTCATTAATTCTGGGAGGCCACAAACATTCAAATGTCAGCAGCAGCAGCAGCAGCAGCAGAAGGAGAAGGAAGAAAAGGAGAAGGTCAGGAGAGAAGGTCATGACCAATGAGATACAAATACTGAAACCATCCTGCCAATTGGTTGTCAAGGGGAGATGCTGACACAGTTCCATTCTCAACTGCAATGTTCTGAGCAACCATGGATGGGTTAGGTGCTAAAGTGAAGCAGAGGTGAAGGTCTATTGTTATAGAGTCCAACTAATTGTAACCTACAGACATTGATACTGGTCTAGAATAGTAGTAGATATTTTTAAGATGTTTTATTATTTAATTGTTTTACGTGTCTGAGTGGTTTGCCTGAGTCTATGTCTGTGTGTCATGTGCCTACCTAGTGATTGAAGAGGTCCAAAGAGGGTGTTAGTTCTCTTGGAACTGGAGTTACAGGAGTTGTGAGCTGCAATGTAGATAGATGTTGGGAATCAAACCCCAGGCCCCTGGAAGAGCAGCCAATGCTTTTAACCCCTGCATCATGCCTCCAGCCCCCAATGGAGGGGCTGTGTATGAAGATGCCTCCCAAGTGGGCCATGGTGGTACATGCTTTAAACTCAATAAACAGGAGGCTGAGGCAGGAAGATTGTGAGTTCAAGACCATTCTGGACTAGAGCTTGAGATCTTATCTTAGGAAAGCACATACAAAGAAAAGCTACCTTTCAGCCTCAAGGGGGCTTAAAATAATAACTCAAAAAGGAAGGAGTGGGGTTTGGCAAGGAGACAAAAGACTGAATACCCATTTGTCCTCCTCTCTTCCTAAACTTCTGACTGAAATGTGAGAAAGAATGGTGTGGTGGTTTGACTATGCTTGGTCCAGGGAAAGGCTCTATTAGGGGGTATGACCTTATTGGAGTAGGTGTGTCACTGTGGGAGTGGACTTTAATACCCTCCTTCTATCTGCCCATGACATAGTCTGCTTCTTCCTTCCTTTGGATGAAGATGTAGAATTTTCAGCTCCTCTAGTGTCATGCCTGCCTAGGTGCTGCCATGCTTCCTGCCATGATACTGGACTGAACCTCTGAACTTGTAACCCAGCCCCAATTAAATGTTGTCCTATGTAAGAGTTTCTCTGGTCATGGTATCTCTTCACTGTAGTGAAACCCTCTAACTAAGACAAATGGTAAGGGACACAGTCTTGATCCAGTTAGCGCAGCAAATGTGTTCTCAACTTAAAGGCTGCTAAAACAATATTGACCAAAGCACACAAGCTCATTAATTACAGTGTCCATAGTAGTAAAGCTGTAGTTAGGGGACAGCTTCCATTGCAACCTGTGGTTAGTCACTTTTGTTCTAGAAGTTTCCTTTCAGGTGTAAGTTTTTCTATTTTGAGACAGGATCTCATATAACCCCTTTTAAACTTACTGTGTCAATGAGATTAGCCTTCAACTTTTGACCCTCTCCTTCTCTCCATGCCACCATGCTCACTTGAGATGAGAAGTTGTGGCAATTCTCCTACCTGCCTTCCACCTCTAGATATAATTAAAACAAAACAAAAAAAGAGTCTGTGTAGCCCTAGCTGGCTTACAATTCACCACGTAGAGCAGGCTGACCTGGAACTCAGAGATCCATCTGCCTCTGCCTTTCTAGTCCTGGATTAAAGGAATGCACCAACAAATCTGCCTTCAGTTCACCCCCCCCCACACACACACACACACTAGGAGGCCTGCCTGCCTCTGTTTCAGGATGCAAGTACTGAAGGCAAGTGTGAGCACTGCCCGACATTTCAACTTTGTACTGCAGGTATTTTGCCCAGAGGTTTTGTTTATGGATTAACCACTGGGTTTGAGGAGGGAGTGCTGTCAGGGTTCTAAAAGGGCTGTGGCCCAACAGGCTGGGCCACTACTAGTGAAGTAATCTGTAAACACAGGGCAATGATATGGCTGACAACTACTAAGACCTCGCCTTGTGCCACAAACTGGGCCAAGTACTTTATGTCCATTGACTCATTTAATGTCTCAACAACATAAGAGACATGAGGTGGATGTAATTACAAAATTAAAGAGCAGGAAGTAGCTTGTTCACTATCACACAGCTCCTGTGTGGGGAACTGGGACCTGAACTTGAAACTCGGAAGTTGCAGAGCCCACAAGATGGTGGTTAAATGCTCTTGGCACTTGATGGGGGTGTGAGCCAATCCTGGAATCAGTCCTAGGGGGACATTTACCCTTCTTCCTCTCTAGGACAGGAAACTGAGGCTCCTGAATAGTTGATTCAAATCTTACTGAAACTAGCTCATCCTGCTCTACCACACAAAGCAAGAGATTGCTGCTCAGAAGTCTTCTGGGCATGTCTTGACTAGAGAGAGAGATTATCTTTTTGCTCAAGGGTCCTTTCTTTGCTTAATCCTATTTATACCGTTTCACTCACACTGCAGACAAAATCATTAAAACAAGAAACCAGATTTCTGGGGAAGAAATTTGTGTGTCTTAAAATGAGTGTTGCACAACTCTGGGAATACACTCAAAAAGCACCAAACTGCTTAAGTGGAAAACTATGGTTATGTGAATTATAGCTCAATAAAACTAGTTTTTATTTTGTAGTTCATGTCTTCAACAAGGGGCTAAAGAGATGGCCAGTCACTAAAAGTACTGGTTCCTAAAAGGACCCAGGTTCGAGTCCCTGCACCCACATGGCTGCTCAAAACCAATTCCACAGAATCTAACACCCTTTTTTGGCCTCTGTGGGATCTAGGCAAAGATATATACTCAGGCAAAACGCGCAATACAAAATAATTAACTTTAAAAAACGAACAGATTTTTTTCATTTTTTGAGTGATTCCAGATAGGCTCCTGATAAATGTGATAGGCTCCACATTGTCTATCCTTGTACCAAGCACAAGAGGAAGAACCAACATGCTCTTCAAGTTAAACAGTGACTTATGTCTTGAGTTGAAGTTTCCAGTGAAATGTCAAGTTTTGGTGTTAAAAATTTCACTTTTCACTTTTAAAAAATGATTTGCTGAGCAAGGTGGCCCACATTTCTAATCCTAGACTTTTATAGGCTGAGGTAGGGGGAGCAAAAATTTAAAGCTCCCTCAGTTATGTAGTGAGTTGGAAGACAGCCTGTGCTACATAAGAACCTGCCTCCAAATAACAAAACAGGGCAGTCACATGAGATGGCTCAGGGTAGCTGAATTCGATTTCTGGAACCCACAACAAGGAAGAAAACAAATTGCCTTCTGAACTTCACCAATGCAAGTGTATTCACTCACACATAATATAATTAGAAAGAAAGAAGGAAAGAAAGGAAGAGAAAAGAAAGGAGGGAGGGAAGGAGAGAGAGAGGGGGGAGAATAAAAGAGAGAGAGGGAGGGAGGGGGAGAGGGGAGAGGGGGAGGGAGGGAGGGAGGGAGGTTCTTATGTAGCACAGGCTGTC